>NC_057862.1:431929834-432253168 GCF_019393635.1 Dromiciops gliroides | reverse complement strand
ACCACTTTGGTGTGGGCCTTCATCATCTCACACTTGGACTATAACAATAGCCTGCTGATGGATCTGCTTGTCTCAAATCTCTCCCTACATTAATCTATCCTTCATTCAACCACAGGTTGAATTTCCTAAACCACAGGTTTGACCATGTCACACCCCACCTCCAGTAAATTTCAGTGGCTCCCTCTTACCTCCAGGACCAAATGCAGAATCCTTTGTTTGGAGTTCAAAGCCCATTGTAACCTAGCTTCCTCCTACCTTTGCACTCTTCTTTAACCTTACTCCTCACCATGTATTCTTCAATCCAGCAACACTGGTCTTTTTGCTGTTCCAGTTCATCAACCAGTAAACATTATTAAGTGATTATTATATGCCGGGCACTGTGCTAAGCTCTAGGATCTTTCTTTTTTTTAAGGGTAGTGAGGGTTAAGTGACTCACCCAGGGTCACACAGCTAGTAAATGTCAAGTGTCTGAGGCTAGATTTGAATCCAGGTCCTCCTGAATCCAGAGCTAGTGCTTTATCCACTGTACCACCTAGCTTCCCCCCCCCCCGCTCTGAGATTTAAAAAAAAGAGTGAAAAGACAACCCCCTGCCCTTAAAGAGCAAACAATCTAAGGTGAGAGATAACATGAACTTAAATACATACATACAGGCTATATAAAAGATAAATAAGGAATAATTAATAGAGTGAAGGCACTAGAATTAAGAGAGATTGGAAAAGGCTTCCTGTAGAATTTTAGTTGGGACTTAAAAGAAGCCAGGAAAGCCAGGAGGCAGAGTTGAGGAGGGAGAGTACTCCAGGCATGAGGAATGCCAGAAACCAGAGAATATGCCTGGACCCAAGAGAAAGAGTGTCTTCTATGAGAAACAGTAGGTAAGCCAGTGTCACTAAATTTAAGAGGGTGTATCAGTGGGCTTAGGTGGCACATTGGATAAAGCACCGACCCTGGATTCAGGAAGACCTGAGTTCAAATGTGGCCTGAGACACTTGACACTTACTGGCTGTGTGACCCTGGGCAAGTCACTTAACCCTCATTGCCCTGCAAAAAAAAAAGTGTGTATATTAGGGATGTTCTGTTTATTGGTTGACTGCCTCAGTCCAAAGCAGTCTTGCCAGGGGAAGTAAAGTAATTCTTTTGATGAGACTATAGTTACTGCTTAGATTAATGATAGCCCACATTTATATAACACTTTACAGATACAAAACTGTACCTCACAACAGACCTGTAAACATTATTATCCTGACTTTATAGATGAGGAAACCAAGGTCAAGAGAGATTAAGGGACCATCCCAAGGTTGCAAAGCTAGAAAGTGTTGGAGCCAGTACTGGAACCCAAGTTTCTGCCTTTCAGGACGGTGCCTATCCAGTTACAGCACCATTCATTCACTACCATTTCACAAACAAGAAAGGGTATATTGATCTCACTTATTTCTCATGATCACCCCTGTGAGGTGGGTGGGAAAGAGATCATCCCCATTTTTTCAGCTGAGGAAGTGACTTAGAAAGAGGAAGTGATTTGGGGGCAGCTAGATGGCGCAGTGGATAGAGCACCAGCCCTGGATTCAGGAGTACCTGAGTTCAAATCTGGCCTCAGACACTTAACACTTACTAGCTGTGTGACCCTGGGCAAGTCACTTAACCCCAATTGCCTTACTAAAAAGAAAAGAAAAAGAAAAAGAAAAAAAAAAGAGGAAGTGATTTGCCCAAAGCTGTGCAACCTTGAAGTCAAAGAGCTGGGACCATCAAGTTTCCCTAACCCCCAGCCCAGAGTATACCTTATTACTTCATGGTGTAATTTAGTGTCTGCCTAGGCCAAGCGTTGGCCCATTAAGAGGGTGGGGAAGGGGCAGAGGTGTTCTGGAGCCAGCTTGAATTCACTCAGGAAAGCTGATTCTTAAATTTTCAGTGTGTACATTTACCCCTCAGAGACTAGCTACAAATCAGGGCTTGACTTTTTTGTTGTTTGTCTAGGCTGAAGAAAATGATGGTAAAAATGTTAACAGTGCAGGTTAAACTCAAAAGTGTTGTGTGGAAAAACCCCTCCAAATACCTTCAAATAGTGCCAAAAGAGTTGTGTGTATGTAACTCCCCTCCCCACCCCTACCCCCTCCGAAAATCTGGTTGTTAAACATTTACTAGCACAAGCCTGTATCAGGAGGATTGCTAGAGTTGAGAAAGATCAGGGATAAGGATATTCTAGGATGGAGTAAAGGACCTTCAGTAGGTCATTCATAATTATCTCAGGAGCCAGTGATAACTATACTAGCTTTTTAAAATGTCACATGCCCTCTGAATGGCAGAGTGGATATCTGGAATAATTTTTATGGGTTTGCAAAAAAAAAAGTTTATCTTAAGGGAACTGTTGGAAAAATTACCAGAATCAGTTACTCCCCCAAAATTAATCAATAAGGTCATGAGTTCTTGGCATCGGGTAAATGTCAAAAGCTGAAAGAGTATTAATTTTCCTGAAATCGATGTTCTGGATTTGCCCGTATTTCTTAGGTGACATTGTAGACAGACAAGACTCTCTTTCACTCCTCTTGCACTTCTCATCACTTCATCACTAGGCCTAGACACAGAACAAGGCAGCCATGAAAACCAAAGTTTAAAAATTGTTTATCTCTCCCTCCCCCTGACTTTCTTTACCCAATGTGTTACTAACCCCTGGAAGCTTTGAGTCTTATTCTAATGTATTCAACTTGACATCACAAAATAAATGCTTCTATTCCTCAAAGAGCAGAATTTTCTGGTATTGAAATTATATTAATAAAAAGCAATCTTAAAAATCTTCCTTTTTTGTTGTACCCTAAATATTATATCTTGTTGAGTTTCTTGGTCTTTTTTTGGTGAGGCAATTCGGGTTAAGTGACTTGCCCAGGGTCACACAGCTAGTAAGTGTCCAGGGTCTGAGGCTGGATTTGAACTCAGGTCCTCCTGAATCCAGGGCTGGTGCTCTATCCACTGCGCCGCCTAGCTGCCCCCTAAATATTATATTTTAAGCAATGATTTATGTTATCTACTGTTAGGCCCCAGTTCTGACTTGGCTCAGAGATTGGAGCTTGGCTCCTACATTCTAAGCCTGAAGCTTTGGATTTTGAAGTGGTGGTGGGGTGGGTGGAGGGAGAGGGTTATATGGAGTGGGAGACAGGAATATCAAACAAACGTGCTAAAGAACACTAAAGATAGTCGTAGTGTCCATCATCAGATTATCTAGCATGTCTGCATCTTTTGTTCCTGTGACATAAAACAAAGATTTGAAAAAAAAAACTGATATCTTTTCTATTCTCTGTGAATTCCAGAGATTGTCAGAGCTTATGTATTTTTCTATATTCTTCTTGTATGTGAGCCCCACCCCCCAAAATTATCTACCTTCAAAGTACTCTGAGTCTGTATCCACTCATAAAAAACATTGCTTACCAACCCCTACCTCTGTGTTTACTTTTACTAGTTAGTTAGCTGACACAATTAGTTCAAAGCAAAGATTTTTTTTTTAAGTGAGGCAATTGGGGTTAAGTGACTTGCCCAGGGTCACACAGCTAGTAAGTGTTAAGTGTCTGAGGCTGGATTTGAACTCAGGTACTCCTGACTTCAGGGCCGGTGCTCTATCCACTGCGCCATCTAGCTGCCCCTCAAAGCAAAGATTTTTAATGAAATGGTACAGTAAGGAAAGTAGCACTAGAATATTGTGGGAGAGCTTATTCTTCCATAAATACATACACCATCAGTGAGAAAAGTACTTTCACCTAGGGAACACATGGAGAAATACATTCATAACAAATAAGCATGGCCAGGTTAAATAAGCGTGGCCAGGTTAATGGATGGAGAGCACACATGTAGAGACCATATAAGACTAAGGCTGATGTGTGAAAGAGATCATACAGGGATGTGCTGGTAAATGTTAAACACCTAGCTCTCTACATATGTCCAGTATACTTTTTTCTTTCTTTCTTTTTTTTTTTTTTTGCAGGGCAATGGGGGTTAAGTGACTTGCCCAGGGTCACACAGCTAGTAAGTGTCAAGTGTCTGAGGCCGGATTTGAACTCAGGAACTCCTGAATCCAGGGCCGGTGCTTTATCCACTACGCCACCTAGCTGCCCCTGTCCAGTATACTTTTAAGTTTAATCTGCATTATTCACATTTTTCTCTTACCTTCTTAAGTCTAGACCTTCAACAAAATAATTATCAAGTCCTGATATATTGTGTTTTCTGATTTCTAAGATATAAATGTCCACACTGAAAATGTAACAATTGACTCTTGCAAGCCAGTACGAGCATACCCCTGGACTCAAATATAGGGGACATGTGTTGCCAGAAGGCATATGTGGAGGGACAGTTTGTGCCTCCAACCCTGAAGGACCATCCATGTCTTCTGAGAATGTGATAGAATAACTCCAATGTTCCTGTTTCCCACTGGATGTGACATATATTTTCTTCTGGATGTAGCTGTATTAGTTTTTGACAGGCACTGCTTCCTTCTGGTCTCAAATGGTCATTTCTGGGTCATGCACCTCTCTACTTGTCTCATAGTGACATACTTCTGCTGGTTTCTTGGCTACTTGATCTACTCTCTATTACTAGCTTTTGGGTGGCCACTCTTCAGAGTACCCTAACCGTCCATCTTGGCTCCTGTTTTCTAGGATATAATCCTATAAAAAGCTTCTTCCTGACAAAGGTGGAAAGAAAGCTCTTTAGTCATAGCCAAATATATGAGCTACCTGATCCATTTAAGATCAAAGACAGGAAGAATGCCTCTTTTATTGCATGATTTTTGAAATCCTATATCTACACATTTCTTTGTCTTTAAAAACAGTCTGACGTAGGATAAGAAAGTCCTTATAACTTTCGTTTAATTGCCTCATGGAGATCCTATGTACCCAAATCTATTTTATGAGTCTCAGACAAAGAAATTCCACAGAGCATATGTGTTTAAAAATATTGTGCTTTTTTTTCGGGCTCCCCAGACACACTACTGCATTGTTGGTAGAGCTGTAAAGTAGTCCAATTATTGATTTTATTTTTGAATTATGTGAGAAAACTATTCATAAACTTTGGCTTACCAGTCCCACTACTAGGCATATATCCCAAGGAAGTCAAAGACAAATGAAGGTCCAAAATATTCACTGTAGTACTTTGTGGCAGCAAAACATTGGAAATACCTATAAAATAGAGAATGTTTTTTAAAACTGCATAATATGTGGATGTAATAGATATTATTGTGCAATAAGAAATGTTGATTATGAGGATCCTAGATGAGCATGAACTGATACGGAGTGGAAAAAGCAGAACCAAGAAAACAATGTAAATAGTGACCATAGCAGTATAAATGAATAGCCCACTAAAAAGAAGTTGAACTCTTGAGTACTGGGGGGACAACAGGGAAGGCTCTGGAGGAGGTATAATGGAGCATAGCTCTTCCCTCTTGTCAGAAGTAGGGACTGTTTGGACAGAATATATGTTTTTGTTTGTTTTCCTTTGTCATAAGGAAGGTTTCAATGGGGTAGAGGAACGAACTATGATAGAAAGACAAGAAGCATGAATATACACATATATGTATATACATACATACATATATACACATATATTCAACTTCTACAAGTTGAACACATAAAGTTGAATGCATAGAGAGGTTCCACTTTCTCTGCCAGGGACAAACTCCTGATTCTGGCCTTCAGGGCCTGGCATAATCTAACTCCAAATTAACTACCTGGTTTTAGCTTATATAATTTCTCTTTACACACTCTGTGTTTTCATCAAAGTGAATGATTGTCTGTCATCCTATTCTCAATCTGTTCTATCCATGACTGTCTATGACTTTTTTCACAATACCCCCTTCCCCACAAATATTTAGAATGGTGCCAACCAACTCTACAATAGAAGTTCTTCCTTTGGAAAAGGACAAATGAGCAAAATTGTTTATAGTATCTCTCTTTTGTTATAGCAAAAAACTGGAACTAAAAGTATTTCCATCAATTATGAAGTGGTTGAACAAACTGTTATACATGTATATAATGGGATATTATTATTTTTTTCCTTTTTTGGGGGGGAGGGAAGAGCAACAATGGAATATTATTGTGCTATAAGAAATGACAAAAGGGACGGACTCAGGGAAACTTGGGAAGGCTTATATGAACTAATAGAGTCAAGTGAGTAGAAACACAAGAATGATTTATACAGTGACAATAGTGTAAAGACACACAACTTTAAAAGACTAAGGACTCTTATCAATACAATGACAAACCGTGATTTTAGAGAATCGATGATGAAGCATGTTATTCACCTTCATCTCCTGACAGAAAGGTGATGTACTCAAGTTGCAAAGTGAGACCTAAGTTTTCAGACACTGTTAATTTGGGTGTTTGTTTTGCTAGACTGTGTTTGTGTTGCAAAGATTTCGCTTTTTTTTTTCTCTCAAATTAGTGGTACAGGTAGTAATCAAGGGAAGGAAAAGTAAGATAGAGTTAGAGTAGACAAAAAAGAAAGAAAACGGGGTCATTGAAACATGTTTTTTAACACAAGAGAAGAAAAGAAAGTCCAGGAAGAGTCACAGAAAAGCAGGACAGCTTTGAAAGTAACATGTTGATTTTATTGTGGACTTAAAAAGAAAAGTAAATGACATATTGGAGAGTTGCAGTTTTATGTAGGCTCTTCTCTTTCAGTTTTACCATGTATAAGGAAGTCTCATTTTAGTTGGCAATGTTAAATAAAATCCCGACCTCCCACCCCCAAAAAGTCCTTTACTTCAAGGTACAACTCAGGTGCTACTTCTTCCATGAAGCCTTCCCTGACTCCTCCCCTGACTGCCATTCAAGTCATTTCACTCCTCAAATGTCTTTTCTTACTTACTTAATTTTTAAAAAGTTTTATAGTTGCCTTTTGTATTTACATCACTAATTATCTCAACCCTATTCTCTAATTGAAGCCTTTCTTGTATTAAAGGAAACACTTAAGCAAAGCCTTTAGATACAGTAACTATGTGTGATAGTGTATATTCCATTTTACATTCTTACTCCCAACTTCTCTACTGAGAGGAGGAAGATATGTTTGTTTCCTCATCAGTTTTCAGGGAATGAGATCATTCATTACAGCCAGGTCCCAATTAGTTCGAATAATGAATCCCTCTGATGTGGCCATATGTATTTAAATTTGTATTATTTGAAGTTGTAATTATGTAAGGCATAATTGAAATACGCAGTGTAACTTGAATAATGTGACTACTTCAGGGAGATTAATTATTTGCACTAATTGAAATCTAGCTGTATGATTCACTAGAGGTCAACTACTTTTTAGTGTTTTTATTTACTTTATTGTAGTATTGTATGTGATGTCCTTTTGGTTCCATTTTCTTCATTCCTAATTACTTAAAACAAGTCTTTTCAACTATCTTTAAATTCCTCATGTATGTGTTTGTTTTTATGGGACAACAGTACTATATACCACAATTTGTTCAGGCATTCTCTAATCAACAGATACATTTTCTTTCCATTTTTTTCTTTACCCCCCAAAAAACCCCATTTTTTTTTGCTATGATATAGAGTTCTACTATGGATATTTGTTATATATTAGAGGATTTTTTTTCTTTTCTTTTCTTTTCTTTTCTTTTCTTTTTTTTTTGCTGGGCAATGAGAGTTAAGTGACCTACATAGGGTCACACAGCTAGTGTCAAGTGTCTGAGGCCCGATTTGAACTCAGGTCCTCCTGAATCCAGGGTTGGTGCCACCTAGCTGTGCCACCTAACTGCCTCTAGAGCTTTCTTTTCTTCCATTGACCTTCTTGACCCAGTAGAGGGATTTCTGGTTCAAAGGTATAAACAGTTTAGTGAATTTTTCACAAAATTCCAAATTGATTTCTAAAATAGCTGGAGCAATCTATATAGTTCCACAAACAGTATTTCATCATGTCTACCTTCCCATTACCTCACCAACACCCGACTGTCTTTTTAAAAAAATAATTTTGCTGGGACAGCTAGGTGGCACAGTGGATAGAGCACTGGCCTTGAAGTCAGGAGGACCTGAGTTCAAATTTGGCCTCAGACACTTAACACTTACTAGCTGTGTGACCTTAGGCAAGTCACTCAACCCCAATCGCCTCACCAAAAAAAAGAAAAAATAATAATTTTGCCAATTTGATGACTTTGTTGTGAAATCTCACAATCGTTTTAACTTGCATTTCTTTTATTAATACAGATTTGGCTTCACTTGAATTTCTATTATCATTCCTGATCATTAATATGGTTGTTGATTATTTGCGTTCCTTGTTCATGTCCTTTGACCAAGCATCTACTGATTCAACAAATGAACAAACATTTATTACACTCTCACTATCTGCCAGGTACTGTGCTAAGCACTGGGAATACAAACAGAAATAAAAATACAATCCTGGCTCTCCAAGAACTTATGTTCTTTTTTTTTTTTTAGCTTACGTTCTAATGGGAGAAGACAACACCTAGAAGGAGGCTGAAATGCTGAGAGTGGAAGGGAAGGTTCCTAAAAAGGCACGTAGAGAAAGAAATCAGCAGAATCAAGAGCAGAACCTGGTGAGGACTGATGAGTGAACGTGGCTGGGTCCTTCCTTAAAATGGAGATTCTGGGAGGAGCTGACCAATTAGAAGAAGTGATCATAGTGGCAGAGGGATCTTCTCAGGTGAGAAGACTGCTGGGACATGGTGGAGAAAGAAATCTTGAGAGGCAGGAATGAAGCCCAAAGAAGAATGAAGGATTTTCAAATGTCTCTTAACCTTTTGCCCCTTGCCCTAATCATATTCTACCTTCTAGCATACTTATTTGCGTACACTTTATATCATTCTCCAGGAGATCATAAGTTTAGTGAAGTCAAAGACTATGTCACTTTTCACCTTTGTGTCCCTAGAGTCTTGGGTGGTGCTTTGCGCATAGCAGGTATTTAATAAATATTTGTTGTTTTTGAATTATGATGGTGCATCAGAAGTTTCATTTTTCTGTAGGAAGGATGGCATATTAGTCAAACTAAGGCCCTTTTCTTTGATTGCATCTCGGACAACAAAGTACTATTCTTACATGAGGAGAGATCAGTCTTTTCTTTCAGGTACACAGTTAGACACACCTGGCAATTGCTGTAGTACTTTACGAGTGTATCAGATCCATTCTAAATATAGTCAACATCAAGAATAAAGGACCAACATAGTGTCATCAAAGTTGGTGTAATTTTAGTTAAATGACAACACATGCTGGTATTTGAATATAAACCGCACAGATGCTCTCTTGTTTATTTTTAATTTTTTCCAAATGACTAAATTCCTGAAAATTCTGGATTTGTTCAGTGCACAGGGGACATTCTCTGCTGTGACCAGGAGGGGGAGCTCTCAGCCTAGGTTGGGAACCACAGATGGAGGCTGTGGGAGATTTGAGTGAGGAAATAAATTCTTTAAAGAAAGCTACGCTTTCAGGCTCTGATTCTCAAATTACTTCGTTTTACATATTGGAAAGAAATAGAGAGAGAATAAAGCACAGCTCATAGGAAGACCTGAGGAAGAGTTCAAAATTTGGCTCAAGTTGCTTAACTGTGAAATTTAGCTATAGCTTGAATGCAGGCAAAAATTACTTTCCATTTACTTGGCAAGACACTGCATTGCCATTTGGAACAAAATAGAGAGAGTCTTCATTTTATATGGTTCCTCTAAATACCTGTTACCTAAGTCTATATTTCTATCTTTCATTCTTAAGTTGATTTTCATCCATAAGTATTACATTTCTTCATGATTCCAAAGCAATTTTTTTTGGAGGTAGAGTCTTCCTTTCTTACATAGGCTAGAAGGACAGTGGCTACTCATAGACCTGATCCCACTGCTGACTGGCATGGAAACTTTGACTTGGTCCATTTTTGACCTGGACTGGTTCCCTCCTTTTTTAGACTGCTTTGTGGCTTCTCCTCACCTCCAGGGGCTCATCAGTCTTGATGCCAGTCTTAATTCAGAAACCCAATCCACTTTAACCCTGCTGAAGCTCAGAACTCTAGAGCCCAAGAGATGTACTAGCTTCAGCTTCCCCAGCAGCTGGGATGATAGGCATGCACCATCACACAGAGCCCAAAGCACTTCTCATAAATTCCTGGTAGCCTTCAGAATTCTATTTCAGAATATGGAAAAGACCATGTAGTTTCTATTGAATTTCCAGTACCAAGGACAGAGCATATCATTTGGTAGGCACTCAATGAATGTTTGTGGAAATGGTGTAGACATACTTAGTATGCTTGTGTCCTTACAGGTGCCTGTTGTAGCCATGGAATTTGTGACTCTTACCTGTGGAGCACCTTAGCTAAGTTTAGAGAAGTTTGTTACCAAGAAGATGGCTATTAGGTAGGGAGTTTTAGGGCCACAGTAACTCATGAAACTCTCTACTAATTAATATTTACACAAGTGGAAGGATTACCTATATAAACAAAATCATACCGGATTTTAAGCTTGAAGAAATATAGGGATGTATATATGTGTATGTGTATCTATACTTATAAAAAGTATGTACATATGTGTATACATACATACATGAAGGAGAGGCAGCATAGATAGTATGGTAGAACTGACCTCAAAACCAGGAAGACCCAGGTTAAAGTCTTACTTCTCACATATACTGGCTATGTGACCATGGGCAAGTCATTTAATCTCAGTGCTCTGGGCAACTCTTTAAAACTATAAACTAACTGCACAGGTGATAACCTGAATTAGGAAAGGGAGTTTCCTTTTCAGAGACTCCTACACAGTGAAATGACAAATTCAATTTCTATTCCTATCCCAATATATATTAGCATATATAATTGTAGGGGGCTGGAGGTTACCCAGCCTAAGCTCAAAGCCTTCCAGTGATGAAGAGCCTGTTACTTCATAAACCAATCCATTCTACTTTTGGGCAGCACTAATTATAAGGAAGTTTTTCTTCACATCAGACCTAAATCTGCTTTTTTGTGACTTCCACCTATTATTTCTTGTCCAGTGTCTGTGGGGCCCAAGAGGAAATTCCAGTTCAGTTATAGATTGAACTAGATGATCTCTGAGATAACCTTCCAGTGCTGAGATTCTGTCATAGTGTGCAGCAGGAAGAGGGAGAATTTTTGCATGTTAAAATTTCCCAACAGCTCATGTAATCGCTATAAAGAGACTACAGCTGGGTTGACACCATGCCAAATACAAATGAAAGCAGAAACAAATTCACCACTTCTTTGAATATTTAGGATTGTTTGGACACAGTTACTAGTCCAGTATTGGACTTCTTTCTTGAGTTGGGGTTAGAATTATGGTGATATCAGTTCTGATGGTTTATTGATAGCTGATGCAATTGGAATCAGTGATTCTTGAGCTGACTCCTAACAAGCAGATGTTCTCATTAAACAAAACACCCTATTTGATGGCATTTGCCTTTTTTTTCAAACTTGTGGTACAACTGTATATGTATTTGAGGAAGGCAGTAAGTTGTTTGTACCAAAAATATGGTGAGTATCTTCACTTGGATATACTAGTAATTAATGGGAAACAATATCTAGGAATAGAGCCTGAAACAAAAACAATGGCAACAGATATCTACATACACACACACACACACACACACACACACACATATATATATATATATCATATTTGGGTAATAAACAGGGTAAACTAGAGATTCAAACACAAGAAGGCAAATTTAACATGATAGGCAGAATTGAAATTTTTTTTTGTTTGTTTTATTTTATTATTTTGTTTTTTAGTGAGGCAATTGGGGTTAAGTGACTTGCCCAGGGTCACACAGCTGATAAGTGTTAAGTGTCTGAGGTCGGATTTGAACTCAGGTCCTCCTGACTCCAGGGCTGGTGTACTGTGCACTGCTCCACTGTGCACTGCTCCACCGAGCTGCAGCAGCATTGAAATTTGATGGCATGGGACTCAAGACTGGAATTTTGCCCTACAAAGGTGTGCCTTATTCAAGAGGAACAGTTTTGAGGAAAGTAGGAATGGACTAGTACTATCAAAACTATATAATCACATGATAAATCCAAGAACTTCAAGGGAAAAACATGGTAGAGAGCATTTGGATGAAAAACAACTGACAGAAGTAAAAGTGATATTGTTGTAAGGGTAAACTATAGACTGTGGGTAGCTAGATAGAGAAGTGGATAGAGCATTGGGTTTAGAATCAGGAAGACTTATCTTCTTGAGTTCAGATCTAGCCTTAGACACTACCTGTATGACCCTGGGCAAGTCACAATCCTCTTTCATCATCTGTAAAATGGACTGGAGAAGGAAATGGCAAACCACTTCAATATCTTTGCAAAGAAAACCTCAGATGGAGTCAGAAAGAGTCAGATATGGGGCAGCTAGGTGGTGCAGTGGATAGAGCACCGGCCCTGGAGTCAGGAGTACCTGAGTTCAAATCCGGCCTCATACACTTAACACTTACTAGCTGTGTGATCCTGGGCAAGTCACTTAACCCCAATTGCCTCACTTAAAAAAGAAAAAAAAAAGGAAAAAAAGAGAAAGAGTCAGACATAATTCAACAACAACAATAACAAATTCCAATATAAATGATTTCCTTCACAATGCTGTTATTTTATTTTACTCTTTTAAAAATATTACTCTGAGAAGGGGGCCATAGGTTTCAGCATATTCAGAGAGGGGTCCAAGACACAAAAAAACTTGTTCTGAGCTTCAAAAAAGCACATCATTGGGAAGGTACAAGGAGTAGAAAATATGACATTTTTATGATTAATAGAACTACAGGCAATGGGGAGGAGACATTTCAGAAGCTTAAGCTGGATATAAGGAAAATCTTCATGACTAAAACTGTCCAAAAGTGTAACCAACTCTGGTGGAGGTAATGGACACCTCCTTATTGTGGGTCTTTAAAAAGGAATGCTGCAACCACTTATTGGGGAGCATGTCCAGAGGAGGGAGATAGCATGATTGCCTGAGTGTAAGGATAGGGGAAAGGAGGGACAGGGGATTGGAAACCATGTCACGTTAAGTATCCATTGAAGGAACTGGGGGTGAATGATCTGAACAAGGGAAGACTTAGGGATTATCGTAGCTGTTCTCAAATATTTGAAAGGTTGGCATATGGAATATGGAAGCAGGGTTAGACTTGATTGGCTTATTCGTAGGGGACAGAACTATGCCAGCGATTGGAAATTGCAGAAAGGCAAATTTCAGTCAGAAAGAAGGAAAAGTCCTAGGAATGGGAGCTAAATGAAAATAGAAGGGACAGTTGTGTCTGGGACTGCCTTCACTTTCACTGGAGGTCTTTAAGCATGGGTGAGACGGTGTAGAGGGATTTTTCATTCACTCAATGCCTTCTATCTAAGGTTACTTCTTGCTAGCCTCTATTTTTCTATTTATAAACAGATCTATATTTTTATATCTCTATTTCTACCTAGCTATTACATGTTTTTGTTTTGTTTTTTTGGTGAGGCAATTGGGGTTAAGTGATTTGCCCAGGGTCACACAGCTAGTAAGTGTTAAGTGTCTGAGGCTGGATTTGAACTCAGGTCCCCCTGAGTCCAGGGCTGGTGCTCTATCCATGCTATTATATATTTTTATGATTCAACTAGCCTGAGTCTAAAACAGGAAAGCATTTCCCAAGAGTTGAAAGTATGATTTTTCATATTTTAGGCTGGAGGGTCAAAAGAAGACATAAAACCTTATAAGATGAGTGACCAAATAGGAATTCCATTCAGGGAGGATACAGATGGGGGGAGGGAAACAAACCCCCAAATGCACTACAGATTGTCTGACAGTAGATGGAACCCCTGTTCTTTCTTATAAACACATCCCACTCCCCCCACCCCAATCCACCTTCAACAGGATAAAGGGATTTCTCTTTCTCTTTGCCACTTTCTAGGATTCTGCATTCAGGAACCTCAAAGGAAAACTCTCCTTGGGGTTTGCCTATGCCACAATTTTAATTGTACAGTGAAAATCTTACTGTATTTTACCTGGAAACCAATGGAAGAAGTTCATTGTGTCAGGCAAGATTGTGAATTGAATTTGGATTGTAGCACCTGCACATGAATGCAATGCACTGGCTAAGACAGGCGGGGTTGTACTATAAAATCTTGGGAAGAGAGAATAAGTTTCTTTTTGCTTTGACAGTGCACTAATTAATTTCCATTTATACATTCTAGGATTTTATCCATTCTATTTTAGATTCCCTGAATCACTAAAATCAGTTTTTCTCAAGCATCTATTTTAAGTGACTTCTCACTTATAATTTTGGTGGGTTTTTTCCTACTTTGAATTTGTGGGTTGGTTTTAATGGGTGAAGGAAGAAATGGGAGAGAATCTGTATAACTAGCCAATTAGTTTGAAATTTTGAATTTTCTACTTGCCAATTTTTTCTTCATTTTAAAAAGAATATAGAACCATTCCTTCTTTGCAGATGTGGTGGATTATGGGTGTGGAATACCACATACACACTAAACTTAGTTGATATGTTGGTTGGTATTCCTTTTTTCCTTACTCTAAGAGCTAGTTCACTAGCTGGGTGCCAGGGGAGAGATATGTTTGGAAATAAAGGTGACATAAAAGCAAAAAACTATCAATAAAAATTATAACAGCCTACAATGTTTGTTGGTGGACAGACAACCAGTTTTTTAAAGTAAATTTTATTTCTTCAATTAACACAATTTAGTTTTTTCCCTTTTTACCCCTCCACCACTGAAAAAGAAAAAGAACAAATTATTTTAACAAATATGCATGGTTCAGCAAAATAAATTTCTGAACTGGTCATGGCCAAAAAATGTTTCATTTTATATGACAAGTTCATCATCTCCCTGTTAGGGGGTGAGTAGCGTGCTTCTCTCATCCTCTGGAATCATGGATAGTCATTTCATTGATCTGAGTTTAAAGTTGCTTATTTTTACAGCATTTTTGTTATTGTTTAAATTTCTCTCCTGCTCACTTCATTCTTCATTAGTTCACAAAAGTCTTCTTAAGTTTCTCTGAAATTGTCTCTTTCATCATTTCATGTAGATGATAGTGTCCCATCAATCCATATATCACGTAGTGTTCATTCATTCCCCAAATGAGGAGCATCCCCTTAGTTCTTTGCTATTACTATAAATGTTTCTGTACTTATGGGTCCTTTTCTCTATTGTTGATCTCAGTGGGGGTATAGACATGGTAGTGGTATCACTAGGTCAGTCAAAGGGGAAATTACAGCATCATATTGCAAATGCTTTAGAAGAATACTGTACTTAGAATAATAAAATCTGGGTTTAAGCCTCATCTCTTCCAGCTGTGTCAGGTTGGGAAGTCATTTTCCTTCTCTGGACTTTGATTTGTTTCTCTCTGAAATGAGAGACTGGACTAGATAGATGACCTCTAAGATCCTCCCTACTTCTGAAAATATAGGATTCTTCAGTCCATCTCCACTTTTTGGAATTCGTCATATCAGTGGTCATTTAGGCTCTTCTTATGAGCTTCTATGAGATCACAAAGCAAGTGTTTTCCTTGAGCTCTACAGCAATGTCAAAGTCAACATTTATTGGGATAAAATTTTTAAGACATAGAAAAAACATTGATTTTGAGGAATGATTTATTTAAAATTAAAAAGCAGATTCAACCTCTGAATCTCCTGAGATCTTTAGAAAGCTACCACCCTTGCTAAAGGTGGTCATCTTAGATGGAAATACTGATTCCAAGGTCTATTTGACTGATAAGACACACCAGGTATACTGGAGTTCCCCTTCCTGTTAAGCTTTTTTTTTTTTTTTTTTTTTGCGGGGCAATGGGGGTTAAGTGACTTACCCAGACTCACACAGCTAGTGTCAAGTGTCAGAGGTCGGATTTGAACTCAGGAACTCCTGAATCCAGGGCCGCTGCTTTATCCACTGCGCCACCTAGCTGCCCCCGGAGTTCCCCTTCCTTAGCTTATCCAAGCCAAAAGTCCTCAGTAGTAGGAAGAGTACTGGATTTGGAGTCCGGTAAACTTGGTTTTTAGCTATTCATTGTGTGACCCTGGGCAAGTCATTTAATTCCCTCCAATCCAATTTCCTCTCTGCAAAATTGGAACAACAGCACACACTTACACAGGGCTATTATGAGAATCAAATGCTTTGCAAATCTTAAAGCACCATATAAATGCCAGCTATTGTTGTTGCTTATTCAAAGAAAAAGAAACTCAGAAGATCACTTAGAAAGTGAGTCTCAGGCTGTGTACTCAGTGAGTGGGACCTCACATGGAATTCCTTGTCACTTTGGCCGACACACATTAGAATTTATAAATAATCTCAATATGATTGTGATTCAAGTTTTAGACATTTGGGATCAGAAAAAGAAAGCAAGGAGTATGGAAGACAGAGAGCACTATGGCTTGATGCCCCTCCCCCCTCCCCCAACACCAAATCAATTGCATTCTGATGCTTGGCAGAAGATTCTCTGGTGTGAAAGATTTAACTGCAGGGCATAAAAGGCACAGCAGCCCAGGCATCCAAGGAGGTGCTCCTTTGCTCATCTGCATCTGTTCCTTATCTTACAGTTGTTAACAACAAATAAACTCTCCAAGAGGCAACGTTGCCTTAGTAAGAGCTCCAAGATGATAAACAACAAAAGGCCTCATCAATCATACCTCCAGTTTCCAGCTACAATTAGCAAGTTCTATTATCTCCTGAAGGACACTTGTAGCACAGTGCAAACCATAGCATCCCTAATATTATAACACTGCATGGAGAAAGGGGAAAACTTGAATTGCATTAGCATTACATTAGGGTCCCATGACTGTTTATATCAGCACTTTGTGGTTATTTATGAATTCATTTATTTGCTAGGACAAGCCTTTCTGCATTCTGTTGCCATGGTTGCTGTAACTCCTGTATCCTATTAATTCTGCATGTTATGAAATAAATATAGATCAGACAATTATGGTGGAGTTTTTTTATTTTTTATTGTGCTGTTTGATTCTAGATGTCTTGGTAGGAAAGCTTCTAGCATCCGAGCATCTCATGGAAACATCATTCTGAACAATTCATCATAGACCTGGGATAAGAGGAGGCTATTGAAGATTCAGAAAGACTCAGGGACTGAAAGGCAGATGTCAAGAGACACAAACATAGAGATCCAATGTGCAAACATCTAGTTGAGTCAACAACTTCCAAATTTTTTATAGTGGTAAGAAGTAGTAACAATATGGATTCATTCATTTATTGAAACATGTATTGTGTGCCTACTATGAGCAGAAATCTGTGTCTAGTACTGGGGAAGATGCACAGATAATTAAGACATTTGTATTCTCACGGAGAAGGAGATGGCAAAACACTCCACTATCTTTGCCAAGAAAATCCCAATTGTAGTCACAGAGAGTCAGACATGACAGAAACAACTGAAGAGCAAAAATTCTTAAGGATTCTATAGATGAAAATAAAAATACATTTCCCAGTAGGTTGATTTTTTTGTTTGATACAGTCCTAAGTGCTTTGTCTATCCTCAACAAGGCCTTGCATAGTTGTAATAATTTAATTTATATTTGTTAAATTGAGTTAAATTGTGATAAAAGAAAATGTTGGAATTTTTACACAAATAAGACAAGAAATATGATGGGATAAAACACTATACTTTAGCTATAGATTCATTCTTTTGTAAGATAACTATTTGCCATCTGAACCATAAAGTCACTTAGCAATAGAGAGATTTTATTATTTATAAGGCAGAAATATTCTTTTTTCTTTTTCTCTTTCTTTCTCTCTCTCTTTTTTTGTGGGGCAATGAGGGTTAAGCAACTTTTTTTTAAATATTTTTTTTTTACGGGGCAATGGGGTTAAGTGACTTGCCCAGGGTCACACAGCTAGTAAGTGTCAAGTGTCTGAGGCCAGATTTGAACTCAGGAACTCCTGAATCCAGGGCCAGTGCTTTATTCACTGAGCCACCTAGCCGCCCCGAGGGTTAAGCAACTTGCCCACGGTCACACAGCTAGTAAGTGTCAAGTGTCTGAGGCTGAATTTGAACTCAGGTCCTCCTGAATCCAGGGCCAGTGCTTTATCCACTGTGCCAACTAGCTGCCCCGTGGGAGAAATGTTCTTGCCCAGAACCAAATTGTTTGAGTTTTGAAATTGGAAGATCTGGGACTGAATCTCACCTTTGGAGGTGGAATTTGAGTTGGGTTTTGGAGGATAGATAGAAATTCAAAAAATGAAGAAGGGGAGGCAGAGTGTTTTAACTCACAGGGAATGAATGATAGCACAGAAGTTGGAAAGCCAAGGGTAGCAAGTCATTTGGGTTAGTAGTAGTGTGGAAGGGAATAATGAGAAAGTTGAGTAGAGACAAATTATGGAGAGTTCTTATCAGATGTGGATTGTTTATCACCATTGTAAAAATTTAAGAAGTTATTTATTGCATATTGTGTGTCTGTGTCTCTCTGTATCTGTCTTTCAGTCCCCGGGTCTTTCTGAATCTTCAGTTGCCTCCCCATATCCCAGTTCCGTGATAAATTGTTTGGAATGATTTTTCCATGAGTCACGGAGAGAGGTTTTTCCTTGGCAGAAAAAAAAGTCACTGAAGACTTTTGCACAAAAAAGGGACATAAACTGATTTATGTAAGTTTTGTTCAAATGGCTGAGCATAGTAATTATGTATTTTCATTATTTCATTTGAAAATTACATGAAGCCCTTTCATTGGCATTTTTTTTTGAATGGTTCAAATAAACTGATCAAATTTGATGCCTTCTCTGGTCATAAAGGTGGAAACAGTGTCTAGTTCATCTGCACTTGGATGGAGAGGTAAATATTTGTGGACAGCAATGTGCTTGAGGGTCCATGGATTAGAATACAAGAGATACTTTGTGAGCTCTCTTAAATGATGAGATAACCACTGTAGTCCAAAGAGCACTGAGCCCCATCAGAAAACCTGAATTTAGAGGCTTGTACTTTACACACATCTGTGTGGTCTTGGACAAATCACTAAACATCAGTTTCCTTATCTTTCAGATGAGATTGAACTAGACAATCTCTAAGGTTAACTCTAAATCTTATAGTTCTGTTACCTAGGACAAGTCTCTTGCCCACTGTGTGCTTCAGCTTTCACATATGTAAAATGAGAGGGTTGGACTACATGGTCTATAAGATTCCTTCCAGTTCTACCATGCCCTAAGTAGATGAATGGATGAAAAAGCAATCATTAATCACTGATTTTGTGCCAAGCTCTATGCTAAGTGCTGGCAATACAAATCCAAAAGAGAGACAGTCCCTGCCTTCAAAGAGTTTGTATTCTAAAGGGAAAGGTGGCTAGAGAAGGGGGTTTTGGTCTTGGAGAAATGATAAAGGCATTCTTTTAAGTATGTCTATCACAAATGATACCATGGCTTCTCCTCTTTAACTTCTAGGGCTCTGCTTTAAAATTATCTTTATCCATACTAGGGAAAACAGATGACTCTTTTTGGATTCCACAGTGCCTTCGGATGGGAGGGAGGAGGACAGGAGCCATAGCATCTGCTCAGTAATTCTGCCCCCCTTTGCTTTCATGGTGTCACCCTGGTCTATGAGGTGGCTGATTGCTGTACAGTATTTCATGCTGTAAAATTGACAAACTCCTCACTCCGGGAGCCAACACTGATTGATCCAGTTTGTGTAAATTACTCAGAAGCGTCACAATCCTCTAGGGTCTTATACAGAGCATCCAAAGAGCATGAGCTCTCACCATTTTAATTAAGCTTAGTTTAATTAAAAACCTTGAGCTCTTTATTAGTCTCAGTAATTGATTTAATTTTCCTGTGGACTTCTATTGCCAAACACCTCTAGCTTGTATGTTCCTGAATTCCAGGCGGTAGAGAGGAACCAGCCAAACGCCCCTCAGTCAAATATTCTTTTATTAAAGAAGATTTGCTTCACGCTGCATTAAGACTGTATATGTTCTTCTCACAATGCTTCTCCCCAATTAGATTATAAAGATATGGGCCTTCCAGGATACTCTGCCAGTGATGATTCCAGTGCCCTTTTTCATCTAAACTCCAGTTAGAGAATTCACCTATTGGGAAGCAGAAAGGAAGGTTGTCTATCTCCTGCTCTCATGGCCTGCAAAATGGTAGACCCTTCCTCTTAATCCTTAATGATAGCAGCCGGAGACAGTGGATAGAGCTCTGAACTTGGAGTTAGGGGATCTGGATTTAGCTCCCAGCCCTGACATACTACCTGTGTGCTTTGGGTTTAAATTCTCTAAGCCTCAGTTTCCTTATCTGTAAACTGAGGGAAGTTGGTCTAGATGACCTCTCAGGTTCCTTCTTGGCTCTGTATCCATGATGACTGGGGACAAAGCTGAAAGAATTGTTCTCTAGCTTTCAGAAATGTTTGGACCAGAGGCTCTCTCCTGTGCTATTTTATTTCTGGACTTGTTTTGTCTTCAGTTATTAAAATGAGAGTGATGGTTGAGATGATCTTTACAGTGTCCCACTTCCAAATCCTATGATTTTAATAGGGTTACTCTTGCTTTGGCTTTGAAAAGAATAAGAGAAAACTCTAATTCACTTGTACATTTTCTAATTAGCCAGAAAACACAGGGTTGGTTCTTCTAGTTTCTTGGGCTATATTGCCTCTTGATTATTCAATAAGCTAGTAATTTGGGGGGTTTATCTATGGCAATATTTAACACTAAGATGGCTCTTCCCACTGAGGGCATCCAGCATGCACCTAGTGCATTCATGGGAATACATGCTCATCAAAATACAAATATAATTAGAAAAAAGATCTATTATTTCAAAGTTCACGTAATGGACTACATACTAAAACCAAAAAATAAATCATGCTTTGAATATCCACTACCAGAGGTTATCCATGATACTATTACTCACTGTTTGTGTGGTTAATTGAGACCCAGGTTTGTTTGTTTGTTTTTAATATTTTGATTACACAGAGAGGAAAGAGAAATAGAAAAAAATGGTGCTACATTTCCAGACAGAAACATCCTCATATTTCCTCCTTGCAAGAATACCACTGTCTTTTTTAGCTGGATTTAACATGCCTCTGAGGTCCCCAGTGAGATTAAAATATCCAGGAACATCTGGGGCACAGCAGCTTGAGGTGATCCTTCATTATTAAGAACTTTAAAATAATTTTGAATGTAACCATGTCAATATGCAAGTGTACCTTTGAACCCTAGGTTCTTTTGAGTTTTCTCTAGAATCCCTCCTTTAGGGACTTCTCCCTCTAAAGATTTGGAAGGGCCGGAGCATACTCCTTTAATATTAGAGGATTCCAGGTCTTACACTTGTTTTTCTCCTTCCCCTCATGGTCTGAAACACCACTATTTGGAAATAATAGATGCTTTCTTTTTCTGTTCTCATTGGCTAAAATATGCTCTCATTGCTTTGTTAGTCTTAAGCATCCTTGTCCCAAGATCTCAGAAGGACAACAGAACATTGATTGCTTATTGGCATAATTTCAAAGATCATTATAACAACAATGATAAAAATAAAAATCCCATATTTAATTTATAAAGTTATTTAATCATTTCAAAAGTGATTTCATTCATCTGTTGTTATTTCATCTGACGTCATGCTTATGACAACTCAGTAAATAGAACAGGGAAGATTATTCTTATTTTACAAATAAGAATATTGAGGATCAAAGATGTTAAATGAGTTGTCCAAGATCATGCTGTGGAATCAGGACTTGAACCCAGATCTTTTTACTTCAGATCCAGTGCTCTTTCCCCTATACTGTGCTGCCAGAAAGCCACTTGATTCCTCCTTCCCTTGACCTGGAGTACTTGGATTGTCTAGGTGGTCAGGACTTTTAAGTATATCTTTTTTTTGGGGGGGGCAGTGAGGGTTAAGTGACTTGCCCAGGGTCACACAGCTAGAAAGTGTTAAGTGTCTGAGGTCGGATTTGAACTCAGGTCATCCTGAATCCAGGGTTGGTGCTTTATCCACTGTCCCACTTAGCTGCCCCTCTAAGTATATCTTAATGCTCTTATGGGTAAGAAATCCTTCCATATTCCTACCTCTGAACTTTGTGCTACCTGCAATGCTGTCTTCCAACATTTAACCCTATCCATTTCTCTTTTTTCCCCCCTCTCACCTCCTATAGTCCTACCTATATAATACTACTTTGGCATTTAGCATATGGCACTGTGAGCTACATAGCAAAGAAAGGAATTTAAAACAAAGAATGATTCTACAAAGAAGATTGCAACAGAACCACCTGTTGGTTTTATTGTTGTTATTTTTTTCCTTCATACCCCACCCCACCACACACACACTCTTCATTCAAATGGGATACTCAAATCCATTTGGTATTTGTTGAAAGGTGAACCCTGAAATTATTTGAAAGAAAATCAGCTTGGCCATTGGAAACTGATGAATGTTAAAGGAGATTTTCTTTTTTCTTTTAAAATTTTTATTTTTAATAAATTTTTCTTGACCTCTTTTGTTTCTTACATCATCATAATTATCCCCAGTATCCTTCTCTCTCCTCCTCCTCCTCCCCTAGAGCCATTCCATATAATAAATAGTATTTTTTTCATAGAAAAAGATTAGCACAATTGATTGATAGATTGAAAATGTCTGAAAATATGTGCAATGTGTAACACCTGTGGATCTCCCACCTCCATGAAAGGGTGGGTTGGGGCTGTTTATTAATATAATCTTCATTCAAGTCATGATTAGAAGGAGATTTTTTTCTAACCCTAAGTCAAATAGTGGCTTGGGACATTGATCCTCCTAACATGAGGAAGTAGATTCAAACATAGACCAATAAGCATTAATTAGCAGACTCTCTTCTCTTATGTTACAAAAACCTTGGTCCCTGAATAGTAATATTCTAGTAGTTGAAAAGTTTCTTTTCTTTGGAGAGAAAACTTACTTAGCAAAACCAAGTACAATGCTGCAGGGGAAAATGGATTTTTAATGAAATAGAGGACTTCCAGACATTCCTGATGAAAAGACCAGAGCAGCCATCTTTATTGGAAGGGCCACTTTTCCACAATGCCAAAGGGCTTTGAGTCTCCTGTGCAAATGAGTAGTTTGTGTTGTGGGTAGTGGTGGTAGAGAGACTTCAAAGTACCAAGATAGGAATGATGAGAAAGGGTAAACATAAGTGAACAATGATATGGAACTAAACAAAGATAAACCCTTTACTTTCTTTTTTTTCTTTTTTCTTTTTTTGGCAGGGCAATGGGGGTTAAGTGACTTGCTCAAGGTCACATAGCTAGTAAGTGTCAAGTGTCTGAGGCTGGATTTGAACTCAGGTCCTCCCGAATCCAGGGTCAGTGCTTTATCCACTGCGCCACCTAGGTGCCCCAACCACTTACTTTCAATTATGGGGAGATGATACATTGTCCTTTCTGCTCCTTGTCATCATGAGGGTTCATAGAGGGAATTTAATTAGACAAAGCCTGGGACTGGTTCTATTATGTCCTGATCTTAAGAGAAGAATGGAAAGAGGGGGAAGAAGTGAGGTAAAAGGAAAGTTAGAGGGAAATTATCTCACATAATGAGTATGTACAAGTAGTCATCTATACAAACTTCACTCTCATCTGAACAGAAGGAAGAATATACACTTACATGCATAGTTGGGTACAGAAAGGCATTTTACTCAATAGTGAAATAAGAGGAAAAGGGGAGAAGGGGGGAGATGGAATTAGAGAGAGGGTAAATTAGGGGAGGGATTAGTCCTAAGCAAAACACATTCTAAAGATATATAAAAATATTTATAGCTCTTTATGAGGTGGTAAGGAGTGGGGATCTGAGGTTGGTACCCATAAATTGGGGAATGGATGAACAATATATGGTGTGGAAATGTGATGGAATACTATTGTGTTGAACTCAATCAACATAATGACCAACCAGATTGCAAATCACGATGATGAACATGCTGCTCACTTCCTAGTGGAAGAAGGACTTAAAATGAAGAAGGAGGCAATGATTGGGTGTGTGAAAGGCTTGATTTTATTTATTTACTTTTTTTTTGGCAGGGCAATGAGGGTTAAGTGACTTATCCAGGGTCACACAGCTAGTAATTGTAAAGTGTCTGAGGCCGGATTTGAACTCAGGTCATCCTGAATTCAGGGCTGGTGCTTTATCCACTGTGGCACCTAGCTGCTCCCGATTTTATTTCTAAAACAGCTGAAGCTTAAGCTCTGGTCCCTAAGCTAAAAGAGGGATGACAGACCCAATTCCTTCTCTCATTGAGAAAAGATAGTACCTTAGGTGAGGATGGCAGCTGAGGTCCAGCAGGTGGCAGCAATGAGAATAGCCCAGTAGAAAGAAGTAGGGAAGCAGTTGTTTGTTTTTCATTCTCAAAGAGGACCGGGACACCAGGACATTGGGTGATGTCATGACTTGCAATGAATTGGATTTAAGGGAGGGAGGGCTGTGCAAGTCACCAACCTCACTCTTTTCCAGAACCATCTGGGTCCAGTGACAAAATATGCATCAGGATGATTGGAGATGGCCTTAGATGTTTAAGGCAACTGGGGTTAAGTGACTTGCTCAGGGTCACATAACTAGTAAGTGACTGAGGTGAGATTTGAATTCAGGTCCTCTGAACTTCAGGGATAGTGCTCTATCCCTTGCACCACCTAGTTGCCTGGGAAAGTAGAAGACACATCATGGGGGTATGGGTGTGGGTTGGTGAGAAAGATGGGGAGGGAGAGCAGGTTCAGATAGAGCAGTTCAATGATATCACCAGAAGAAATTAGGGGTCTTGCATTATCAGAGGCAAGAACTGCCCCTTTGCATGTGTACCTTGGCCGTACATATTTCCTATGTTTTTGCCCTCTTCACACATGTTCTCTAGGAACATCCTATCTCCTCCTTGATTTTAAAAAGTATCTGTGTGGGTATTTGTGGAAGAATGTGCTGTCAGGTTTATGGGTGGGTGGGTTGATAGAGGAGTTGCTACTTTCCTTACTGTGCTATGCTAATTTTGTCCTCTGGCTTGCCAATAAAAGTAAACACAATAGTGGCTAATGAACTATGTCTGTGATTGAACGTGGACCCACAGAGTACCTTGGCTCACATATGGGGGCACTTTGATGTGAATAGGTATGCCCCAAGAAGCTACATTAGTTATCTTTTCATGTGAACATGTCCTTTCTCTCCAACTACTTCTTTGTACTTATCCTTCTTTCCAACTTATCTTTTGTTGTACACATCTCAATGTCTTACCCCATGTATTTACCCCCATTCATCTTTTTTCATGATCTTAGCTGCCTAGGCTTCAAAAACTATCAAATGAGATAATATATCTAAAGCATTTCATAAACCTTAAAGTGCTATATAAATATTAGCTATTATTATTATCGTTGTTGTTGTTGTTAGTAGCAGCAGTATTACACAGGACCCTAGCTGCCAATCCCTACTCTACAAGAAAAAATTTCACTATCTTTGCAAGGAAAAAAAAAAAAACAAATTTAATGAAGATGCTGCTGCCAATTAAGACGGTTTGACACCAGGGCTTCAGAGGATCACAGGTTAAAAAGCTGGACCTTATATTTCATCTAGTTTAGCTTCCTCATTTTAAAGGCAAGGAAACTAATACCCAGAGACCATAAGTGACTTGCCCTAAACCACAAAGGTAATAACTGGCCGGGCTGGGATTTAGCTACATGTCCCTGATTCTACATGCATTGTTCTTTCTTTCTACTGTGCCACACTGTCCTCAGCTGATGACCCCTCTCTGAGCCCAGTGACATTAGCCAGGCCTTTCTGACTAACTTTAAAGAACAGGAGGTTTTGATGGTGAGCTGTTTATACAATATGCAAAGCATGCTTTTCTTCTTAAGGAGATAAGAATCTTTACATAACCCATTTTTCCTTTAACACTAATCCCTTGCCTGGATTAAAGAATCTTAAAACATCTGGAGGGGCTTGGTTGACAGATGCATGGAAAAAACTACTCAAGAGGAGGACATATGATACACTAAACTTCTAAATGTATTATTTCTGCTAGGAAGTAACCCATTTTTTTCCTGCCTCCTTCTGAAACATATTATATTGTTAACATTTAATTTTTTTTTTCCTGATGAGGCGATTTGGTTCTTAGTTCAATGGAAATGACACTGAATTTGAAGTTAGAAAACCTGACATCAAATCATGGTTTGGTCCCTTTACAAGGCATTTTCTCTTTCCCCCTGAAAATGAGGTCAGGTGCACAAGATGTGTTAAGGTACCTTCCATCTCTAAATTCTATGATATTATGAGAGAGTCTTTAGAAAAAATCAACATGATTTCAAATGGGTTATTATTATTATTATTATTATTTTGCAGGGCAATGAGGGGTAAGTGACTTGCCCAGGGTTACACAGCTAGTGTCAAGTGTCTGAGGTTGGATTTGAACTCAGGTCCTCCTGAATCCAGGGCCAGTGCTTTATCCACTGTGCCACCTAGCTGCTCCCAGGTTATTTCTAATACTCAAAGACACATGTGCCCTTTCCTCCTTTTCTAGATTCTTTTTCAAAATTAGTTATGCTTTTAGGTTCTTCCTACCTGGAGCTACTGGCTCCACTGTGAAATATCTATTGTGAGAACTATCTGGCTACTCAGTGTTCATTACTGGATGGATACTTTAGGTTAAACTTTACTCATGTGGAGCTGACTCAGGGGTTTCCTATACTTATCAATTTCTTTTATTTGTAGCACCCCTCTTCCCTCTACTTCCAATTTACACTTGACCTGGCCTTTGGATCCCAGAGAATGGCTGCTGCCTTGGGTTCTTTTTTTTTTTTCTGCCTTGGGTTCTAAAGGTAACCCTGGATGTAGCTACTCCGCCATTATAGCTCATAAACCCCTTCACTAATATACTTCTCATCAGCAAACAGCTGGTTGACACACTTAACACTTAGCAAAGGCATTTAGTAATCTGGCATAGTAAAAGCTATAGTTACAAAACATTTTCTCTACCATACTAGGGGCCTACCCTCTCACAAAAACACCTACAGCATCCATGGGAACAGTGGGCTCAGAAGTAGAATTAGAGAATGATTGATATGAAGAACATTTACTTGATAGGGTACTTGCATGCCAAAGTCAGTTCAAAACTCCTTGTCTTGCAGGGCCTGGAAGTCTTTCTCTCTTTACAGGGTCTGCTCACAGGTATTTTTTTTTTGTGGGGCAATGGGGGTTAAGTGACTTGCCCAGGGTCACACAGCTGGTAAGTGTCAAGTGTCTGAGGTTGGATTTGAACTCAGGTACTCCTGACTCCAGGGCCGGTGCTCTATCCACTGTGCCACCTAGCTGCCCTGCTCACAGGTATTCTTAAACACAGCATCTGTTCCAGAAGGATTGTTTGGTTAGACTTTCCCCTCTCTGGATGCGTAGGTCTGCTCCTTTTCATCATCTGAGCCTCTTCACTGCTGCTAGGAATTGCACTTCTTGAAACTGCTTTTTTCCTTGGGTAACTATCTCTCTTTTTTTCTGGTTTTATAGAGTGCACATGCCTGCTGAAAACAGTTTTTCTCTCTCTCTCTTTTTTTCCCTCCCTTCCCCAACTTTCAGAAGCCAACGCAGGACTGAGGAAGAGGAACCAGTCCCCTTTCCCCACCAGAGTTGTTCTAATTCAATAAAAACTCACATGTAAGTCACATTACAAAAACAGCAAAGATATAGGCCCTCACCCCTCTCCCCTCCCCAGCAAAGTGAAGGATGCTGCATTCCTACAGATAGCATGTCCTAGCCTGGTTTCCAGGCCTCCAATGCAGGCTCTTTCCCCAATGGGAAGCGGGGGTGGGGTGGGGGGCAAGATACCCCTAACCACAGTTCCCTAAAGCAGCTTTCCCCTTATATAGTGGAACTAAGCCCAGGGACACGAAGCACAGAGGGGCCGTCTGGCCCAGGCAGGGGAGTGCTGGGCCAGGGCCAGGGTCAGGGAGATGTGCATTCAGGAGAGGGAGGGGTAGGAGGCAGCTCAGAAGGCTCCTGTGTAGCCGAAACGATTTCAGTCGCCCTAGGTGAGGGTCAGGGCCAGGGCAAGGCTGGGCTTCCGTTCCAAGTCCTCACTGGGGCTGGGCTGAGGGGGACAAACCTTGAAGAAGTCTGAGACATAGCGTACAGTGAGCCCGGGCGACAAGCACCCTCCGTAGGAGACTGGTCAGCACGGTGCTCCAGTGGTGCTTGTAGTGGGCCACTCTCCCTCTATATCCCATGTAGAGGGCAAAGGCCACCAGGAAGAACTGGATGGTGGGTCTCAGCAGGCTTGCCCACCGCCAAGCAGAGATGGGCCTGCACGTACAATGCAAGGAAGACCATGTAGTACATGCCAAAGGAGGAGTGGCCCGAATAGAAAGACAACCTGGACTCACTGACATTTGCAGGACTTCCCCAACACACGGCCTCAGGTTGAACATAGCCAGAGCAGTTGACTCGAGACCAGCAAGGATCCCAGACAGCTAAGAAGTTGGGGCAAAGGTGGCCAATTATGTACTTGGCTAGATCAGTCAAGGATTGGCTCACACTTGCCCCAAAGAGATAGGTGCCCAGGGCCTCGTAGAGGGCAGCCACATAGTTGTTGAGGTCTGAATGAGAGTAGAGGTGCTCTGTGTAGACTAGGTAGGCCTCTCCAGATGAGACAATGACGACGCTGACAGTGATGGTAATGCCAGCCAGGAGGCCATGGGTAAAAGTGTCAGGGCGGTAGGGGTATCGGATGGTGCCATCACTACAATAGAAGCCCCTCTTGGAGGGAGAATTCACCAGTGTCAGGATGATAAAGGGCAGAGAAGCGACCACAAGGCATACCCGTCGAGCACCACGAACACCTTGTTCCTCTCCATGCCCGGCCTGTCCCAGCCTGGCCCTGGATAGCTGACTCCAAAGAACCAGGACATGGATTAGTTTTTAGGTCTTTTCATTAGCTGATGAAATTTTTCAAAAGCTGCTAGTCTCTGCCATTGGTTTGGACTCTGCTATTTGTGTTGGTCTCATCATCTGTTCTCCAAGTCTGGGACATTCTGAGGGCATTGGTCCTCTCCTCTTGCTTTAACATTCACCTCCTCATTCTGTTATTACATCGCCATTGGTCCCCTTTTGGTTTCAACTCTCCTACTACCAATCCTGGTCACAACAGATAAAGGCTTAGGTTGTAGTTACTGATAACAGAGGCCAGAGCTCCTATCTGCTGGTGTTTACCTGGTTGTCAGGCAGGGAGCCTCAGTCTCTTTTTTCTTTTTTTTGGGGGGGGGGTAGGGCAATGGGGGTTAAGTGACTTGCCCAAGGTCACACAGGTAATAAGTGTCAAGTGTCTGAGCCCAGATTTGAACTCAGGCACTCCTGAATCCAAGGCCAGTGCTTTATCCACAATGCCACCTAGCTGCCTTTGAGCCTCAGTCTCATTGTCATGTGTCTCTCTACTACTTGTGCCTGAGAATGACTGGCAGGAAGTGACTCTCAAGCAATGGAAAAGAAAATAGGCACCTTTAGAAATCTGTGTGTCAAACACTTGGTTCCTACTGCTTTACCTTGTCTTGACAATCTGTTTCCCCATTCTGCTTCCCCTTGTAGAGAACTTATGAAGGCTTCCTTCACTTTTGACAGGAGTGAAATGCTGTTATAAAAACATCTGCTAAATAAGGAGAGAAATTTGACATCATTGACCTAATTGAGATTTGGTGGGATGAGATCCATGATTAGAATATGACTAATGATAGATATTGTTCATTCAAAAAGGAAAATGATAAGTAAGGATCTGGTGGTGAGAAGGGGAAAAGGGAGGGTAGAGTAGAATAAATATTAAGAAATATTCTCCAATTTGGAAACCCAGGAACCAGAAAAGGGAAACATGGGAAACATTTAGATGACAATAAAAGGAGACAGAAACAAAAGTAATATTGTCAATGCACTATATACTATAGACCACCTGGACAGAGGGAAGAAATAGGTGAATCATTTGAAAATAATTATAAGCCTGATTTAGAATGATATATTTGTTAATGGGTGACTTCAGTTATTTTGAATCTGCTGTCCCTCTTTTTCTCTGAAAAATCATAACAAGAAATAATTTCTTACTTGGCCAGAATGATAATTTCATCATTCAGAACATGGAGGAATGAATAAAAAAGAATTTCTATTCTCAACCTGATTTTTTCACTCACAGTTAAGAACTGGATCCCATGATGTAAACCTTAGGAGTAAGAGGTCACTCCAGTTTAGAATTTGTGAAAAAGGACAGGAAATACAAGCACAGTCTGACATGCACCTTAGATTTGGGGAGAATAGATTTCAAAGGGTTCAGAGAAAAGATAGTTTGAATTCCATAGCCTAAAATTCTAGAGGGAAGGTCATCTAGGGAGAAAAGATGGGAGGCTTTTAAAAATAAAATTATAGAGACTCAAAGAGAAACAATTCTTATGTGAATGAAAAGGTGAGATGTCTAAAGAGGATGACATGGATGGACAGGAATCTCATGAGCCAATTTATTTTTTAAAATGTTTAAAAAAGAATTATAAAAGTTGGAAGTAAGGGTGGCTAAATGGAAGAGGAATGCAAAAGCATGTCATGGTACTATAAAAATAGAGTCCTGTTACATTGAGGAAAAGAGAGAAATCAAAGTAGAGATGAGATAAGAAGATGGATGGGATAATGATACTAGATGATGGAGAAAAGATGGAGTTGTTAAACTCTTATTTGCTTCTGTTTTTCTTGGCCAAGGAGAATGGAAAAGACAGAACAAAAATAAATAATTAGAGTCAAAACCTGAGATAGAGAGTGTCTTAATAAGTTCAAGTCATAAAACCCAGGCAAACTACACCTCAGGGAACTGAAAGACCTGTAAGACATGATTGGTGAGATACTATTGTTGAGCTTTGTAATATCATACAAGATGGTGGAAGGACTTAAAGGCCAGGAAAAGAGCAAATATAACTTTAAAAAAAAAAAAGGAAAGAGAGTCAAACCAGTATACTACAAGCCAATGAGTTTGACTTTGATTTTTGGAAAAATTCTAGATTTTATTATTAAATGAATGGTTTGTGAATAGGTGGGGGTAATGACAAAAAATCATCATGGCTACTTGAAGTATAGATTATACCAAACTAGCCTCATGTCCCTGAAAGATGTGAACTAGAAGATAGAACTGGTTGACTGGGCCAACCCAAAGAGTAGTAATTAATAGTTCGATGTCAATTTGTAGGGAAGTGTCTAGTAGAGTGTCCAAAGGATCTGAGCTTGACCACATATTAATTATTTAACATTTATATTAATAATATGTTTATCAATGACTTGAATAAAGACATGCTTAACAAATTTTCAGGTAACACAAGGGTAGGAGATATGGCTACCATGATGGGATTTGAGAAGACCTCCTTAGATTAGAATACTGAGCTGAATCTAGTCATTTGGAATTTAATGAGGACAAACATAAATTCTTATACTTTGTATTAAAAAATCAAGTTTACAAATACAGGGTAGATTGTTCCGTCAAGGAAACATTTTGTTTCTTGAGGAACAACAGGCTAAACTGTCTAAATTATCTAATGAGTGGTCGCCAATCAATTACAAGCTTTAGCAAGAGTTAGACTTTTAAGCATTTATTAAGGAGAATAAGAATTTGGTAAAGAGAGAGAAAAAGGCCTAGATTCCTATCTATTAAAGGGAGAGCACATTTTTAGCTCCCTTCTCCGCCAGAGTCCAGAGGAAAGAGAGTGAGACCGAGCGCCAGTCTCTTCCTTCCTCCTCCCACTAGTCCGTGTCACTTCCTGAAGCCTGGTCTTGCCCTCAAAGACCTTTGCTTCATGGGCAGAACTCTTCTACAGTAAGTATCCAGCAGGTGGCGTCATTCCAATCGTTACAAGATGTATAGCTGATAAAAACATTAGCATTTATATAGTGTTTTAAGGTTTGCAAAGCACTTTACAAATATTTCATTTTATCTTCACAACAACTCTGGGAGGTTAGGTGTCATTATTATCCTCATTTTTACAGGAGAAAATTGAGGCATACAGAGAATAAGTGACTTGCCCAGATTCACAATTCTAGTCAGTATCCGAGGCCAGTATGAACTCAGGTATTCCTGACCCTAGATCTGATGCCCCATAACTGCTTCTAGAGAGCAGGCTGAAAAAAAATGATTTGGGTTTTTTGGTGGACTGCAAGATCAATATGAATCTACAACGTAATAAATCAGTTGAAAAAGCTAACATGATACTTGGTTACACTAAGAGAAACAAATTATCTAGGGCCCTGCCCTGGTCAGACCACACCTAGAGTATTGTGTTCAGTTCTGGATGTCATATTTTAAAAATAATATTGATAATCTGGATAATTTAGGGAGGGCTGGCCATGATGATGAAGGACTGTGAGATTGTATTATATGTTATAGGAAATAGAGATTTTTGACCTAGAGAAAAGGAGGCATAAGAATCCAATAGCAGGTTTCAGTTCTACTTAATTTCTTTGGCCAAAGAGAGCAGAACTAGAAGAAATGAGATGTTACAGAGAGAGATGTAAATTTGATGATGAAATGAAATATTCCTAACAGAAGTATCCAAAAATGTAACCAGAAACTATAAGGGATCTATTAGCAAAGGTCAGGTGACCTTTGGTCATCTTCGTGGGCTTTGCCATAGAGGGGATTCTTATACAAGTACTAGTTGGAGCAGACATCCTTTGAGGTCCTTTCCACTCTGAGATGTTGTGAATCTGTGAACCAACTTGTTCAAGGTCATACCGATTGGAGGGGAAGGGAAAGAAAAGAGAATAAACATTTATGTAGTACCTACTATATGTCAGGCATTGTGCCAAACACTTTTTATAAATATTATCTCATCTGATTCTCACAACAACCCAGAGAAGGAGGTTCTATTATATCTCTATTTTATACTACAGCAAATAGTGGTTAAATGAAATACCCTGGGTCATATGACAGTAAGTATCTGAAGCCAGATTTGCATTTAGGTTTCCTGACTCCCAGTCCCACTAGCAGAGGCATAATTCAAACTCAGGTCTTTTGATTTGACATCCAGTGCTCTTTCTACAATGCACATTTTAGAAACAAGTTATATTTTAGGAGAGGGAGAGATTAATTGGGGGAGGAGGGATACAAATCAGGGAAGATTTAAACTTGGCCATGACTAGACAGGTAACAAGCATCAAATCTAGAGGGGGAGGAATGCTAGTAAACCTAGCCTAACCATCTTAATGCAGTTTGATTGTCTATTTCCGGTGAAAATGTTGGGGCTAACTGCAGTGGCCAGACAGTTACTCCAGCTATCGACTTCACTTAAATACTTTGGAACTGTCGATTAGGCAGGTTTATGATATCAGATTATGATATCAAATAATTGGCTTGATTGATTTTTTAAATGGAATTGACATATGTTTGTGCTGTGTGAGGCATGGAATTAAATAATTTTATGGAGCAGTAACAAAGCTACTGATCCATAGAAGCAACCAAGGAATGCAAGCATTTTTTCCTATAGCCTCATGCCCAGAGAATCATAAACATGGGACTGGCCTTATTAAGCACTGACTGTATACTAGGCATTGTGCAAAGCCACAAAGATACATGAAAGGCAAAAACACTGTTCCTGATCTCAATTAATGCACATTCTAATGGGGAGACAGCATAGAACTAATTAGGTACAGGATATATACAAAGTAGATGAAAGGTAATCATAGAAAAGAAGGTACTAGGTTTAAGGGGACCTGGGATCCAGGAGGTGGAAGGTGGGATTTGAGTTGAGTCTTGAAAGAAGTCAGGGATGATAAAGGAAAGATGTGAGGAGGGAAAGCATACCCGACATGGAGACAGCCAAAGGAAAGGCACAGAGAGAGGAGAGAGGGTATCAGCCGGGTACAGAGAGTGGCAAATAGGCTGGATCTTAGTGTATATGCAGGGAAAGCAAGTTCAGGGAAACTGGAAAGGGGAAGGTTTTATGAAGACCTTAAATGCCAATCAGAAGACTTTATATTTGATACTGGAGTTAATGGAAAGCCACTGGAGATTATTAAGTGGGGATGAGGTTAACGTGGTTAGACCTGTGATCTAGGAAAATCCCTTTGGCATCTGAGTGGATGATGGAGTGGAGTGGGGAGATAAGTTGTGGCAGGAAGACCAATGAGAAGGTGATTGCAATAATCCAGGTGAAAGGCAAGGTAGGCCTGAACTAGAATTGTCGCAATGCAAGTAGAGACAAGGGGACATGTACATTTTAATCATGTAGAAAAAGAAAATACAGACAAAAAAACCCCCACAAAAAATAAAGTAAAAAATAGTGTGTTTCAATCTGCATTCGGACTTCTATCAGTTCTTTTTCTGGAAGTGGCTAGCCTTTTTCATCTTGTATATATGAGAATATGTTTGACCTGATTGCACATGTATAACTCTATCAGATTACTTACTGTTTTAAGGAAGGGGGGGGAAAGGGAAGGAAGGATAGAATTGGGAACTTCAAACTTTAAAAAAAAACCTGAAAGCTAAAAATTGTTTTATATGTAATTGGGGGGAAAATAAAATGTTATTTAAAAAATGAGTATGTACAAGAGATGTTGGAAAAGTAGAAATGACAAGATTTGGCAACAGTTTGAAAATATGGAATGAATCAGATGAGTCAAGGATAATACCATAGTTTGAAGCCTGAGTGACTAGTAGGAGGGTGGTATCCTACAGTAACAGGCAAGTTTAGAAGAGGGGTGGGGGCTTTTGGGGGGGAGGATATAAAGATAAATAGTTCAATATTTGGATGTATTGAGCTTGACATGCTTATGGAACATTTAGTTTAAGATGTCCAAAAGGTATTGGTTACTTGGGACTATAGCACAGGAAAGAGACTAGGGCTAGATATATAGATCTGGGAATCATCTGCATAGAGATGATAATTGAACCCATGGGAATTGATGAGATCACCAAGTGAGATAGCATAGAGAGATAATAGAAGAAGGCCCAAGACAGAGCCTGGGGGATACATACAGTTAGTGAACATGACATAGATGAAGAACCAACTAAGGAGACAGAGAAGAAGCAATCATATAAACAGAAGGAGAGAGAAGTGTCAAAGATTTGAAGTCTGGGAAGCCTGTCTAGACCACCTCCCCCCAAAAAAAACCCAAAACCCAAAACCACCTTAAACCCCATTGTTCTTATTTGTTTATTGTTTTCTCTTGTGGAAAGATTGCTTTTTCTTTTTTCCTTTAAAAAAATGCGAGAGGGGTAGTTAGGTGGCTAAATAGATAGAGCACCAGCCTTGGAGTCAGGAGGACCTGGGTTCAAATCTAACCTCAGACACTAACTAGCTGTGTGACCCTGGGCAAGTCACTTAACCCTTTGAAATTACCTTGAAATAAAAAATACATACATACATATATATATATAAATTTTTTTTTTTTACAGTTGCAGATGCTGATTAATAGTGCAGAAAAGGTGGGGCAGCTAGGTGGCGCAGTGGATAGAGCACAGGCCCTGGAGTCAGGAGTACCTGAGTTCAAATCCGGCCTTAGACACTTAACACTTACTAGCTGTGTGACCCTGGGCAAGTCACTTAACCCCAATTGCCTCACTAAAAAAAAAAAAAATTAAAAAAAAATAGTGCAGAAAAGGACAACTATTTTGTAGCCATATTCTTCTTGGCTCAACTTGTTTCCCCATCTGGGAAAACTGCTTATAAAATAATTTATTAGCCAAACTGAAGACCATTTTCTTTCTTCAAGCTCTTGGGGCTATGAACTTTAACTTCCTCTTTGGCCCTATTTGAAAACAAACAAAAAAGAGTCAAGATCTTGATGTGAGTTTGGCTTCAGTTTACACTGCTTTGTGGGTTTTGTTTTTTCCAGAGTTTTTGGCTGCCTTTTCAGAAACTCCAGGGAGATGGTTTAGAAGTAAAGGGCGTAAAGGAAGCAACTTCTGTGTATTTTCTAATACTTACAATCAGTCTCTTGTAATAAGAAGAGACAACTATCTTTTGTTTATAGCTTATGTATTTCTCTGCCTAAAGGTAGAAGTTTGTACCAGAAAACCTTGTTCTGATCCCTTCCAGAGATGCAGTTCCATGGGTGCTACAGTCTGGTTCTCAGACCCAGTTAGAAGCAATAGTTTTTGGAGTTTTTTTGTTTGTTTGTTTTTTTGCAGGGCTATGGGGGTTAAGTGACTTGCCCAGGGTCACACAGTTAGTAAGTGTCAAGTGTCTGAGGTCAGATTTGAACTCAGGTCCTCCTGAATCCAGGGCCGGTGCTTTATTCACTGCGCCACCTAGCTGCCACCTAGCTGCCCCCTAGAAGCAATAGTTTTTAACGGAATTATAAAGCTGAGGTTATCTAATTTCTTGCCTCCAATAATAATGACAACAAAGAGAAGTCTAGATTTATAAAATAGTAGTACAAAGTGGAAAAAATATCAAGCCAGCAGGAGAATTATAGACACTATGACTATGTGACAGTAGAAGTGAATGACTTAATAGAAAAGAAGGATCCTCATGAAGACTTAGAGGGAGCAACTGACAAATCCTTCTTGTACTTTATCCATTGCCATTAATTAATTTAAATGTAAATAAGGGAACTAAGTTTTAGTTGGTTGTATCAATGCTGAATATCAAACTTTTAGTGTTTGGGGGTTTTGTTTTATTGTTGTTTGTTGTTGTTGTTTTGGAAGAGTAGCTTACATAGAGCATTTAACTCTTTCAAAATGTTTTCTTGTCCATTATCCCATGTAGAAACACTTTTGGAGCAGGAAGAGACCTTTGCAATACTGTAATGCAACTAATTTATTTTACAGAGGAGAAAACTGGGGCCCAGAGAGGATACAAAGCTAGTTAAGGAGAAGGCCAGGAGAATCTAAGTCTCCTAACAACCAGTTCAGTGTTCTTTCTATTACTAAATATTATCTCTTGTGTCTTGACCCTCAAAACCCATGGGGCAGATTTAAAAAAAAATCATCATAAATAAATATTTATTTAGCACTTACTATGTGCGTGGCACAGTGAATAGAGTGCTAGGCCTGGAATTAGAAAGACTTCTCTTCCTAAATTCAAATCTGGCTTCAGCCACTAGTTGTATGTATGACCCAGGGCAAGTCACTTGACCTTTTTTGGCCTCAGTTTCTTCATCTATACAATAAGCTGTAGAAAGAAATGGCAAACTACTTCAGAATTCTTGCCTAGAAAACCCCAAATGGGGTCACAGAGTTGGACATGACTGAAATGACTGAATAACAACAATGCCCCAGGCACTGTGCTAAGTGCTCTGCATGTAAACAAAGACAAATAAACAAGGTTTTGTCCCCAAGGAGCTCACATTCTAAAGGGGAAGACAACATGCAAAGGATGACATATATAGAAGATATATACAGAATCAATGAAAGGCATTCTCAGATATGATGGGCAGGAGGATCATGAAAGGCCTCCTATAGGAGTTGGGATTTGGCCAAGAAAGTCAGGAGGCAGTTAAGGGGAAAGAGCATTATGACAAGTAGAATTAGGCCCATATTGTGGGTGAGGGAACAAAGCCACTGAGAAGCAAGTTGTGAATTATCCAAAATAATACTTAGAGGCAGGGTAGGACTCCAATTCAGATGGGAAATTTCCTTCCTCTCTTGTAGTGCATTCCTTTCTCTGAGGAATGTATGTTAACTTTTTTTTTATCCTCCTGAATTTGTCCTCGACTTAATTTTTCTAGAGAAATTTTGTGCTCCTTCTTTTCAAAGAAAGATGGAATCCCTTCTCAACACCCCCCCACACACACACATCTGAGCATATACACATTACACACATATACATGTGTATACACGTACACACATACACACATATAGACACTCCTGCCAGCTGCAATGTGGAGAGCTCACATTTAAGGAGGTTAAGAGGTGTATTAACCTTTTCCCCATTTCAGATCATTGCATGGCCAACAGTTACCACCTAAATAAAGAAGAAATTCCCCAGTGCCAGGAAAACAGTAAAAGAAGAGCCAGAATCCCCTTAAATCAAGAAGGCCATATCTATGCTCCTATAGAAGTTATTCCCCCTGCTTGTTAAGACGCCTCCCTCCCAAAGTTTAATCTCGGGCACGCAGTACATTCTGTCTGTTTTACATTGTAATATGGAATTTGGTGTGTGCTGTCCTATATATATTGATTTTGCTCTATTTTACTGGCTTTAACTTAATGACTAGAAAACCCATATAAATAAAATTTCCTTTAAAAAAGCAGGAAGATCAATGAGAAAGCCATCGGGCAGAGGATCACTATTCTACGAGCTGGTGGGGGGAAATCCCTCTGGGGTAACTCACCAGTCATAGCTCACGGACAAGTGAAGCCCAAAATACATTTTCAAGAGAGGCTGATTGAGGAGTGCAGGAGGTTTTGCACTGGGACTGGGCAGCTTTTCCAATAAAGGGGAGAAAAAACTCCCCACCTCCCACCTCAGGAAATGTCCCACTTTATATGCCTGTCTCTAGGTTGTAAAACTGGAAAAATTTAAAACATATTATTCTTCTTTTCCAATACGTAATGGGCTAGGGCCAGGCACCATGACCTTTAGGGGCTGACCAATGCTTCAAGCCATAAAGACATCCCCCAGCCTGGCAGGTTGGGAGCATCAGGGGAAATCCAAACCAAGATTGCAGAGGGGAACAGAAGTGGCTCCCTTCCCTTCATACCTCTTATTTATAACACTGAACCCCCTACAGAGATATGAGGAAACAGGCACATATTTTCATAGAAGATAAAGGTGACTTTTCCTCTCCCTTCCCCTCCAAATGCGCAAGAAAATGGTTACAGCTTTATTCACTGAATTTTAGCTATGAAAATATGCCAACTGCTGGCTTATTTTAAAATCTGGACTTGTTAGAGTTGGACAGTGGTAAGATGGGAGAGGTTTTTTTTGTTTTGGTTTTTTTGTGAGGCAGTTGGGGTTAAGTGACTTGCCCAGGGTCACACAGCTAGTAAGTGTTAAGTGTCTGAGGCCGGATTCGAACTAAGGTACTCCTGAATCCAGGGCTGGTGCTCTATCCACTGCACCATCTAGCTGCCCCCGATGGGAGAGTTTTAAGAGAGATTTAATTTTATTCTGCTTCTGAATAGGAAAACATCCCCAAACACCTTCTTTTCCCTATTCTTCCCTTTCACCTTGATTCTTCCTCTTTAGTTCTTTAGACAGAGAACATGGGTTAGATATTGCCTCTATTAGCATACCCCTCTTTGTGGACATCTTCATATTCTGATTAACAGTGGCCTGTCAGAAGACTAGGATACTAAACTTGGCTCTAGCATTGGTTTCCTGTAAGATCATGCTTCAAATCCTTGCCACTTCTGGGACCTCAGTTTCCCAAATTATTCCTGTTGTTGTTCAGTCTTTTCCAACACTTCATGACCCTATTTGGGGTTTTCTCGCCCTAGATACTGGTGTGATTTACCTTTTCCTTCTCCAGCTCATTTTATAGATGAGGAAACTGAGCTAAATGGGGTTAAGTGACTTGCCCAGAATCATACAGCTAATAAGTGTCTAAAGCCAGATTTGAATTCAGGAAGATGAATCTTCCTGACTTCAGGACTGACACTCTATCCACTTCAACACCTAGCTGCCCAATTCCCAGATTATAAAAGGAGGCCATTGGATTAGAGGGCTTTTTAATGTGTGACATACTATGAGCTTCTTTGGCAGGGGTTTATGGAATGGTCCCCTTTGGTGGTCTGGTGAAGTCTATGGACTTCTCAGAAATGCATGGACTATAATATATAGGATTACCAAGGGAACTAATTATATCAAAATACAATTATAAAGATATTTTTAAAAACAAGTTCATGGACCCTGGGTTAAGAATTCCTATTCTGTGGAAAGACCAGTAGAGGAGAGTTCACAGGTGTGGGGCAGGAATATCATGTGTCAGCATTATAGAACCTAAGGGAGCCAGTTTGAATCAACACCTATATCTGAAGAACTGCCATATGGAAAAGGAATTGTTTAACATAGACAAGACTTCTCCTTCCTAAGGTAAGGATGGTCATACATCACCATCTTCATCTCTGTGGTTCATTTGCTTTGGTGGTCCCATTTCAAGGCTCAGACCTTGTACCTTCAATGGGCAAAAGGTAGATTTGTGATTCAAGGTAAGGAAAAACTTGGGGCAGCTAGGTGGTGCCATAGTCCACAGAGCACCAGGCCTGAAGTTTGGATGACTCATCTTCCTGAGTTCAAATATAACCTCAGACACTTACTAGCTCTGTGACCCTGGGCAACTCTGCCTCAGTTTCTCATCTGTAAAATTATCTGAAAAAGGAAATGGTAAACCACTCTAGTAGCTCTGTCAAGAAAATCCCAAATGGGGTCATGATGAGCCTGAAATGACTAAACAATAACAACGACAACAAAGGAAAAACTTTCTAACAACTAAAGCTCTTAGAGGAGGCAGTGTGGTGGAATTAAAAAAAAAAGTGGAGGAGTGGGGGTGAGAGGATTTGGAAAGAGTATCTAGGTTCAAATCTAAGCTCTATGACGTGTGGTCTTGGGAAAGTCACTTAATCTTTCTGTGTCTCAGTGCCCTCATCTGTAAAATAAGATTGGATTAGATGACTTTTAAGGTCCTTTGCAACTCTAAGTCTATGATCTTATGAGTTGTACACAATGGAACATGTTGGACGCATCAATAGAAAGATCTTCAATGGAAGCTCGTTGGATACTGAGCTTCCTGACATAAGGCATGCTCAAGCAGAAGCTGAATGGTCTTCTGTCTGGGATGATATAGAAGGGATTCTTGCATGGAGTGGGAGCTTGGACTAAATACTTCCAATTCTGTGATTTTATGATATTACGAACCTTGTGGAATTAATTCTTCTCTCTATGTCCCCACCTTCCTTCCTCCCCCACTCATCTCACTCAAATAGACCCATCAGGCTGACATGGCCCACCCTCCCTCGCTTCCCTTTCCTACCAGCTTCAGGCCATTAGCCTGATTACTAAGGGTTGGAGAGTTCAGACAAAAATGTCAATTTTCATTTGAAGAAATGATCCCATTTTCAGAGCAGTGTTTTCTTCTCTTTGCCTTTTTTGAGACACCCCCCTGACTGTGAAATCATTGCTCCCTGGGGGCTTGCAAATTTCAGGCTGCAGAGAGGTGCCAATAGCCTGGTAAGATTAACAAGGGTCAGCCTGGCTTTCCGGCTCCTCCTTCTGAGTCCCTGCTGGGGAGCCCATCTTAGCCATATTAACTATTACCTATTTCCTCTCCCGGGTTCATCATGAGCATTGGGCTCTTTATAGATTTATTGACAGGGCTTTGTCGTTAATCTCCTCAGGCCAGGAACAGCCCACGGGGGTCACTGGTAGGTCCAGTTCATACTCAAGAGTTTTCCTGACCGAGGTAAGGATGGTGATCCATCACCATTCACCTCCCCCACTTCTCTTCTTCACCCTCGTGGATTCACTGGCTTTGGTAGTCCCATTTCAAGGTTGGTTCTACCCAAAGGAAGGGTAGAGAATCACCTACCTAGTACAAGGGGAGGCAGAGGGACTTCCATTCAATCTATCTCTCCCACTAACATGTGCCTGTCCCTGGAATTCCTTCATCAATATCACTTCTGGAATGATACCAGACTCCGTGATGATAATAAGAGCCCTTCACATTTCAGTGGCACTTCATAGCCTTCAAAACATTTTCCTGCCTCCAGTACCCACTTTGTTTTTTATAATAAATACTTGTGTGAGGTATGCAGGGATGATCTTTTTGCAGATGAGAAAAGTGAATTCCAGAGGGATGGTGACTTATCCAAGGTCACACAGAAGTTTTAGGAGGTTTGATCAATCCTGAAAAAAACAACCACCTCTTCTACTTTTGCTGTTGATGTACCTACCATTTGCCATAGCACCATTTAAACATGAATGGGTAGGCAATTAGCTTAGATTTGAACCTAGATACTCTTTCTAAAATTGTTATTGTACAAAATTATTCTGCTAGTTCTCTTTACTTCACTCTGTATTAGTTCATACAAGTCTTTCCAAGTTTCTGTGAAACCATCCCCTCCCCTTCATTATTATTATTATTATTATTATTATTATTATTATTATTTTGCAGGGCAGTGAAGGTTAAGTGACTTGCCCAGGGTCACACAGCTAGTAAGTGTCAAGTGTCTAAGCCCGAATTTGAACTCAGGTCCTCTTGAATCCAGGGCCAGTGCTTTATCCACTGTGCCACCTAGATGCCCCATAAATTTTATTATTTTTGTTTGTTTGTGTTTTTTGGGCAATGAGGGTTAAGTGACTTGCCCAAAGTCATACAGCTAGTAAGTGTCAAGCATCTGAGGCCAGATTTGAACTCAGGTCCTCCTGAATCCAGGGCTGGCGCTTTATCCACTGAGCCACCTAGCTGCCCCCTTCATTATTTCTTACAGGATAATAGTATTCAATCCCATTCATATACCATAACTTGTTCAACTATTCCCAAATTGATGAACATCCCCTCAGTGTCCCATTCTTTGTCATCACAGAAAGAGCTGCTATAAATATTTCTGTATTTATGGATTCTTTTTCATTTTAAAATTTTCTTTCTTTTCTTTCCTTTTCTCTTCGGAGTATAGACCTAGTAGTGATATTGTTGGGCCAAAAAGTCTGCATAGTTTAATAGTTTTTGGTCATAGTCCCAAAGTGCTTTCTAGAAGGAGCTTGCAGTCTATTGGGTAAATACACCTTGTACAGTATATACAAAGTGATTTTTTTCTTGAGGGGCAGAGCTTGTGTAAAATGGTGGCAACCTTGAATGGAGCTAGGATTCTAAGAAACAGAAGTAAGGAGGTCAGTAGGGTATTCCAGACATGGGGTAGTGCTGGTGATCAGCCAGTGTAACTCATAGAAATGCACAGAAGCTGGATATAAAACTGTTTATGAGGATCAAGAAGTAGTCCAGGCTTGCTAGAAGTCAAGTGTGTAAGGGGGACTGCTGAGTGGCCAATATGGCTGATACCAGATGGTGAAGAGCTTTAAATGACAGACAAAGGAGTTTGTACTTGTCCTAGAGATGATAGGGAGACTGAGGCTATTTGATCAGGAGAGTGAGCATGATCAGATCTGCTCTTAAGGATGATTTTGGGGGGAGCTGTGTAAAGAATGAACTGGAGAAGGAAGAGACTGGAGGCAGGAGGAACAGTTATGAGGCAAGAAGTAATAAGAACCTAGCCTAGTGTAGTGGTCTTGTGGATGAAAAGAAGGGGGCAGACATGAGAAATGGCATGGAGGTAGAACCCACAAGACTGTGGATAAAAGGTGACTCTGAGGTAGAGAACATGGCTGACTGGATGCATGCTGGTGCTGTTGACAGAAAGAGGTAAATTAGGAAGAAGGGTGATTTTAGGGAGAAAGAGGTTGAGCTCTGTGTTGGACATGTTGAGTTTGAGATGCCTATGAGACATCAGAGGTTAAAGGACTTGTTCAAGGTTATAGTCTGAGTCAGCAATGTGTGGGCATGGAAGGAGTTATCCCCTAGTGTTTCATAGGAAAGGGAGGGAAGAGTAAAAAAGGAGCTTTCTTTAGGGGAGAGTCACATAGAAAGAACCCTACCTGATAGAGGTACACACAAGGCTACTTCATGCAGAGCCCAGAAGTGAGTGACTATTGGGATAGTACATGTAATACATGACAGATCTTAAAATACTACATAAATGTCAGTTATCAAATCATTGTTACTAATTTTGCTACTACCTAAGACGGATTGTACAGCAGGGCAGTCCACATGCTAGATAGGTTGGGAAGCAGTTTCTGAACTGAGTATGCCAATATGACTATATTTTTTCTCAATGAATACTAGGATTCCATTAACATATGACAGTATCTGTAACTCTTCAAAGGTGTTCATTTATTCCCCAGGTTTGTGGTTTTTTGGGAGAGAAGGTTCCCAAAGCATGCTTGCTGAGGGAGCTTCAGCTCCCAAGCTTATATGCTAAGTGATAGAAATAGAATAAGTAGGGAGAAGCCATCTTGACATTAAAAACCTTGCCACAGATAATCCATACAGGAGATAATCAAAATTGACTGTCAATCCACCTATCAGATTGGCTAAAATGACAAAAAAGGAAGATAATAAATGTTGGAGAAGCTGTGGGAAAATTGGAACACTAATGCATTGTTGGTGGAGCTGTGAGCTGATCCAACCATTCTGGAGAGCAATCTGGAATTATGCCCAAAGGGCAATAAAGCTGTGCATACCCTTTGACCCAGCAATTCCACTTTTAGGTCTTCTGCCCAAAGAAATCATGGAAGGGGGAAAGGGACCCACGTGTACAAAAATATTTATAGCTGCTCTTTACGTGGTAGCAAGGAATTGGAAGTTGAGGGGGTGCCCATCAATTGGGGAATGGCTGGACAAGTTGTGGTATATGAATACAATGGAATACTATTGTGCTGTAAGAAATGATGAGCAGGAAGAGTTCAGAGAAACCTGGAGGGTCTTAGGTGAGCTGATGATGAGTGAGATGAGCAGAACCAGAAGAACATTGTACACAGTATCATCAACATTGAGTGTTGACCTACTGTGATGGACTATATTCTTCTCACCAAGGCAATGGTACAGAAGAGTTCCAGGGAACTCATGATAGAAGAGGATCTCCAAATCCAAGAAAAAATAAGAAAGAAAGAACTGTGGAGTATAGATACTGATTGAACCATATTATTTCTTTTGTTTTGGGTGCTGTTGTTTTTTTTCTTCTATTTTGAGGTTTTGCATCACTGCTCTGATTCTTTCTCTTGTAACAGGATTAATGCAGAAATAGGATTAATGTTATTATGTGTATATATATATATGTGTGTGTATATATCTATATCTATATCTATATGTATAGAGATATATAGATATAACCTATATCAGATTACCTGCTGTCTAGGGGAGGGGGGGAGGGAGGGGAGGGAGGGAGAAAAATCTGAAATTGTAAAGCATGTATAAAAAAAAGTTGAGAACTATCTTTATATGTAACGGAAAAAATAAAATACCTTATACATTAAAAAAAAATTGACTGTCAATCACTGAAACCAATAAAACACAGAAAGGTTCAGAAAAGTGCTGGATTTAAAGTCAGAAAGGCTGACTTCAGACTTCAATTTTGCCCCCATTAGTTGTGTGACCTTAGGCAAGTCACTGTACCATATTTGAATCTCTGTTTTCTTATCTGTAAAAATGAAGAGGTTGTACTAGATGCTTTTTCTGAGGTCAATTCCAGTTCTAAATCTATGATCAAATGAAAGCAGGAAGTCATCTCTTCTCAGACTCCTCCGTAGGGCCACAGGCAATAAAACAAAATCAGCATGGATTACAAGAATTTTTTTTTCTTCTTTGCTACTAGCCCTTGGGGCCAGTGACTATTTGAAAGGCTAGGTTTAACATTTTGAGGTGGGAAAACAAAGGCAGGAACCTGGGGGCAAAGTTCAACAAGATCTTTTTGTTTGTTTTTGTTTTTTCAGGGCAACGGGGATTAAGTGACTGGCCCAGAGTCACACAGCTAGTAAGTGTCGAGTGTCTGAAGCTACATTTGAACTCAGGTCCTCTTGAATCCAGGGCTGGTGCTTTATCCACTGCACCACCTAGGTGCCCCCCAACAAGATCTTCAAAGTTCAAGATTAAGGACACATAATTCTCTCATGAATCATTTGCTCTTTATTCAACACCTTAAAAATGCACGTGCTTATTAAGTTAAAATTTCAGTCACCTACTCCAGACATATATTTCCATATTCTTCTTGCTAATATAATTGTGGAAATGGTTTGGGCTGGCCACTTGAAATGCAGGATGGTTGCCAAGCTAACCTTGTTTATTCAGGGTTTGAAGTGAGGTGGGACCAAAGGGGATGCTATCTCAGGTCTCCTCTATAGGGTTCTGAACTCATTCCACCATGTTTTAGTGGGTAAAACAGTTCCAGAATACCCTCAGTCTGTTTTCTTTTCTGGAAGAGGAAAGGTGTAGAGGAACTTGGTGGGTGGAGGTGGAAAGAATATTTTTTTTTTTTGCAGGGCTATGGGGGTTAAGTGTCTGCAGTCGGATTTGAACTCAGGTCCTCCTGAATCCAGGGCCGGTGCTCTATCCACTGTGCCACCTAGCTGCCCCCTGAAAGAATATTTCCTATTTCTCCTCTTTCTATTAAACTCTACCACTCACAAACTTTTTTCTGTCTTTTTGAACCAGACTTCCATTGGTGTAGGATAATCCCAGTGAACTCAACCAATGCAGCCCAGCAACTGTTCTCCAAATTAGTTTTAGGGAGTGGTGTGGTGAATTGAAAGATTAAATGACTTATCTAGGGGTCACACATCCTGTGTGTATTAGAGGCAGGACTTGAATCCAGGTTGGCTCTCTATTCATGAGCCATTATTATTATTATTAGCTATTTAAATATGGCTTCCACTGCTATGTTTAGGTAGGATCTGAGCTCTGGCTCACCTTTACAGAGAGTAAAAGAGGGCTATGTTGGCACTGACAACAGCCTAGCTGGGGGTGGGGCTAGAAGTGTCTTGACCCTCAAAACCTATGGAGATAAATAGGACAGATTTTTTAAAAATCATCATAAATAAGTATTTATTAAGCATTTGCTATATGTGTGGCACAGTGAATAGAGTACTAGTCCTGGAGACTTATCTTCCTAAATTCAAATCTGGCCTCAGAAGTATTCAGGGCCACCAAAGCTAAGCTATCTCTCTCTCTCTCCTAGTCTTTAATAATAATATTGGACATTTATACAGTGTAAAGTCCTTTAAATATATTTAAATATATTATCTCATTTTGTCCTTAAAATAATTCTGGGAGGTAGATGTTATTATTATCTCCATTTTATAGATAGGGAAACTGAGGCTGAGAGGTTAAGTGACTTGTCCAGAATTATATCTACCTACCATCTCTCACATATCTCTAGTCATGAGGTACAACTTGGTTCGGAAATGAAAGCTGTTTCTGTGTTCACTCTTAAGGTAGAGAGAAGCCCTTAGCTTACAGTCACTTTAGCCTCTTCCCACCAAACATTGGTAACAAAAAAAAGGCTATCACAAACAGTAAATCTCTATCAAAGAAAGCAGCAAACAGAAATTGGAAAAGTTATACAAATGAGAACGTACCAAAGAATATATAAGAGTAAATGAAATAAAATACCTCATACATTAAAAAAAAAAAAGAGTAAATGAGCTTTTTAGCTGCAAGCAAGAGAAGATCTCAGCTTAACCAAGGAGTGAGGTCATCGATCTCACCAAGGGGGGGAGGGGTTGCACTCTTTAGGGCTGAAGTGCTAGAAGTCAAGGAGTGATGGAGACCTGCTCCCCGACACACAAGTCTGCAGCTCTGGAGCCCTGGGGCCATCATTTAAAAGCCTATTGCTTCACTTCTCTCTCAATCTGTGTCTCTCTTAAGGTCCTTTCTTGAAGTGTCTCTCCATCCAACTACAGGTGGGCAGCATTTTGTTCAGCATTCTTTTAATCAACCAGGACTCATCTCCCTCCTGAGTACCCGCACATCACAGTACTTTCTTTTCCTTTTGAAAAACTGGCCACCTAGCCAGTGTGTGTGTGTGTGTGTGTGTGTGTGTGTGTATGAAGTGGGTATTATACAGCTACATCTCCTCTCTGCCCTGCCTTCCACCAATACCCCAAGCACCAACTCCAGCCTCCCAAGTTAGAGAGGTAAGTATGGAACAGATAAAAGGCTATCACCCATACCCGCAGCAAACAAACTTATGAATTCATTCCCATAAGAATTGGTACAGAATGGAAATTAAAATCAAAATGATTTCTTTTATGCTTTACAATTCACCAAACACTTTGACATTCATTATCCCTCATTACTGGAATACCCTTCTTTTTCATTTCTGCCTCATGGTGTCCTTGGCTTCCATGACAAATCTGCACCAATGCCGCCATCTGCAGTAGGCACTTCTGGGTCGACTCAGCTATTTCCTATCCAAGGTTACCTTGTGTCTTCTTTCTTTGAGTCTTGTGTATACTTATAGGGTGTATATATACATGCTTTATCCATCTGTAGAATGTAAACTTCTTTTTTTTTTGTTTTTTTTTTTAGGGAGACAATTGGGGTTAAGTGACTTGCCTAGGGTCACACAGCTAGTAAGTATTAAGTGTCTGAGGCCAGATTTGAACTCAGGTACTCCTGACTCCAGGGCCGGTGCTCTATCCACTGCGCCATCTAGCTGCCCCGAATGTAAACTTCTTGAAGGCAGGAACTTCCTTTTGTTTTCCCTGTATTTCTAGTGCTTACTACAGTCTCAGGCATATAATAGGCACTAAGTAAATATGTATTGATTGACTGACAAGCCTCCCGGTAACCCTGACAAGCAGGCAGGCTACACAGAAATCATTTTTCCATTTTACAAATGAGGAACTTCAGCCCCAGAGAATGAAAAAGACCTTCCCAAAGACACAGAACTAGTGAGTGGCAAAGGGGGGACAAGATTCCAGCTTTTTTTGATGCTTGGGCCAGTGCCTGCTTGCTTGCTTTCCCTTCCTTCCTTCCTTCCTTCCTTCCTTCCTTCCTTCCTTCCTTCCTTCCTTCCTTCCTTCCTTCCTTCCTTCCTTCCTTCCTTCCTTCCTTCCTTCCTTCCTTCCTTCCTTCCTTCCTTCCTTCCTTCCTTCCTTCCTTCCTTCCTTCCTTCCTTCCTTCCTCCCTCCCTCCCTCCCTCCCTCCCATTTGTGGGGTGTCCAAACCTGTGATTCCATCTACCTAGCAAATTCCCTCCACCAATGCAAATTTGCAACTTCTTATCAAGCCTCCTGGGGGTGCTAAGAGGCTAAGCAATTTGCCCATGGTCACACTGCTAACAGGACTTGAACCCAGGTCTTCTTACACCAAGGGACGCTTTCTCTCCATTATCCCAGGCTGTCTCTTTTTACATCACACCCATACGGAGATTTACATAAATTCATGGATGCCAAGGCTTCCTTATCTGTAAAATGAGGGCTGGTGTTTGGCTGTAATATTCAAGGATGTGCCATGGTTACCAAGGGAAGATTTTTTGGAGGGACAGGGGGGAGCCCCAATCAGGGAAAGCAGCTCCCTTCATGCCTCAGAGATATAATCCTGGGCTAGAGAGACTATGGGGCTGATCTCAGGGTGGGCCATTCCTTGTGTTCACAGAAAAACGGCCTCTCTTCTCTGGCTGGCACAGAGCCAAGCTCAAGCCTGGCCGGTCTTTGCTCCTTCCCCTTCCCCCCCCCCCCCAGCCACAAGAAAGGATTTACTGAGATTTACATACGAGTCAAGGTCATTGGAGACCTTCTGGTTAAAGATCCTGAGCAGGGAGCCATCTATCACGAAACATCCCTCTGAAATGAAGTAACTTAAATGTAATTAAAGAACACCATGGGTGTTTCAGTAATGAGGAAATCATTGACTCACTACAGCCGGGCCTGGGGGGGGGCAGGGGGCCAGGGAGCTTTGGGGAAGTTGGGGAGCCTGGTTAGAGTTTGCATTACATTCCAGGTAGGTGGGAGGGGGGGCCTACTAGGGAGGTGAATGACCCTCCTGATACCAGGAATTGGGAGTCTTCTCTCTAGCATTAGAACAGAAGATTCCAGATTTAGAGCTGGGAGGAACCACAGATGCTATTTGGTTCATTTTGGGACCAGGGAGATTAAGTAGTCACTCAATTTAGGTGATTGCCCACATTCCCACAGGTAGTGTCAGAGATTGGCACTAAAACTCCAGAGGGAGTCATCTACCCACTAGACTGACCGCACTTGACCTGGCCATACCCTCTCATACAGATGGTCTTTGTGACCAGTGGCATATGTTTTCTCCATGGCCATAGGCCAATCCCACAATTCCTAATTCTGCTCAGTTATTTTGCAGCTCTCTCTCTCTCTCTCTCTCTCTCTCTCTCTCTCTTATTATTGCCTTTCTCCAAATCTGCATAAACAAATTTTCCACTTTTCAGTGGAGGGAACTTTATATAAAGATTCTCTTGCTTTCTTCTCCCAGAACACAAAATAAATGGAAATATTGCAGTAATTTATATTATTTGATCTTCATAATAATGTGTTGCTATGCCCATTTGACAGTTGAAGAAATTGAGACTCGGGGTGTGAAGTGACTTGTTTAAACTTAAAGTTGGGTGACTTAGTGGGAAAGAATGGAGCTGGAACTAGATCTTGGGTCTCCTGATTCCTAGTTGTAATTTTTTCCTTTTCCCCCCATCTGCCTATAAATCTACCCAGGCAAGAAATCAACAACTTCTCTTTAAGCAATCTCTCCCTTCTCTCATTTCCGATAATGTACCCCAATAATATCATAGACCCAGTTTCTGAATAGTGAGATTATGCAGTATGCCTGACAGCTCTGGCTGTGAGCATGCAGACTGTTTCATCATCCCTTCCCCACTTTAGGCCCCCATGCTGCAATTTATTGGTGTTAGCCAGGTTAATGGAGTGTTGTTTTGCATATTTATGGTATCTTATTACTTCTCTTCTTAAGGGTGATGTCATGTCCTCCTGTTGGGGATTAATACCTGCTCCAGAATATTTCCATATGCACATTATTAAAATGATTTTCATGGTATTCATGATGGTTTCTGCATGCCAGGGTTGCCTCTTCACACTGCCAAACCCTTCCCCTGATCTGGCCCTATAGTCCATTGGAACTGGAGGTTGAGTGAAAGGGGGCAGGGAAGGTACCTTGGACCTTAATCTACAGTCTAAAGTCACACAATTCCTGCTAATTCTGGCTCCCCCCTGTCACCACCATCTTTTGTCATGAACAGAATATGTTCAGGCCAGACTAACTCACCATGAAGGGAGATGCTGCCACAAGTGTTTCCCTTGATTACAAGAGGAATAGGTAGAGTGTAGATATTTCCATGCAACCTACCTCCACTGAGGTAGGTATATTATATTATATTGTATTATATTATATTATATCACATCATATCATATATATTATTTATATTATGTTATGTTATGTCATATCATATTAGTCTTTTATATTCCAAAGATGTAATATTACTATAGGACCTAATTTGCCTAATGAATGAAAACTTTAATGGGTAAAAGAATGTTAACTTACTCAAGAAATTAACAAACATTTATTTATTATCTATATAGTGCTAGGCATTGTGTTAGGTATAAGAGATACTAAGTCAAAAATGAAATAGTTTCTGTTTTTAAGGGGCTTACATTTTGCCAGGTGAAAAATCATGTGCACATTTCCTTCTGTGCAAAATACATACAAAATAAATACTAGGAATTTTTTTAGGGGGGAGGAGGGTGGTAGAAGAAAGAACCCTAGAAGCTAAGGGAGATCAGGAAAAGTCTCATGTAGGAAGGAATAAATATTTATATAGTGTGTACTACATACTAAGCACTTTATAAATATGATCTCATTTGATTGTCACAACAACCCTGCAAGGTAGATGCTGCTATTATCCTCCATTTTATTCTTGGAGCAAGTGAGGCAGACAGGTTAAATGACTTGCCCAGGGACACACAGCTAGTAAGTGTCTGAAGCTGGGTTTGAACTCAGGTCACTTGTGACTCCAGGCCCAGCATTCTATCCACTGTGCCACCTTAGCTGCCTCTGGTGGTGCTTGAGCTGAGTTCCTTCCTTCCTTCCTTCCTTCCTTCCTTCCTTCCTTCCTTCCTTCCTTCCTTCCTTCCTTCCTTCCTTCCTTCCTTCCTTCCTTCCTTCCTTCCTTCCTTTCTTTCTTGCAGGGCAATGAGCATTAAGTGACTTGCCCAGGATCACACAAACTAGTAAGTGTCAAGTGTCTGAGGCCGGATTTGAACTTAGGTCCTCCTGAATCCAGGGCCCGTGCTTTATCCACCTAGCTGCCCCTTGAGCTGAGTTTTGAAGGAAACTAGGGATTCTAAGAATGGGAGGTGAGTAGAGGGTGCATTCCAGGCATGGAGAATAGCATATACAAAGATATGGGGATAGGAGATTGAATTTCATGTTTACAGATCATTAAGAATGCCAGTTTGACTAAATGAAGGGGGGTTATAGGAAATAAGCCTGCAAGGGTAGATTGGAATCAGGTTGTGAAGGGCTTTAAATGTTGAGCCAAGATTGTATTTGACACTAGAGGCACCAGGGAGTGACTGGAGTTTATTGGGCAAGAGAGAATATCTACTTGAGGGCTCTCTTCCTTTTCTCCAGTCTTGGATAATAAGATGGCCCTTTTCTTAGCCAAGACCAGCCCTTTTACGTCTTCTCTTTATTCCATTCTCTCCCATCTTCTCCTGCAGAGTGTCCCCTCAACCTTCTCCCTACCATACCCACAATCTTCAATCTCTTCCTATTTACTGGTTCTTTCCTTACGGATTTCAAACAGTGAAGTCTATTTCTACTTTTAAAGACTGTCAAACTCTTACATTCCAAAGATATAATATTATTATAGAACCTCATTTGCCCAATGCACGGCCAAGTCACACAGTTAGTAAGTATCTGAGGGTGGATTGAACACAGGTCTTCTTGACTTCAGATACAGGGCTCTACTTACTGTGGCTCAGTCATTCTATTCTCTAGACTCTGGTAAAGTTTGTACTGTATGACTTTTTATTTGATTATTTTCTTTAATTTTCACTATATGCATATCTTGTCTTCCCCTAACTAGACCGTAAGTTGTCTAAGAGCAAAGACCTTCTTTCTCACTTCTGTTCTGGACTGGGATCACGGTCAGATGTTTAATAAATGCTTGGTGAATAAATGCACAAATGAATGAATGAATGAATGAAGTTCTTATTGTTGTGTTCTTCTAACAGAGACTAACATTTTGTTATGTCTAAACCTCAGGATCCTTTAGCAACCCTCCCCTCACCAAAGTCCCAGTAAAGCCAGCATCCCTCTCCTTATGGACTATCAGTTCAGTCATGGTCTATTAGATTTTTTTTTAAAGCCTGCTTTCCAAATGTTAGCGGGAGTTCAATTGTTTATACCCTTCATGAAAAATTAATGACCAAGAATCTCTCATTGTCTCTCTCTCTTTTTAAAACAAAACAGCAAAGAGACAGGCTCAGGTGACCTGGCTTGCAGGTGCAGAGAAGTTTTGGCAAGAAGGAGCAGATAAACATACCGATTAGGCTGCTGCACACTCAAAGTGTTAAGAGGGGGAAGTCAGCAACTTGAGGAATGTTTAGATGGGATCACACCAAGGGGAGAGAGACTTTTGTTGGTACTAAGAAAGGGATTTAAAAGGAGGGCATGTAAATAGGACTGTTTGGGGAGGGTTGTCAGGAGTCCTGAGCATCTTCACTGGGTTTCCCTGGGATGCTGGGAGGGGACAGAAGAAAAATCATGTGGACAGAGCCTTCCTTCAAGAACCCAGAGTTAAAGGAATTGGCTGACAAAGAATAATTCAAATTTTAGTACTTCGTTAGTGTTTACGAAGTGCTTTCCTCACAACAATCCTGTGAAGTAGATAGTATTATCACCCTTTTGGTAGATGAGGTTGAAGGGAGTCAAGTAGATTGTCCTAAAGTCAAATAGCCTGTGTCAGTGCTGGGAATTCAAACTAGAACTCTCCTAACTCCAATCTAGAACACTTTTCTCAAGTTCTAATTATTTTCTGAATATAAGTATGTTGATATCTGGGGGACTAGATCCAGTTAATTTGTGCTGGGGGGCAGACAGGGAAAATTGGAAAAGGCAGTTGAAGTGCTTGATGAAGCCCCTCTTGTCCCATAGTTCCTTTTCCATTAGCTTAATAATTATGTAATTTTTTCAGTTGTGTCTGACTCTCTGTGACCCCACTTGGTGTTTTCTTGGAAGAGATACTGGAGTGGTTTGCCATCTCCTTCTCCAGCTCATTTTACAGATGAGGAAACTGAGGCAAACAGGGTTAAATAACTTGCTCAGGGTCCCACAGCTGGTAAGTATCTAAGGCTGGATTTGAACTCAGCAAGATGAATCTTCCTGACTCCAGGCTCAGTATCTATCTAGCTCACCACCTCCATTGGCTTATCTATCCTTCTGTCTGGTCTCCAATTCCCACCATTTGAATTGTAGAATTTTAGAGCTAGAATGAGACCATATAGCTTGGGTCCCTTAATGGGGAAACAGAAGTTATTGGACCAAGTTCATACTGTGCGTTAGTGACTGAAAGGGGCCTCGACTTCAGTTGTCCTCATGTTTTGGGGTAGATCATGATGCTCATCTAATGAATCAGTCAATAAAGTTCATTATTGAGGAGGAAGGGCCCACAGTACACACCCACTAGCACATTAGGTGGGTCAATTTATTAGATTAGTCAGTATTCATCTTGGATCAAGATAAGACGAAGAAAAAAATGACTCAAAGTTCATGTCACTAGCCTAGGAGTGAGGAGGCCTGAGTTCTAGTCCCTGCTCAGCTACTGACGTGATGAATAACTAAGGTAATTTGACTTCTCTAGGCCTCCTTTTTACTGGTGTGCAAAATGAATGGGACTGACTAGGTAATTTTTGAGTTCCTTTCCATCTCTTTGATACTGTGATTCTATAATAAAATGGAGGTAGAGAAAGGGTTGGGTGGGGGTGGATTGAGAAATCCTTTGGGAATTTTGAGAGATCAAAACCGGGTCATCTTTTATTGTTTTTATCCTTTAAAATATATTTATTATAAACTTAGGCATCAACAAAAAAGAGCAAATAAATGAGCAAAAAACGCTTTTGTTCTATGTCCCCTTCCAAGTCTTCCTGAAATTCTGCTACTTGTGGCTTTGATTTGCTTTTTTCCCCAACAGTTGCAATTTGGGTTCTGCTCATCTTTTTATACTGCAATGGGGGGACAGTGGATAGAGTGTTGGACTCTTGGTCCTTAAAACCCGAGTTCAAATATTGATTTAGATGTTTATTACTGGGATTATTTTGGGCAAATCTCTCAATCTCTTTCACTCTCAGTTCCCTTATCTATAATAGATAATAAAGCACCCGCCCCTTTCCTATCCTTATTGTGAGGAATAAATTATAATAATATGCTAGCATTTTTATCGTACCTACTATATGCCAGGCACTCTCTATATATCCTCTCATTTGATCTTCACAATTCTGGGAGGTAGCAGCCCATTTTGCAGTTGATAAAATCTAGGCAAGGAGAGGTTAAATGACTTGTCCAAAGTCATGTAGCTAGTAAACATCTGAGGTTGGATTTTAACCCAACTCAATCTGTACTGCCTAGCTGCCTCTGAAATGAGCTCATATGTGTAAAGTGCCCTGCAAACCTTAAAGCACGGTATATTGATAAATAACATTACACATATTTTTACTACTATTATATCATATGGGTCTTTCTATATTTTCTTGTCTGATTAGCTGTCTTTCTCCTCCTAGAAGGAAGTTCATCCCCCCCAAAGGTGGCTCAGGTAGAAGTGTAAACAGGCTCCAGGTGGATTTGGCTAAGCCCCAGGAGTTCAACAGCTCCACTGAAGCAGGGGAGGGGAGATGAAGATATGGAGGGGAAAGTTGTTGGGGATGTCTCTGATCTGCAAGGTGGTAAGGGAGGACAACTCCAACCCCTCCCCAACCAGATCCCAGACCTCCTTCATTAGAGGGATTAGGAGGACTAAGAGACGGGGCATCTCTTACAAGCATCGGAGGAGTGTTCACCTTGCCTGGAGCAGCTCCAGTTTGGGAGGAGGGGACCACCCATGCCGCTGACCCCACACACCCCTCAGTGGCCCCTCCCACACAGAATATTTAGAGCAGGGCAAAAGGACACAGGCCCCCAGGTCTCCTCCTGGAGTGTCAGATGACAGCGTCACCAGATCAAGACTTGCAAAGCAACTTGTTCATGAATATCCTACAATTGCTTCTGAGAGCTTGGAAGGCAGACCTCGTGAATTATGCACCAGGGTGAGGCCAGTGAGCAGATGGCCTTGCTGATGTAACCTGAGCTAGTGGTTGAAGAGGATGCTCTCAGCACAAAACACAGACAGCAACTAGTTAACCTTCCCAGAAGGGGGATTCATGAAGTCACCCCGTAGTTAAGGAGCTCTCCTATCTAGACAACTTGCCTTGAAACCCTGCTCTTTTCCTTAATTTGCTGCGTGATCCCAGACAAGTCACGTGGGCCCCCTTCAATTTCCTTATCTGTAAAATGGGGGGATTAGCCTAGATGACTTTTACCGAAACCTCCTGCTCTAAATCCTGTGTCTGTGGAGGGGAAAAAACACCCTCTAAGTAATGCCACATTCTGCCTCTGGCCTGGGCATTTGGCTGCAGAGACAAATACTCTGAATAATTTATCAAAGACACTTTTCCTTTTCACCACAAGGATTCCCTATTCACACACTGCTCCCCACCTTGAATTACAGTTAAATTTGAATTAATCAGAACTAACTCAGCATAATTAACTACAACTTTGAGTTCTACTTTTAAGAGAAAGAAAACAAAGGGATATTATGGAGTTAGTCAAAGAAAACCAATCTTCCAGAATGTGTCACTGGCCATAAGCACACTTAGCCTAACGTCCCAGAGAAATGAGGTATAATGGCTACAGGAAGGCCCTGGAAGTCAAGTTCTGGGACCTGGCTCGGCCACTAGAGACAGAAGAGTTGTAGGGTTAATAATAGCTAACATTTAGTGTTTACTACGCACCAAGTATTGTGCTAAGCACAACAACCTTAGGAGGGAGCTGCTGTTATTATGCCCATTTTACAGGTGAGGAAAGTGAGGCAGCGGTTGAGTGACTTACTTAAGGTCACACAGCTAGTAAGTATCTGGGGTCAGATTTGAACTCAAGTCTTCCTGACTCTTTTCTCAGCTCTCTAGCCATTGTGTCACCCAGAGGCTTCTTAAAATCCATTCATATTTCTCTCATTCATAAATCTGTCTGGGGTCAAATTTGAACTCGGGCTTTCTTGGCATTCTATCCACTGTACTACCTAGCAGCAGAGAAGCAAGCATGGTATATGAATGGTAAAATGGAACGATAGAGACAGCACTGCTTTTGGAGTCAGATGACCAAGGAAAAAATCATAGTTTTGCTACCTGTATGACCTTGGCTGAGTCACTTCTTTGGTCCTTGATTTTCTCATCTGTAAAATGAAAGAGCTCCATGAGATATTCCCTAAAGTCCTTTCTAGTTCTAGCTCTATAGTACTGAAAAGAATAGAAAGAACCCTATCAAGGAACCAGAAGGCCAAGGTTTTAGTTCTAGCTCTTCCATGGATGTGTCGTATAACCCCAGGGAAATAGTGTCTCCTGGGCATTTGCCCATCTATGAAATGAGACTATTGATCTAGGTAATTTCATAAGATGTCTTTCAGCTCTTAATATTCTATGTTTCAGAACCAAAGGCAGCAAGCTGGCTAAGGGCTGAAGTTGGAATTCAACAAGGTCATCTACAAGGGATTAAACAGGATTTTCCTGCCAGAATTTCTTTTCTTTTCTTTCTTTCTTTTTTTTTTTAATGGAGCAATGAGGGTTAAGTGACTTGCCCAGGGTCACGCAGCTAATGTCAAGTGTCTGAGGTGGGATTTGAACTCAGGTCCTTCTGAATCCAAGGCCAATGTTTTATCCACTGCGCTACCTAGCTGCCCTTCCTCCCAGAATTTCATAGTTTAATAATCTCTCTTGATAATTGCTTAAAGCATCTCCATATATCTCTAGAATGTAAGGGGAAGGGGAAGAGGAAAGGGGGGGGGAGCATTCATTAAGCACCTACTATGTGCCAGGCATTGTGCTAAGTGATTTACAAATATGATCTCCTTTGATCTTCAAAACAAATGCAGAAGCTAGTGGGTATTATTATCCTCATTTCATAGCTGAAGAAACTGAGGCAAATGAAAGTTAAGTGACTTGTCCTGGGTCATGCAACTATTAAGTGTCTGAGCTCAGATTTGAACTCAGGTCTTCCTGACTCCAGCCCCAGTGTTCTATCCACTTTATCATCTCACTGCCACGTTGTAATGTTATTTGATATTTTTCAAGGGATGTAGGATACTTAAAAGATTATGATATACACTTGGATGGATAACCTCCAGACCTCACTCATAAGTGTATTTATTTCTGACAGATATTGGAAATTAACAGTGAGTTAGGCTCAGATGTAGACAGGAGGAAGAGAGTGACCTGCATTGTTTTCAGCAAATTGCAAATGTTTATATTTTATTTTTGAATGACTTTGAGCTTTTCCTTGAAAGAAAGACATCTTTTTAATACCATAATTCTTCAGGTGTGTGTAATGGTTGTGAGAGACAAACATTTCAACCCCTAGAGAGCCAAGGCTAGGAAACATCTTATGGTGTTCCACTTATGCCTATGGTGAGGTAGGTGCATGATGCATAGGAGCAGGCTGCAACACGTTACAAACAAGAAAACCTATAATTTCATAAACTGTAAAGATGTCATTGAAGAGATGCTTGGAAGAGCATGACATCTAAGAGCATGACTGAGAGGGAAAACAGATTAGCTGTGTGGCAAGATCAAGGGATAACAAATGAACAGCTTCTATTAGTATTCTTGAGCTAACAAAAGGTCCCCAACACATTGTGCCAACTCACTGTGGTGAACTTAGGGGAGGAAACATATGGGATGCAAAACATGGATGAGTTGCAATCTTCATTGTTGGAAGGAATGTCTTTGCCAATAAAATTGGAGCTCTTTTGGAGAATGGGAGTGATTGATTTTTGTTTTGTTTTGGTTTTTTGCAGGGCAATGAGGGTTAAGTGATTTGGCCAGGGTCACACAGCTAGTGTCAAGTGTCTGAGGCTGGCTTTGAACTCAGGTCCTCCTGAATCCAGGGCCAGTGCTTTATCCACTGCACCACCTAGCTACCCCAGGAGTGATTGATTTTAAACAATACAATTCCCAGTGACATTTTTCCTTCACTCTTGCTTCAAAGACCACATATTAAGCTCTGAAGAGATGCAAGGGACTCTGGATGTGTGGGTTAGTCATCCCTGCTCTAAGCTTCTTCATCTCTGCCTCCAGCCTGAATACTCAGTGGTGCAGTGGTAGTAGGGATCCACAATGGATTCAGACAAAGAAAGGATATAGACTTGAATTCCAGTTTGGCTACTTATTATTCTTGTGATCTTAGCCAAGTCACTACTTTCCCTACATCTCAGTGTCCTTTTTTTGTAAAAGGAAGGAGGTAGTGAACTCAATGATCTCTAAGATTCCTTCTGACTTTACAATCTGTGATTCTTGAAACAATGACTCTGAGGCTCCATGAGATCATAGTATCATAACTTTAGAGCTGGAAGGGATTTTAGAGGTTTTTAGTCCAACCCCTTCATTTGAAAGATGAGGAAACTGAAATCCCTCTAGAAAAGTGAAATGACTTGCCCAAAGTCACATAGTATCAGTCCCAGGATTTGAACCTAGGTTCTCTGATTTCAAATTTACTTTTCTTTCCACTCTACTGTGCTCCTCAATCCACAAAGAAAGATCCAAGTATGTTTCTAAAATCATGTTTTCCTGGGCAAGAAAATTAACTCAGAAACATTTCTGATGCTCAGCTCTAAATTGTTGTTGTTTAGTCACTTCACTTGTGTCTGACTCTTCATGACCCCATTTGGGCTTTTCTTGGCAAAGATACTGGAGTGGTTGGCCATTTTCTTCTCCACATCACTTTACAGATGAGGAAACTGAAGCAAAAAGGATTAAGTGACCTGACCAGGGTCACATGTTTAGTAAATATCTAAGGCCAGATTTGAACTCAAGAAAATAAATCTCCTCATTTCCAAACTCAGTGCTCTATCTACTGCACCACTTAGCTGCCTCTAGCTCTAAATATGAGAACTTAATGTGGACCCTCAAATTCAAATAATGATGACAGTCCACATCTCCTTCAGACCACGGAGACTTCGTAGGCTATTTTCTAGGATTTCGAGTTGTAAGGGATGCCCAATATAACCCCTTCATCTTTGCAGATAAAGAAATTGAGTCCCAGAGAATTTAAGATACTTGCCCAAAGTAATTTTGATACTTTGCTAGCTATGTGAGCTCACCAATGTGGATACTACTTCCAAAAATGCAGATTGTAACTCATTCAAGCCTGCTCATTCTGTAAGCCTTTTGGCAATGTTCTTCCACAAAAATCTCCCTCTGAGGGTCAATCTGACATCCTTGGAGCCTTCCTCTAGCTCTCTTGACATTGTACATTGACTGCTATAACATGCAGGCTATCCATCAGGCCTTCTTTTGGCCATACATTTCTCCAATGTCCTGTGCAATTCATTGTTGGAAATGTCTTGCAGCATACTCCTGTCTACCATAGGCTCTTCCATTTGCACAATCCCCACACAGGGAGTGAATAGCAAACTTAGGATTCTAACCCAGGTCTTCCTCTGATTCCAAATCCAGTGATCTTTCCACACTCACTGAGGACATTCACCCTGACTGCCTTTGCCTCCTATTCAGTACTTTGTCCTTCCCATTCTTTCTTCAAGGGAGTCTGGCAGCTCGTGATTTATGGTGGAAAATAAAAGTCATATGAATACCTTTTAAAATGAAGAGAACATATTGATATTTTCTCCAGGAAGTGAAAGAGGGACTATTATAACCAAGAAGCTACTCAGGGGCATTGTTGGTTAGTTTGAAAGGAAAAAAAACCCCACAAGAAATGGCAGCAAAGCATAGAGAAAGAGGTACTCAAATCTGTCCATGTAAAACTACCTTCCTCACCTCACAAGGTCACAAGCCAGGGAAGCTAGTCTGGCTAGAGGAGGAACTAGAATTGTCATACAAGGCTTTTTTAAAATTTCATTTTATTTTTCAGTTAGCAAGCATTTGCTTTCTTTTTTTCTTCCTCCCCTCAATTTGAAAAAAAACCCCAAAGACCTCATAACAAATACACATAGTTGAGCAAAACAAATTTCCATATTGTCCATAGGCAAAAATGTACGTTTCATTTTGCACCTTAAGTCCATATCTTCTCTGTCAGGATGTGGTAGTATAGATCATCATCAGTCTCCTGGAACCTCGGTGGTCATGGCATTGCAATGGGTTGTCTTACAAACAACTTTGAAGGACTCAAGAACTCTGAACAAAGTTGTTAGCCTCTACAATGTTGTTGGCATATATAATTTGTTTTCCTGCTTGTGCTCACTTCACTCTGCATCAGTTCATTTAAGTGTTCCCAGGTTTCTCTGAAACTATCCCTTTTGTCATTTTTTGGGGGGGCAGTGAGGGTTAAGTGACCTGCCCAGGGTCACACAGCTAGTAAGTGTCAAGTGTCCGAGGTCAGATTTGAACTCAGGTCCTCCTGAATCCAGGGCTGGTGTTTTATCTAGTACACCCCCTAACTGCCCCCCTTTTGTCATTTCTTAGGGCATAATAGTACTCCATTCCATCTATACTGTCATTTCTCAAATGATGCACACCTCCTTATTTTCTAGTTCTTTGTCACTATAAAGAGTTGCTGTAAATATTTTTGCAAGTGAATCTTTTTCTCTTTCTTTTATCTCTTTGGCTTGCCATACATTTTACAAGACTTCTCTCTATTCCTAATAGGCCAGAGGGCCTTTGTGTGTCTCTATACAAAAACAAAAATATCACTTGAGTTTTTCAAATACTACTTTTGCAATATCATTTTAATCACAATATCAATACAATTCACAAAGAAAAATATCCACCCCCCTTCCCCCTTTTTTATATTTGTTTCAAGAACTGCAGATGAATTTCTGAATAATGTCTTCTGGCCCTAGCATCAAGGGCCTCAAATCTACCTGTTACAGCCAATCTCTGACTCATCTGCAGCAAATCTTGCTTTCAAGTTCTTATTTAACTGAAGCAAGCAGAATTATTGAGAGCCTTAAGTTAACACAAATCTTGTTTATTTTAACTCCTGAAGGAAACTCAAAGGCCAGTTAGAGCCTGCAGTTTTCATTAAAACATTTAATTTACCTCTCACAACCAAAGGAGGGGATGAACCTTCCTGGTGCTACCAAGGCAGGAACATACATTACTCACTACAGAGCCACCAGCACTCACTTCTCTTCTAATCCTTTTGTTGGGGCGGGGGGGGGGGGGGGGGGGGGGGGGGTGTTGACGGCATGTGTGTGTGTGTGTGTGTGCTGTGTCCATGTCTCGAAACAATGATTTATTTTGAAATTAAATGTATTACATAAAGAACTTGCCAGTAATGTCCAGCCAGCATGTGTAGGAAATTTGGCTAATTAAATATATTATGCAGTGTAGACTTGAATGTTGTGCATGAATCAGCTTAATTACAATGAGAATCAAGCCACATAATTAAAATAATAGCTCTAAATCATAGGCTTAGAGGAAAATCAGGTGGACAGACAACCATTGCTACTCTCTTGCCCAGAAGGACCAAGATAGGGCAATGAAGGCCAAAAAGAAAGAGTTAGAAGTCATAGATAAGACCAGTCTTTGCTCAAGTGGTCCCTACCTCCCACAACCTGGAATGCCCCACCCCCTTCTTTAGGCTTAACCAAATTCCTTCAATCCTTCAAGACCAACTCCTCAGTCTCCTCCTTCTGGAAGCCTTACTCCATAACTAACCTATCCTGCTGGCTTCCTTTCTGGGCTGGCTTCCAATAATGCCTATTACCTGGACTATATGTCTGGGCCCTCTATGATCTTCCAAATAGTATTTTGTTATATGTTATCCTTAGATGTTCTCCAGTCATTTTCTCTGTGTGTGTCTTATCTTCTGAATAAGTTGATGAACAACTTGAGAGCATGTACCATATATTCTTTCAGAGAAAGAATCAGCATCTCAGAGCTCAAAGGGACGTCGGAAGGCATCTAGTTCAACTCACACCTGAACAAGAATCACATCTATACTATTTCTGACAAGTAGTTATTCATCCTGTTCTATAGCTTAACATTTATTATTTTTTGGAGGCAACCTACGATTTCTTTGGTATAGTAAGTTCCAAGTTAAGAATTTCCTTTGCTGTGAAGATCAGCACCATTTTGTTCCAGCAATCTATGGTCTTAGAGAATTGCCCAGGATGCTGAGAGGTCAAATCACTTGCACAGGGTCACATCATCAGGATATGTCGGAGGTGGGGCTTGAATTCACATTTATGTAATGCTTTGACGTATACAAAATACTTTCAAAATATTTTTATCCAACAACCCTTTGAGGTGGGAGGTATTATCATCCCCATTTTACAGAAGAGAAACTGAGGCTCAGATATCCAGAAACTTGCTAGCCATCAGCCAGCTCAGAAATATTAGAAGCAAGATTTGAGTGCAGTTCTCTCCATTACTGGCCACACAGCAGGTGCTCAGGAAAGACTTGACTTGAACAAACTGGGAACATTTAGTACAGTAACGAGAAAACTTAGGGATAATATGAAACAACTAATAAGCATTTATTAAGTACTCACTATGAGTAAAACATTAAAGGGACAAATGTAAAAGAGAGTTCCTAATCTCAAGGAATTTACATTCTATTGGGTAGGAAAAACATGTTCACAATTAAATAAAGATGGGCCATACATAAAAGTAATTCAAGTGATTAAAGAGAGGGGTCCATTAACAACTGCTGGATTTGGAAAAGTCCTATAGAAGGAAGTGGCATGAAGTTCTGAAAGAAATTAGAAAATACTTAGAACATTAAGAGGTGGAGCTGAGGAGAGAGAGCATTACACGTAGCAGAACCTGCCTTTACAAATACAGGGATCACCAGCCCTGGATTCAGGAGGACCTGAGTTTAAATCCACCTCAGACACTTGACACTTACTAGCTATGTGACCTTGGGCAAGTCATTTAACCCTCATTGCCCATGGGAAAAAAAATCCAAAATACAGGGAGGCAGGTGATGGAATGTCATGTGTTCATGGGGAGCAACAAGTAGGCCAGTTGGGTTAAAAGTAGAGTGTGTGAAGGGAAATAAGATGTGATCAATCTGCAAAGGTGGGCAGGAGTAAAATTGTGAAGGGGCTTTAAGTTCCATAATAGTTTTTAGGCAATAGGAAACCATGGAAGCTTCTTGAGTAAGGGAGTTACACGGGCAGATCTATGATCAAGAGTATCAATTTGGCAGCTACAGGGAAAATGGATTGGAGAGGGGAAAGACTTGAGATGGAAATTAGAAGGCTGATGTAACCATTCAGTGAGAGGCAATGAGGGTCTGAATAAAGATGATTATGTAAGTGGAAAGAAATAGATGTAAGCAATCTTGTAGAGGCAGAACTGACAAAACATGGTGAGCAAGACTGAAAAGTCTACGAAGACTTTTATGTTGGGAACATGAGTCACTACAAGCATGGTGGTAACCACAACAAAAAAAAGGGAATTTAGGAGGAGAGGAAAATATAATGATTTCTGGTTGGGGCATGCTGAGTTTGAGAAGCCTATGAGACCATCTGGGTAAGAATGTCTACCAAGCAGATGACGAGAGCTGGATATCCTGATTTGGGAGTGATTTTCATTGAGATGATAGTTAAAACTACAGGAGCTAAGGAGACCAGACCACAATAGAGAAATAGAAGAGTCCAGGGCAGGCAGGTAGAAAGATCATGACAGAAAGGGTCAAACACAGCAGAGAAGTCAGGGATTTTTTGTTTTTTAGTTGAGTCTGATTCTTTGTGACCCCATTTAGAGTTTTTCTTGGCAAAGATACTGGAGTGGTTGGTTTGCTGTTTCCTTCTCCAGCTCATTTTATAGATGAGGAAACTGAGGCAAACAGGGTTAAGTTACTTGTCCAGGGTAACACTGCTAATAAATGTCTGAGGTCACATTTGAACTCAGGTCTTCCTGACTCCAGGCTGGACACTCTATCTACTACACCATGTAGCTGCACCAGTGAAGATTAGGACTGAAGAAAAAAAAGGCCATTGGACTTTAACAACAAAGTGATCATTGTGGGATGTGTGTATGGGGGGAGTTCTAGTCAAGCCAAATTGCAAGGAGATGAGAAGTGAGTGAGAGGTGAGGAAGTGGAAAGGGGGGAAAGAGAGAGAGAGAGAGAGAGAGAGAGAGAGAGAGAGAGAGAGAATGACAGATTGAAGGGATGGTAGGGCTAAGTAAATTTAGCCACTGTCTTTAAATATTTGAAAGACAACCATGTGGAAAAATTAAACTTATTCTATCTGACAATATGATCAGAACAAGAACAAAAGGATAAAAATTACAGGAATGTAGAATGTATAATCAGAGAACATTAGAACTGGAACAGACCTAAGAGATCATTTAACTCAGCTAAGCTTCAATGGATAGTGTACTGGGTTCGGAATCAGGAAGACTCATCTTCCTCACTTCAAATCTGGCCTCAGATATTTACTAGTTATGCAACCCTGTTTGCTTTAGTTCCTCATCTGTAAAATGATCTGGAGAAGAAAATGGCAGAACACTCCAGTATCTCTGCCGAGAAAACCCCAAATGGGGTCACGGTGAGTTAGACACTACTGAACAACAACAAACTGACGCTCAGAGAAGCAATGGCTTGTGCAGGATTCCAGAGTTAGCAAGTGGAAAAACGTGGAACTGAAACCCTGTTTAATGGATTAATAGTTTACATTTCAGTAGCACTTTAGATATGCAAAATCATATATATATATATATATATATATATATATATATATATATATATATATTTAAACAAAGCAGGTTCTCATATCCAGACACCCATTTTAATTTTTTATTTAATTTTTATATTTTTTGGGGGGGGCAATGAGGGTTAAGTGACTTGCCCAGGGTCACACAGCTAGTAAGTGTCAAGTGTCTGAGGTCAGATTTGAACTCAGGTCCTCCTGAATCCAGAGCCAGTGCTTTATCCACTGCACCCCCTAGCCGCCCCCATACATTTATTATTTCATCTGATCCTCAGAAGTAAGTGCTATTATTATTCCCATTTTGCAGATACAGAAACCAAGGATGAAAGAGGTTAAGTGACTTACTCAGGGTAACACAGTTAGACAATGTCTGAGTCAGGATTTGAACTCAAGTCTTCCGGACCCAAAGTGCAATGCTCTATCTATTATGTCATTAATTGTCTAAGGATTTATTTATATGTGGTGTGTTCTAGCCGGGACAGTTTACTTAGAGGTAAGCCAACATGGAATAGAGCCTTTGGGTATGATCAGAGGTACCAGGGAAAGGCATGAGGGAGCACCGAGGACAAACTTCATAGACTTCACAGTCATACTGAATCCTGACCTGCAACTCCTTTTCCCTCAACCTTCATCACATGCAGTGATGGCAGGCATAGGCACTTCTGCTTCTCCAGACTATGCCCTCCAAAAAGTTGTCAGAGGTTATGGCTGCTCCAAACAAGGGTCCAATTGACATTGACAAAGCTTTCCATCCCCTCCCCAATGAGGAATCAGGAGGGGTCAGGGTCCTGGGGCAGGTCAGCTTAGGGAGCTGTGCCCAGAGAATACGGAAACAGGTCTGAAGGGCAATCAGACACCTCCGCTGTCCAGTAAGCTTAGGGATGCAGGGAATGGGCATGGCCGATCACTATTTTATTCTGTTTTAATTTTATTTCTCTGATGAAAACAGCAGAATCAATTTTATTTACCATTCAGCAGTGTTACCCAATTTGCATGCTTAAAGATTGAGCCTCTTCATTCCTAGACCTTCCTTCTCTAGACTGTCGGGGTGGGGGTGGGGGGAAAGAAACACAGATGGGGGTGGGGAACCCTTTCCGCCTGTTATTTTGGTTTGATTGAAGCTGAGGTGTGTTTTGGCTAAAGGATTCCATTTCCCAGAGCACTCAGAATAGATTACCAGGGGCTGCTTTTCCCCTGTTGCGACACTGGCCTTCCCTCACTAGAGAGAGAGAGAGACAAGGAAAAAGTATCTTTAAAGAAGCAATATGTATTTGCTCAACGTCAATTCATTTCAACATCTCTGTCCAGAAGCTGGTTTTGGCTTGAGGAGTTATTGATTTTTAAACACTTAAAGATCCCCCCTCCCTGCACATACATCTATACACTTTTTTTTTTTTTAAAGTGAATTTAGTACATGTAAATAGTGGCAGGTGAATTCATTGGGGGTATGGTTGGAAAAGCACCAGATTGGGAATCAGGAATCCTATTTCTGTCTCTTCCACTGACTGGCTATGTGACTCTGAGCAAGTCACTTTTCTCTTCAGGTCTTAGTTTCCCCATCTGTAAAATTATAAAGTTAGACTTTATGACTTTTAAGGTTCCTTCCATTTCTGATATAAAGGTCCCTTCTGCCTCTGATATCCTGTTTTCTAAGGTTCTTTCTAGTTCCACCATTCTGAAGTTTGTGTCTTTAAACTGGTTGTCCTTTGAGTCTGAAATGCTATCTCCTCAAGCATCACCCTCTATACAAGCCTTTCCTACCTACTGCCCTTCCCACAGATACTACTGCCTTCTCTCACTGCCTTGTATATATTTATATGTATACATATTGTCCCCTTCTCCCCAGTAGAAAGTAAGTTCCTTGAGGTTACCAACTGTTTCCTCTTCTGTCTGTCTCCATATCCCAAGGGCCAATCACAGTGGCCAGCACATAGTAGGTTTTTTATTCAATTTTTGTTGATTTATTGATTCTGTGATTCTGTAGTCAGCATCCCTGTAACTTACTGATCCTAGTTCCTCAAGGCCAGGCAAAATGGTACTGAATTTTGACGGAGACTTCATTAGGCCCAAGCTGTTAACTGGACTCTATTCTCAGTTCCATTCAAGGGGCCAGACCTGGGGTCTGTAACGATTGGAATGACGCCACCTGCTGGAGACTTACTGTAGAAGAGTTCCGCCCATGAAGTGAAGGTCTTTGAGGGCAAGACCAGGAGTCTTTTCTTTGGCGTCAGAAAGTGACGCGGGCTAGTGGGAGGAGGAAGGAAGAGACTGGCACTCGGTCTCGCTCTCTTTCCTGAGGACGCTGGTGGAAAGTGGGGCTAGAAATGTACTCTCCCTTTAATAGATAGATGAATGTAGGCCTTTCTCTCTCTTTACCAAATTCTTATTCTCCTTAATAAATGCTTAAAAGTCTAACTCTTGCTAAAGCTTATAATTTATTGGCGACCACTCATTAAATGGTTTAGACAGTTTAGCTAGAATTTTAGCCCTTAACAGGTCTCAGGAGATTGCCTTCCCAGGCAGGACCTTGGTTAATGCTCCACAAGAAATTCAAGCATATAGCCTTTGTTTGACCCGGGGACACCCTGACTGCAACCTTATCCCTGGTCAATTGGGAGTCATTTTCCATCAGAGAAGTTCCGGGCCCCTCAAGCCCCCTTAGCCCCAGGGCTCCCCTACCCAGTGGGGAACCTGGGTTCCTATTGTCCTGTCTTAATTGTTGCATTCTCTCTCTGGAACTGAGCCTGTGCTCATCTTTCACTTTGCTCTTATTCTGTGGGGCTGGTCAGATTTCAAGGGCTGACCCCCTCGAGTCTCACAGAAGCTATATTTAGCTGGGGAGGCCCAGCCATTCTGGCCACGAACTTGAACTGGGGAGGGTGCCCTCCCTTGAAAACCAAACTGCCTGAAAGTAGAACCCAGGGAATAGGATGGTTTTCTTTTGAGTGTCTTTTTCGACCTGAGTTTCTGCACAACTTCCCTAGGTCTGTTCCATGCTTAGGCTTGGTCAGGGTGCCTTCTGCTGTGTTCTGCCCTGCTCCTTGACTCAATCTGACCCCAGGCTCATCAATTTACTAGGTACCATGGCTAACCAAAGTAAATTGTTACATTATAGGATCTTAAATAACATGATCCTGTCAGAGTGCCAGAAATAACTAGCAACAAACTTCCCCAAACTCACACAAAAATAGCCTTTTTAACCACCTCATTGCTGAGGCTCTGGGTGTGCAACAGTAGATCCTATCCTCAAAAAGAATAAACCCACTATCCCACATCTAGATGTTACCAAATACCATGCTATTTGGTGCCACAAGCAGATACCCTCAACATTCCTAGCATCCTGCTTCCTGAGAGTAATGATCATCCTTTATTTATGTTCCTATTATTCTGTACACTTTTTTTTTGTTTTTAGTGAGGCAATTGGGGTTAAGTGACTTGCCCAGGGTCACACAGCTAGTTAGTGTTAAGTGTCTGAGGCCGGATTTGAACTCAGGTAATCCTGACTCCAAGACCGGTGTTCCATCCACTGTGCCACTCAGCTGCCCCTACACTTTTCTTTAAAAAAAAATTAAATACTTAATTTCTTTGGGGTTTTTTTGTTTGTTTGATTTTTGGTGGGGCAATGAGGGTTAAGTGACTTGCCCAGGGTCACACAGCTAGTTAGTGTCAAGTATCTGAGGCTGGATTTGAACTCAGGTCCTCATGAATCCAGGGCCACTGCTTTATCCACTGTGCCACCTAGCTGCCCCTTAAATACTTTATTTCTAATTACGTGCAAAACCAATTTTTAACATTTGTTTAAAATTTTTTAACTTCCAAATTTCTCTTCCTCCCTCCCACCCCCTTCCCACCCTCATTGAGAAGGCAGGCAATTTGATATAGAATATACATGTGCAGTCATGAAAAACATATTTCTGTCTTATTGTGAAAGAAAACACAGACAAAAACATTTAAAAATGAAGAAAGTAAAACAGTATTCTTTGATCTGCATTCAGACTCCATCAGTCCTTTCTCTGGAGGTGGAGAGCATACTTCCTTCAGACTTGTCTTGGATCTTTGTATTACTGAGAATAGCTAAGTCATTCATAGCTGATCATCATACAATGTTGCTGTTACTGTATACAGTTTTCACCTGGTTCTGCTCACTTCACTTTGTATCCATTTATCTAAGTCTTTGTAGGTTTTTCTGAAAGCATCCTGCTCAATGCTGCATACTTTTCAAAGGACTTTCCTATTGGTCATTTCATTTCATCCTTAAAAATCACCCTGTGAAATATGAGAGTATAGGAATGATCATCCTCGTTTTACAGAAGAGGATAGTGAGGCTGAGAGATGTTCAATGAAGTCGAATCAAAGAATGTTACAACAAAGGAATTGTGGAGCATGTTTTGTAGACAGGGAAGCCAAGACTCTAGATGTGAAATGATTTGCCCATGATCACAATGTAGTTTAGAGCCAGAACCAGAAACCAGAACCCAAGATTCCTGACTCCGAGTCCAATGCTGTTTTCTAGAGCATTGTGCTGCATTCTCAAGGATACAGATCTTCCCTTGGATGTGTTTCCTTCTCTTAGTAGCATCTTGTACCTACATCAACAGTAAAGGGGAATGGGGTGAAGCAGAAGGAAATTAGGTGCAATTATGATACCTGTCTGTCCTCAAAAAAAATCTACCCACTGACATCCTTTATGCTAAAAATGGAAACACTCAAAATAGCAACAAGCCTCAGTTTTCTTCCAGGTAGAGCAGTTCTGATTGGGTTTGTTGACTAATTATTTCTATCATCAACTTCAAAAGGGAATTAGGAAATGTCCATGGACAGAGCTATTTTGGGGCAAAATGATATTTTTGACTGAAAGTGAAGGATTTGCAGAGAAAAACTTCTTCCTGTCTCCTCTTTGAACACCCTTTAATCCCTTTCTTTGTACCTAGTCTACCCATTTCCCAGTAACCCATGCTGCATGTCCCATCCCTCCTGTCCAGGCTCTGTTCACCTAGTATAGTGCCTCATGCCACAGAGTGGGCACTCAATAAATTATTTGTTGAATGACAGATATTCACAAGCTTCCGTGTGTCCAGGGGGGATTTCCAAGATAATGAAAGGACTGGAGACCAAGCCAAATCGTAATTAAGATGGAAGGAACTGGGGAGGGTTAGCCTGGACAAGAGCAAATTTGGGAGGGACATAATTGCCTTCAAGTATTTAAAGGATTGTATCATAGCATAGGAGGACTGGCCTTGTTTAGCTTGCTCATAGAGGGCAGCTCCAGAACCAGGATCAATGGGTGACAGTTGTGAAGGGATAGATTTTAAAGAAAATTTTCCTAATGATTAGAGCTATCTCAAAATGAAATGGGCTGTCTGGGGAAATCAACTAATCAATGGAACACCAAACAACCATGTACCAGGCTCTGTGCTAGACCCCGGGATACAAAGACAAAAATGAAATCACACCTGCCCTTGAAGAGCTTACATTCTATAGGGAGACACACTATGTCTATATAAAATAAATACAAAAGACTTTGGAGTCCCCCTCCAGTAGAGGTTTTCATCATGGTGGAGTTAACAAGAAAGGATTTTTTTCAAGCATAGGTTGGAGGAAATAGCATCTAAGGTCCTTTGCAACTCTGTGATTCTTTGAATGAATGCAGATTACTCAAATGAATATTCTCCTTCCAGAAGTATCTGTATTTTAATAGGTGGCTGTGAGACCTAAAAACCTTTAAGACCCTATTGGTAGAATTTCAGGTAAGGAGATAAGCAGAGGAGAGAGACATTTGAGCAGGGTACCCTTCACACTAATTCATGCCTGTGTGCCAGACCATCCTTTGCCCAGATACCACACAGGCAGGTTTCTAAAGCAGACATGTCTGCTTTTGTGGGTCAAGTTTCTGAATGACCTGATCATCTGAAGTATCATAGAAAAAAATTCCTTGTGTCCTTCACCAGGGAGACTGGAGGTGCCAGCTGATACCCATTTCCCTGACTCAGGTTTGTGGGTCAGGTGAGCTCCCCTGAGTGGCTCTGGCTGCCCAGATTGTCATCTGGGATAGAGTGACAGAAGACAGGACTGGGAGGTCCTAGCTTCTTCTCCCCTGCCAGGATCATAATCAGGACTTGTAATCGTTTAAAAGAGCAGATTAAAAGATCTAAAAGGACCTCATTGGGGCCGATCAATCTCCCCTGCTCTCCCGTCAGAGCGGATTCCCTCCCATTCTCTTCAGCAATCTGTCGGCGCTGGCTTTCACGGGGCCCAGTTGTTACTCATTACCTTGGTAGAATCGTCACAAATCACCCTGACAGACCAATCAACAGGCCTGGAAATTTTTATACAGCTCTGCCTCTTGAAGGATGATTCACCCTCTGCAGCGCATTTCAGGGCATCAGAATAAATCTTTTCAAAAAACTTTTTCCCCCTTCCTCAACCCCTCCCCCAGTCCTTGGCTGCATGCTACCAGTTTCCATCGGGTCCCATTTCCTCTTTGCAAGGCTTTCCTCTCCTCCCACCCAATGAGCATCGACACCTCCCCATGTAGCTCCCACCACCCCGCAGGGTTTTTCCTCCTTTGTTTCCAACCCGTCCACACTGACAACTTCATCCTAATAGTCTTCTTAACGGCATGATGAATGCAGGGGCCCCTATTGATCACTGCCGTGATTGATGACCAGATCTCTGTGACAGATGAGACCACTCTGGGCCCTGCCGATATCAGGCCACCGTCGGGGAAGGTTCCCAAACCCCAATGCCTAATGGTATCTGACCTGCCAGGGCAGAGAAGCAACACCCTCATTTCAGCAGGAAGAAAAGACTCTTTATAAAATAATTCATAGGAAACTTAAAACACTCAGACACCGAGAAATTGCAAATAGAGAAATATGATGGATTATGGGTTGAAAGAAGGCGACTTCTACAGGCAAAATTGATCCCCTGGAAAATGTTTTTGTCTGCTATGAAAAATGGGCAATATCTTGCCGGTACTCGAGAGCTATAATCCTGAAAATAATTTGCTTTTGATTTCCTTTTAGTTTCTGGCTCTTCCCCCCACCCCCTTCCAAGTTGGTGCCTTTTGGTTTTGTTACTCAGATTTGCTTTCTGGAAGGCAGGCAAGGTAAGGACTCTAAATTGAGTTGTATTCCCAGCCATAAAGCTTCCCCCACCCTCTGAGTGAGGCACCCCATGAGGGGGATCTTTTATCCATCCACAACACAAACATTTGGCCAGCTCACAACCACAGCTTCCTCTCCAGCTCTCTTCCCAGCAAAATCCAACTCACCTCCTTAAAGTATTTCCTCATTAGCTTAATGCCTCACCAGCCCATTCCAAATAAGAATATATGGGAAGGATGGGGGATCCATCAGTGGCTTCTGGGATTGTCATCTACTCATAGCTAGGGTTTTTAATATTGGCTTTTCTGAGTGATATTTCAATCAACAAGTTATTATAGAATCATAAAATGTCAGAGTTAGAAGAGACCTTAGAGATCATTTAATCCAATTCCCTCAATCTCAAAGGAGAGAGAACAGAGGAGAAGGGAAGTAATACCCAAGGTAGAAGTTTTCAAACTAGAATTCAAGACCCAGTTCAGGACTTTTTGTACTAGTGACCAAACACCACCCCCCCCCCCAAAAAAAAACAACCTTAGTGAATAGCTACTGTGTGCTCAGCACTGTACAAATTACTGTAGGGAATACAAGAAAATCATAAGACACAATCCCTACTTTTCAGGAGTCAGGGGGAACATACCCAAATAAAATGTAAATCTAATCTCTATGGCACAGATCAAAGGCAGGTCATTCTTGACTTACAGAGATTCACCCTTACAGCCCTGGAGTATATACACCAATAGTGTTTCTTAAAACAGGCAACACACATATGACTCTATGGGTCAATCAATTGGTCATTCAACCTCAAAAGCTACTGCAAGTCCAGCAAAGTGGTCTCTTGGGGCTCTGTTTACAACCAGGATATTTACAGTGAGACTTCCCAACTGACAGGCCTGACTTTTTTGGTCTTATAACTTCATCAAGGTGGGGAATTTCTTGTATAGAAACTCCCTCTACCAGTGCTGATTGAAGAGACTCTGTAATGTCTAGTTTCAGAATTGGCCCTGAGAAGTTAAGTGACCTGTCCATGATCACATACTCAAAACACGTCAGAGACAGGACTTGAACCCAGGTCTCCCAGTCTCTAAGATCAACCTTCTATTTCACTTATCAACTCTGCCAGATTGCATTGCCCCACACCCATAGATTAGTTCTTAACAAGCTCGAGGGTCCCCAAGTCACTCCAGAATTTCAGAAAGATGGTTGTCAAAGCCTCTCTAAAGAAGCTCTTCAAATCCCATGATCTGCAAAAAGAATGCCTTTACTTGATTAATACAATAAAAAGAAGGCAAGAATTATAAAGAAGATACAAATGTTGGTCAGTGCTCTAGTTAAGTGTAATGTGATAGTCAGAGCACTGGGCTTAGAGGTTTAAGGCCCTGAGTTCAAATCACAGTTCTGCTCCTTATAAGCCTGTGGGACTCTGGGCAGGCCTCTTTCCCCCTCAGCCTCGGTTTCCTCATTTGTATAACAAAAAGGTGGGATTTGATGAGACCCCAAAGTCCTTTCCAGCTCTAAATCCTATGAGGTTGCATCATTTTCAATAAAATTGCATGTGATTAGTTACTCTGTGCTTTTATTTAATTGCTATGCACGCATTTTAGGGTATATGCACTCAGGTAAGTCATCTCTGTCCAATTAAATGTGATCTCTGTGGCCATGTCTGTTTTTCAAATAATAGAGCTGCTATCAGGACCTTGTTCAGAAGTATAACCCACCATTACCATCTCAGCTAACGTGCAGTCCCAACAGGCCAGTCTCGTCAATTTGTTTCTGTGGAGAAGATCAGAAAGCTCGAAGTTCCCCTGTCTGTTGTGATCCACTTGTGGGGGCCACACAGTTTTCAGTGAGGAGTTGAAAAGTGAAAATTTTAGTCAGCCCTAACCACCCCTTCACTGCCTCCTTCCCATTGTGGGATAGCACCAATGCTTACCTGTTCTGATAAAGATCCTGGGCCTTTTGGTTGGGTCTGCTAGCTTTCATTTGAATATGAGACCTGCCTTTGTAAGGCTTTATGTTTTCTCTTTTGCTTTCACTGCCCCCAAAATGCATGAATAATAGTGATCAATAGTAGTGATAACTTCATCTCAGGGGTTTGACAGCATCTATGTATTTTTAAATTCCCCCTGCCCCAGCCCCATAGCCTCCCTTGTCTCTTTTTTATTTTCATTCCTAATTATGCTTTTGTGTATGAATTAGTTTTCACCTGCAAGATGCCTTTTGAAAAAGTCGAGGCTTAAATCTTAGATGAATAGGGTTGGGAGTGTGGAATGCTTACAGCTTTATTTCATTAACCTCCCTTTTCCGCAGCCATCCAACTTTTGAATAACAATGAACAATGGTTTCCTTCAGTTTGTTTCTTCTCCCCCCCTCCCCCCCAAACCTCAATGCCGCTAGGTCCAGCAGCAGCAACGACAGCAGAGTGAATTTACCAGAGGGGGAACAGGACAGACAGGAATCAGTTTAAATTGCTTACATGGCATTTGCCTAGGAGGGATTATCCCCCTGCCCCCTTAAAAATGTCATCTCTCAGAAGGTCATAAATTACTTTGGCTCTACCTGGACTCAAGGTCAGACCCAGCCAAGGGCTTTGATGGGAGCAGATATGTTGTGAAACTGTGAAATTTACCAAACCTGGGTGTATTTCAAAGAGACATTTTCATACGTGGGTTGGGGAGGAGACACTTGTATCATGGTGTGATCTATTTCTATTGCTTTCAGGAGGATGGACTGGGACCAGTCTATAGAGCTGCTGTGAACTTAAGTACACACGCACATGGACCTATTTTTCAAACAATTGATGAATTCTGCAATGAGTTCCATGGCAGTAGTTCACCTTATCGCTACAATGTATGACTTTCTGTTCCTCCTCCCTGCCTTTAATATTCCACAGCTGATGGGTGGAAACCGAGAAGACTCTCTTGAAAAGACTAATTCAAAACTTAGCTGAGGTCATTGATCATGGTTATTTTTAGATGTCAACTTTGAAGGCAAAAAGGGGAGGCTTGGAAGGCAAAGTCAAAGGGGTGTAAAGATGAACAGACTTTTGGCATTAGGGGCAAATGTGGCCAGTGTAGCCTTATCCCAATGAAGGAGGAGGAAGAGGGAATCCTCAAAGTGGGCTTCAGAAGGGCCACATTTACCCCAAATGGAAGATCTAAGTCCTCTCCAAAGGTCCAAATTAGTGGACAAAGTCTCACACACACACACATTCCAGGTTCATCTAGAGTCCACACTCAGGCATAGGGGATATTTCAAGTGCAAATCCCAGTCAGAAAATTCTGTATTTGAAAGGAGCTGGTGTAAATGGCCATATTACAGCTTCATTTTAGGATCCTGCTGAACTTGGAGTCTAGCAACTAAATCTATTTCATACACTCCTAATGCCTTAGTGAGTTCAAATAGACCTTGAATGAACACTCATTTATTAAGCAGTCACTAAACCCAAACATTGGGCTAAGCCCTGTGAATACAAATAGAAAAATAGGGCAACCCCTGCTCTCAGGGAGCTCACATTCTAACACAGGGAATAGTTTCATCTTCAAGTCAGATGGAAAAGTCCCATGATCTTGGGTTGCAATGGCAAAGCAAAGGGCGATGTTTTCTTTTTAATGTCATTTCCCACCAACAAACCCATCTCTGTTTCTGAAGTTGAGCCATTTGACAGGGCCAAAGACTTGGATGAAGAGCATTTCCTTTTCCAGATCTCAAGTAGCTGTGAACGTTGAAGAGAAAGGATGGGTTAGGACTGCGGCAGGTTTCACATTCACGAGGGTTGCTATCTGGGACAATGGTTGTGGGGACTAGGCTAGAAACAGGGCCAGAAGGACACTGCTATCCCTGGGACTCTTACCCAATAAGTGGTAGCTGGTCAGTGGTTGGTGTTGGTGGTGAGGATGATGGCAGGCCCCTTATCTATAGAGGTTGCTCCTTGAAATGATGGTTACAAGGATCAGGCTGGAAATGAGACCAGTGGTCTGGTGGGCACTGTTCTCAGAGAACTTGGGCTCAGGGTTCTAGGCTTTCTATCTCTTCTAAAGCTTCCCATTGGCACAAACATGGGGACTCACCAAAGACCCCCAGAACCTATCCTCCTCTCCACCCTCCCTCTTCCCACCCCTACCATGGAACCCCAGATGGGAAGGAGCATTGGTCACAGCTATTTTGCCCAGTTCCTTTATCTGAAACCTCTGATAGTTCATCACCTAAAGCCAGCTGCTGTTGGCCGAGTAGGGAGGTGTTTTTGTTTGCAGCCCTAAGGAAAAGTCTTGATTCTATTAGACAGATAATTATTGATCTGGCTACAGTTTATCCCTGCTGTCTAATTTCAATAAACAGCAGTTTGGAGGAATTAGCAAGGGATTCTGTTTCCTTCCCCCTCCCCCTTTGTTCTTCTCCCTCTTCTTCTTTTGAATTTGTCAGAAACTAGAAGATTTATGGGGATTCAAGTCAGATTCTAATTTGTTCATAAGACGAAGACAGCAGGATTTGTTTGTAGACAGGTGCAGCAAAGACCTTGTATTTAAATGTTCTTACATAAGGATGCATGGGATGCCCTGCTCTGCATGCTAATTTCTGAATAATCACCAAGTCAGAAGCAAGAACATTTTCACCTGAAATGTCAGATCTGATTTCTCATTTGTTTCTTTTTTTCTACCACAAATGGGAGCCAAAGAGTGGGAAAATGAGGGTGGGAGTGTGGGGATTTTAGGTTTAGATGATGCTTTTAAGAAATTATAATACCTACTTTCATTCCAGCTGTTAACATAAGAGAGAACTTATGGGCTAGCAAATGGTTGGGGGCTGTATTGCTCAATGGTTATATCATAGTAATAATGAACAGAGGTCATGGGGGGTCAATATTACCATGTGGACTAGTTAGTTTTGTTCTATTCCATGTGACAAACTGGCTTCAGATCCTGACTTCAGAGGAGCCTTAACACTAGCCACCGAATGACCTTTAATCCAAAGCAGAGTCTGAGTCCTGATCTTGGTCATAGGCTAGGCCCAAACTCTGACTATAGACTGACCCTTTAACTATGGTCATCTACTTTAAAAATCTGTGTCCTGGGTCACAAGGGAGAAGAACAGAGAGTGTGGATGATTCAGTGCAGCCTATTCCCTTGCTAGAGACAGAGCTCAGAGAGGGTTAAAAATATTATCTCCATACATCCGGAGACTAAGCACAAAAAAATCTGCCAATTCCTCAAAAATCCTCTCCCAGGTCTTCCTTTCTTTAGAAGGGTACATGGGGCATGGGAATTGAAATGTGACGTCAGCATCCTTTACCATGCACCAGAGATGGCGTTAGGTGGATGAATCTGCATCTCCACAGGATTCTAGAGGTAGAAAGGACTTCAAAGACAATCCAATCAAATTCTCCCATTTTGTGAGAAACTGAAGCACGGTTTGGAAATGAGTCTGGAACTATGTCCCCAAGTTCACTAAACAGTGCTTACCTTTTGATGCAGTGATGTCACTACTAGACCTATGCCCCAACTGGATGAAAGAGAGAAGAAAAGAACTTAAATACATATGACTAAAGCAGGTGGTTGGTTTTGTTTGTTTGTTTGTTTGTTTTTTGTAGTGGCAGAGAACTAGAAACCAAAAAGGTGCTCATCAGTAAGGGAATGATTAAACAAATTATGGTATATGAATGTGATGGAATATTATTCTCCCACAAGAAATAATGAAAGGGATGATTTCAGAGAAACCTGGGGAAACTTGTATGAATTAGTGCATAATGAAGTGAGAACTGGGAGAACAATTTATGCAATAACAACATTTTAAAGAACAACCCTGAAAGCCTAGATAACTCCTCAATTCAATGATCAACCATAATTCCAGAGGACTGATGATTAACTTCTTCACAGAGAAGTGATGGACTCAGTGTACAGAATAAAATACACAATTTTTTGACACAGTCAATGTGGGAGTTTGTGTTACTCGACTATGCATATTTGTTACAAGGGATTTGTTTTTCTTTTCTGATGGGGATGGATGGGATGTAGAGAAAGGATAGGGATATGGTATTTCAATGCCCCCCCCAACAAACAAGAAAATACATTTTAAAAGGGCATTGGGGGCATCTTTTGTTGTTGTTGTTATTTTTTTGGTGAGGCAATTGCGGTTAAGTGACTTGCCCAGGGTCACACAGCTAGTAAGTGTTAAGTGTCTGAGGCCAGATTTGAACTCAGGTTCTCCTGAATCCAGGGCTGGTGCTCTATCCACTATGCCACCTAGCTGCCCCCAGGGGCATCTTTTAAAAAAGGAACAGAGGGGCAGCTAGATGGCGCAGTGGATAAAGCACCGGCCCTGGATTCAGGAGAACCTGAGTTCAAATCCGGCCTCAGACCCTTGACACTTACTAGCTGTGTGACCCTGGGCAAGTCACTTAACCCCAATTGCCTCACAAAAAAAAGAAAAAAGAAAAAAAAAGGAACAGAAAAGGAAGGCCAGAAGGAATCATAGATAAGTAGGACAGTTTTAAAAGCTGCAGGTTGATTTAAAAATATTTATATTCAAGAAAAGCAAGTTGTATATGATAGAGACCCATAATTTCACTCAGTCAACTAATATTAAGCACCTACTCTGTGTCAGGCTCTGTGCTAAGTGCTAGGGGTACAAAGAAAGGCAAAAAGTCTGCTCTCAAGGAACTCAAAGTCTAGTGGGGGAGACAACATGCAAGCAATGCTGTACAAACGATATAGACAGGACAAATTTGGCATAGTCTCAGAAGGAAGGCACTAAAATTGAGTAGAACTGGGAAGGGCTTTTTGAAGAAGGTGGAACTTTGTCAATCAATAAATAAATTATTTCCAGTATGACCTTGCATAAGTCATTGAACTTCAAATCTATTTCTTCACTTCTAAAATGATATGGTTGGACAAGATGACCTCGGAGATCCGTGATAGCTCTATCACTTACCTTTATAACCTCAGGTTTTGCTGAAGCATCCCTAGAATACACATTAGCTTCCTTAGGTACCATGACACCATTGCTGATATATGGCTGCATCTATCTTCACTATCTACTAGATGGACTCAGAGGAGCCAATTTCCAAATGAAAAACTAGTAAACCAGGGTTTTCTCCCTTTGCCCTTGGGATGGAGTGAATCTGTAGCAGGATGAGTGTTTCCCAGACTAAGTTCAGCTAAACTCCTCTGGAGCATTCAAGCCCTGGACCATCTGCACAAACATATAAGGGAGATGATACTTTGTCTTCTCTCGAAGCAGAAGATCAAGATGAGTATAGCCACTGTGACAGAGAGAAACTCTCAGCTCCAATCACAGAAAGAGGACCAGGCTAGATTTTGGTGAATGTGACACTCTTTATGGTTTCTCTTTAATAGACTGATCCACAGGCTGTGAAACTCCAATTTCCTTATTGCAGAGTGATACCTCCTACCTTATGGGGCAGCTAGGTGGCACAGTGGATAGAGTGCTGAGCTGAGAGTCAAGAAGACTCATTCCTGAGTTCAATACAGCCTCAGTCATTTGCTAGCTGTGTGACTTTGGGGAGGTCATTTAACCCTGTTAGCTAGCCTCAGTTCCTTCATCTGTAAAATGATCTGGAAAGGGAAATGGTAAACCACTCCAGTATTTTTTGTTTGTTTGTTTGTTTTTTTAGTGAGGCAATTGGGGTCAAGTGACTTGCCCAGGGTCACACAGCTAGTAAGTGTTAAGTGTCTGAGGCTGGATTTGAACTCAGGTACTCCTGACTCCAGGGCCAGTGCTCTATCCACTGCACCACCTAGCTGCCCCACACTCCAGTATTTTTTGCAAAAAAGCAAAAAAAACAAAAACAACAACAACCCTCAAATGGGGCCATGAAGAGTCCAACATGACTGAAATGAATGAATAACAATACCCCCATCCCATGCAGGAGGGACTGTTGCTTTTTTTTTTTTAAGAGCATGGTTGTTTTGTGAAGAAGCTCTGTTCCTGTCATCTGTTCCAATACCAATTCACCATCTTTCCCTTAACTTCAAGTCATTTCTCTGTGTCTTTGAGTAGAATGAGTATCTTTCCAGTCCCTGGGATTTGTAGACAAAGTCATCTTTGATACCTTCCTCTCATTTATCATATTCTGTTGATTCTGCCTTGCAATGTCAAGTCAAATCAACTAGGAATTAAGTACCTACTATGTCCCAGGCACTGTGCTAAGCATTGGGGGGGGGATTACAAAGAGAGGCGTCTCAAAAATGTTCCTGACTTTAGGGAGCTCACAATCAAGTGAGGAAGACAATATGCAAGTGACCGTGTACAAACAAGGTATATACAGAACAAAATGGGAGTAGTCTCAGAGGAAAGGGACTAAGATTAAGGAGGACTGGAAGAGGCTTCTTGTAGAAAGTGGAACTTTAGCTGAGACTAAAAGGAAGTCATGGAGGCTAGGAGATAGACATGAGGATGCGGAGCATTCCAGGCATGGGTACAGCCAGTGAAAATGCTCAGAGTTGGGAGATGGAGTGTTATGTGTTAGAAACAACAAGGTGGTCAGTGTCACAAGACTGAAGAGTTTGTGATGGGGGAGTAAGGTATACAAAATCTGGAAAGGTAGGAAGGGACTAGATTGTGAAGGGCCTTAAAAGCCAACCATAGGGTTTTATACTTTATCCTGACAGTACAGGGAAGCACTGGAGTTTATTGAACAGGAGAAAGATATATTCAGATCTGCACTTTAGGAAGGTGAATTTTATAGCTGGGTGGAGAATGTACTAAAATCAAGAGGGACTTGAGGTAGGCAGACCCACCAGCAGCCTTTCGAAATAGTCCAGGCGTGAAGTGATGACGGTCTGCACTAGAGTGGTGACAGTGTCTGAGGAGAGAAGGGGGATGCCTGTGAGAGTTGTTACGAGGGAAGAATTGACAAGATTTGGTGACTGATTGGATATGGGGGGTGGGGGAGAGAGAGAGAGAGAGAGGAGAGAGAGAGAGAGAGAGAGAGAGAGAGAGAGAGAGAGAGAGAGAGAGAGAGAGAGAGAGAGAGAGAGGAGTTAAAGATGATACCTATGTTGCAAGGCTGGGTGACTGGGAGGCTAGTGGTACCCTTGACAATATTAGAGAAATTAGGAAGAGGGAGGGTTTGGAGAAAAAGATTAATTCAGTTTTGGACATGTTGATTTTAGGATACCTATGGGACATCTAGTTTGAGATGTCTAGTAAGCAGTTGGAGATATTTAGTCTGAATGTTAAGAGAAAATTTAGGACTGGACAAGTAGCTGTGAGAGTTTTCAGCATAGAGATGATCATTGAAACCATGGGTACTGATGAGATCACAAAGTGCAATAATATAGGAGAAGAGGGCCAAGAGAAAGCCACAGGGACCCCCAAAACTAAAAGACATGATCTGGAAGAAGATCTGTCAAAGATGACAAAGAGCAGTCAGAAATGTAGGAGAATAAGTAGAGAGCAATGTATTGAAAGCCTAGAGAGAAGAGAGTGTTAAGGTGAAAAGTGTGATTGCCAATGTGAAAGGCTGTAGAAAGGTCAAGAAAAATGAGAAAGAATTTAGAAAAGGTCATTAGATTTGCCAATTAAGAGATAGTAACTTTGGAGGAAACAGTTTTGATTGAGTGATGATATAGGAAACCAGACTGCAGAGAGATAAGAAGAAATGGAAGGAGAGGCATTAATTGGAGCTGCCTTCTCAAGGAAGTTAACCATAAAAGGAGGAGAGATGTGTGATGATAGCTGGTGGAGATGGTTAGATCAAGTGAGGGCTTGTTGAAGATGAAGAAGACATGAGTATGCAGCTAGTAGTCACTGAGAAATTGATAATTAATGAGAAAGTAGGGATGATAGAGCAGAAAATCTGGGGAAGATGGTATGGAATGGGATTACTTGTGAATTTAGAGGGATTTTCCTTGGCAAAGAGAAGGTTCATCTCTTCATGTGAAACAGAGAAAGGAGGAGGCATCTGAGTGATGTGAGATGAGGAACAGGGGAGAAAAGGGTACTCTGCAAATCACTTCAATTTGCAGAGGCAAGGTTTTCTACTGAGAGGATGTGAGATGGGGAAGCAGTGGGAAGTTTGAGGAGGGATGAAAAAGTTTGGAAAAACTGTGAATGGGATCATGCATCAGTTGGGGAGTAGAAAAAGATTGCCTTGCTGCAGTGAGGGCCCTGTAGAGATTATGTAACACAAACTTGCAGTGGTCCTAGTAATCCTGGTTTTGTACTTTTCTCCAGCTTTCTTCAGCAGCACATGAGTAAGAGCAAAGGCAGCAAATGGTGGGAATATTCCAAGCCTAGGGTATGGCAGGGCAAGATCTTCAATAGGATAAAAGAAGCAAGAGACTTGAGAGAAGAAGGCAGTATAGAGTTGGACTGGTTCACCAAGGAGACAATATACAAAAGGGGTGCAGCCAATGTAGGAATGATAGTCTAAGAAAGAACTGAGGGAGGGAGTGACTGGAAGTCCTGGTAAGGATAAAGCACAGGGTTTGAAGTTGCAAGGCAGAGGGAGAGACAGAATGATAACAGATTATGATCAGATAATGGAATTTAAGAGTTCTTGAATGTGGATGTGGAACTCTTGTGGGTAATGGCAAGGTCAAGGGTATGACCATCTCTGTGTGTTTGCTGTGGTGATGGGGAGTTGGTCATGGGAAAGAAATAAATTAAGGAACTGTGAGTTTAGAGTATTTGTGTATCAATATGTATGTTAAAGCCTCTAGTATGAGGGCAGCCTTTAGAGAGAGAAATACTTTGAACCATGCACTGAACTTAGTAAAGAAGGGAGAGTGTCCTGGAGGTCTGAATCTTCATTGGGTGATCAGAATGAATTGAGTGAATCTCAAAGGATTGGCATTTAATTAGTGACAACGGTAGAAGGAGAGTCTGGATGAGACAATGAGGGTAAGGAGTAATTCAACTACTTTACCACAGCCAATGAGTGGGAGTGGGGAGAAGGGGCGATGAATGAAAGTACAAATAGTGCTGGAAAGGGTGGATGGGGAAGCCACATTATCAGGAAGGAGCAGGTGTCAGTGAGTGCATGAAGATGGAGGGAGCAATAAAAGAAACGGCTTAAGAAGACATCTAGTTTGTTACCTGTGGAGAGGCAATCAAGACAGCACAGTGAAAGGGTAGGGTACGTTGAGAGTGGAAATTTGGGTTAAGGATGATGGGAATAAGGAAGTAGTTAGTGCATGGTGGAGAATGGGGTTTGAATAATGGCAACCCAGATTTAGAAACTCTGAACTAGGGATGGTTATGATTTTCTGGTGTCTTGCTATACCTCCTCCTCTCCATTCCCACTGTTTCTAGATCAGTCAATATGTCATCATCTCATCCCATAAACAACTTCAGTGGTCTTTCTGCTTCCATTCTCTCCATTTTTGAGAGAACAAATAAGTTGCCAGATTTCACACATAGTGGGATGATCCGAGATTTTGTCAGTGGGGAGAATTCCCCCTATCAAGGCAGAACTCACTCTATATTAGATATGTCCTAGAGGAGTTGCATGTAGGACATAGATATAAAGTGGTTGTCTGAGGGTCACACAGTGACAGAGGTGGGATACGAACCCAGTTCTCCCTAACTCCAAGCCCAGCAATCTATCTACTATGTAACACTGCCTCTCACTCATCATCAGATGAATTTTTCTAAAATAGCAATTTTATCATGGCATTCCCACACTCAAAAAGCTACCAATTTCCCATTGTACCAATTCCAAACTCCATGATCTCAAGGTTGGCTCCATTCTTAGGAGGTACATTTTTTAAAGTAATAAACATTTTTATTTATAGTTTGGGGTTCCAATTTTTATCCCTTGTTCTCTCCCTCCCTTCCCCCTTCCCCGAGGTAGCAAGCAATCAGATATAGGTTATACATGTACAATTATGTAAAACATTGCCATATTAGTCATTTTATATAAGAAAACTTGAATAAAAGAAAAAATGAAAGTGAAAAATAGCATGCCTCAATGTGTGTTCCATTAATATCAGTTCTTTCTTTGGAGGTGGATAGTATATTTCATCAGTAGTCCTTTGGGATTATCTTGGATCATTGCTTTGTTGAGAATAGCTAAGTCATTCACAGTTCTTCATCAAACAATATTGCTGTCTCTGCACAAGGTTTTCTTGGTTCTCATGGTTCTGCTCACTTTACTATACATCAGTTCATACAAGTCTTTCCAGCCCTTTCTGGAAACTAACATTTATTTAGCCAAGTGCTGTACTAAGGACTTTACAAATATTATCTTATTTGAACTTCACAACAACCCTGGAGGGTAGGTATTATTATTATCTTTATTTCACAGATGAGGAAACTGAGGCTAACAGAGGTAAAGCGACTTACCCAAGGTTACACAGCTAGTAAGTGTCAGAGGCCAGATTTGAACTCAAGTCTTCCTGATTCTAGTCCTAGTTCTCTATCCACTGTGTCACCCGGCTGCTTCTTAGAATCCATTCATGTTTCTCTCATTCATAAATTTGTCCATTGTATACAAGAGCACTGGTTTAGGTGTTAGGAAGAATGTATTACACAGCTTGCTTAAGATTTTATCCTTGCCCTCCTGCAATTTACTATTTAATAGGGGGACGAGACACAAATACAGAAAATACATTATTTCTATATGTAATAGAAGAGGTGAGCGTAGAAATTGGCTGCCTCAATTCTAAAAACCCCTTTCTTCACAATCTTTGAAAGAAACCTTCTAGGAACATTAGCCTTGCTTATAAATTCTCTTGGAGGAAGCCCCACTGATGTGGTGTGTTGGCTTAGATCCAATACAGGAAATATCAGATTCCTTTGGTTGTTGAAATACTGTAGGTTTTTGCAAGAGGAACAGGAATGGTTTATTTTCTTTTGACATCAAAATTACAGCCCTAGTGCATTATAAAGGAATTATCCACCCAGTGATGAACACAATACATTAACAGGCTCAGGTCTCCCTCCCTGCTGCCTGAGTAGTACCTCATCCCATCTTAATTCATGCCAAAATGTAGTAGCTTACTTGGAAGGAGAGCTTGGTCCTTTGAGAGTACAGGTCTGAAGAGGAAAATTTCTGATGGCTTAACTCAATCCAAATATTATTTCCTGAATACCCATTCTGTAGTTGGTCCTATGCTGTGGGTGAGACAGGAGGGGAAGATCCAGTCCCCAATCTTAAGGTGATTGATTATAATATGACTGGGGAGAGAACATACAAGTGGAAAAATTAGACTAGTACAAGATAGCAAACAACACAGATGCAAAACTGTTTGGCCATCTTCTACTTTTTTAAAACTAAAAAAGGGATTAAAAAAAGAACCTACTATTAAAACATTTAGTTTTTTTTCTTTTGTTTTGTTGTTGTTTTTGGTTTTTTGTGGGGTAATGGGGGTTAAGTGACTTGCCCAGGGTCACACAGCTAGTAAGTGTCAAGTGTCCGAGATAGGATTTGAAAACATTTAGGGTTCAAACTTTTTCTATTTTGATAACCATTATGCCTGAATTTTTCTTTTTTTCCTTTCTTTTTTTTTTAGTGAGGCAATTGGGGTTAAGTGACTTGCCTAGGGTCACACAGCTAGTAAGTGTTAAGTGTCTGAGGTCAGATTTGAACTCAGGTACTCCTGACTCCAGGGCCAGTGCTCTATCCACTGTGCCACCTAGCTGTCCCCTGAATTTTTCATTTTGCAAACCTGTTGGTTTGGCATTATGTAGGCAAGGGAATAAGCATTTGTAAAACAGCTACTATGTGTGAGACATTGTGCTAAACACATTACAAATATGATCTCATTTGATCTTCACAACAACCCTGTGAGGTAGGTGCTGTTATTATCCCCATTTTACATTTGAGTAACTGAGGCAAACAGAGATTAAGTGACTTGTCCAGAGTCACACAACTAATGTTTGAAGCTACATTTGAACTCAGATCTTCCTAACTCTAGGCCCAGCGTTCTATTTACAGTACCACGTAGCCAAATCAGCAGTTTGGCTTTAGTCCCATGTCAGTTAGAAAACCCCTGATTTCCTATGTTGTATTAATACTCACATACATGGAGAACGTTTCAGGTCCATCTTTCCCAAGAGCTAAGCAAGCTTATTTCTCCTCTCTTGTTTGTTTGTTTTTGTTGGGCAATGAGGGTTAAGTGACTTGCCCAGGGTCACACAGCTAGTATGTGTCAAGTGTCTGAGGCCGGATTTGAACTCAGGTCCTCCTGAATCCAGGGCTGATGCTTTATCCACTGTGCCACCTAGCTGCCCCCAGCAAGCTTATTTCTCAAGTGAGATATTGGCAAAGCACTTAGCACAGTGCCTGGCATATAATAGGCACTGTATAAATGCTTCTTCCCTCCCCTCCCCTCCCCTCTCCTTCCCTTTCCTAAATTCAGATGAGACTTTCTTTCTTTCTTTCTTTCTTTCTTTCTTTCTTTCTTTCTTTCTTTCTTTCTTTCTTTCTTTCTTTCTTTCTTTCTTTCTTTCTTTCTTTCTTTCTTCCTTCCTTCCTTCCTTCCTTCCTTCCTTCCTTCCTTTCTTTCTTTCTGAGGCAATAAGGGTTAATCGACTTGCCCAGGGTCACACAACTAGTAAGTGTCAAGTGTTTGAGGCTGCATTTGAATTCAGGTCTTCCTGAATCCAGGGTCAGTGCTTTATCCACTGTGCCACCTAGCTGCCTCAGGAGGCTCTCTTATCTCACTAACTGAAGTACAACATGAGTGGGGCATGGATCGAGAAGGCAGTACTTGAAATCTGTGTATGTTTAGGGAGGGGTCAGAATCTGGACCAGGAGATCTATTCTCAGAGAAGGAGCTTAGGGTGATAGATTTTCAGCTGGCAAGGACCTTAGGGGGCCATCTAATCCAATCCCCTTATTTTATAGATAAGTAAACTGAGGCCCAACTTTACATCATCAGCAAGTAGCAAAGTAGAAATTTGGGCCTTATCCCTCCAGTTCTAAATCCAGAACTTTTATTATGCTGCTGACAAACCCATTTATGATCAATCCTTAAATTCTTAATGTGGGCCAGGCACAGGAAACACAAAGGCAAAAATGAAAGTCTTTTGCCTTCAAGGAATTTATATTTTAGCAGAAAAAACAAGATGTATACATATAAATATAGGCAAAATATATGCCAGGTACAAAGGTTTGCAAATTAAATGGGCACAGTGTAAAATAATAAAAGTTATCGACATAGTGAAACTTACAACCTTTTATACCATAAAAACATTTAATGTGCATTATATTCTCCTTTTTCTTCAATCACTTGTTTTTATACATTTTGGCATGTATTCAAAAGATTTTGATACATATTTTAAAATTTTTCATCATGTACCACATTCATTGTATTAGATATTAAGTGTAATTTTGACAAACAGTCCATTTTATGAAGCATAGCCTTAATTATAGTCCTCAGATTTTCAATGGGGTTTATATCAGGCAAGTTCCCAGGCCATTGAAATAGGTTCATCTCAATCCCTTGAACCTATTTTGTACCATTCATGATGTAGCCGTATTCCATTTTCATCTGGAAATCTCTGTAGTTCTGGAACAATCCTGCTCCTTAGTATGCCAATATATTTACTGGAGTTTATTATTCATTCAGTGGGAACAAGACTTCCTGGAATTAAAATATCCCCTAAACAGGTGGGTTTTTTTTGGTGAGGCAATTGGGGTTAAGTGACTTGCCCAGGATCACACAGTTAGTAAGTGTCAAGGGTCTGAGGCTGAATTTGAACTCAGGTCCTCCTGATTCCAGGGCTCTATCCACTGCACCACCTAGCTGCCCCCTCCCCTAAACATTTTGGAGACAGATGTTTTATAATCTGATAAAGATGTCCAGATATTATAGCCTTGCCTAGACCTCTTCTGACAATGGTTTTGGTATAGCTTTCAATTTAAAAGTGCATGTTTTACAGTCTTTGGAACTCCAGTCTTTGCATAGTGCTGACCATAATTAGAGTTTTTCCTTCAGAGTAATAAGCAGATGTTTTTTAAAAAAACTCATCTCTTCATTCTTCATATCATTTCAAGAAGCCTGTGCTCCACTATAGAGGAATGAATGACAAACCTCCAGCTTCCAAGTCCCTCTGAAGTTTATTATTTTTTTTCTTTTTTTTTGTGGGGCAACAGGGGTTAAGTGACTTGCCCAGGGTCACACAGCTAGTAAGTGTCAAGTGTCTGAGGCTAGATTTGAACTCAGGTACTCCTGAATCCAGGGCCAGCACTTTAACCACTTCGCCACCTAGCTGCCCCCTATAATTTGTTTTCTGAGGATGAATTAAACTATTTTGCAGTGATAGGTTTTTTTCCCCAGTTCTTGGCCTTGTATTTAATCTTATTTTCTTTTGCCCTTTGGTGAAACTGATTCTGTTTCAATGTAGGCTTGAATATTCCTTGAAATGCCTGATTTTCTCACACCAACAGCTACTTTGATATCCCTTAGAGTCACTGAAGTGTGTTCTGTAAGAACTACAACCTTTCCATGTTTCCTTGGTGTAATATATATGTTTAAAAGCCACAGAACTGAAAACAAAAGAGAGAAATGAAACATGTATATGGCATGAAATCCAGCACTTACCTGATAGAGGTCTAACTAAAGATGAGGTAATGACTCAATCCTGTTTCACATGGTAAAGGTTGGAGGTTTAAAGTCAGTGAAGTTTCAGCAGAAGCATCACCGTGGTAAGTATTAAAATGAAACCATATAAACATTATTGCTTATTCCAAGCAATTTCTACATCATTTTAAATGGAAACTAATTTTAGGGAGGTAGTATAATAATAGTTAACATTTATATAGCACCTCAAGGTTTAGAGAGAACTTGACAAATAATATTTAATTTGATCCTTACAATGACCTAGTGGAGTAGATGTGAATATGGTCTCCACTTAGGAGATGAGGAAACTGAGGGGTTTTTTTAAATTATTTTAAATTTTTAGCATTTTATTATTATTTTGTTCTTAACTTAAAACATAAACCATAATGAACATTTTCCTATATGTTATAGAAAATAAAAATGATTGTATATGAAATTTCAAATGTCTATTATGAATAGTTCATTTTAAAATACATATAATGAAACTGAGCTTTAAAATTGGTTAAGAGACTGTCTGCTGGGCAGCTAGGTGGTGCAGTGGATAAAGCTCCGACCCTGGATTCAGGAGGACTTGAGTTCAAATTCAGCCTCAGACACTTGACACTTACTAGCTTTGTGACCCTGGGCAAGTCACTTAACCCTCATTGCCCTGCAAAAAAAAAGAGAGAGAGAGAGAGAGAGAGAGAGAGAGAGAGAGAGAGAGAGAGAGAGAGAGAGAGACTGTCTGCTTCAGGCCACATATCTAGTAAGTACCCAAGGCACAGTTCAAACTCAGGTCTTCCTCATTCCAAGTCCACCACATTGCCCAGCACACCAAGGTACCTTACTACATCAACTTGTCTCAAAGCAGAGGACTGAGCAGAATTCAACTGGACAAAGAATGTATGGAGCTTCCTGCCACATTCGTCTTCATTAACCCTTTGAGTCCTTCAAGCTCTTCTTACCACCCCCAAGAAAAGGAAAGTAGGAGATCTTGAAAGCACCATATCTGACTATGTGTGAATACAGAAGAGAGAAAGTCAGATCACATCAGGCATCTCATGTTCAGTTCGGGGAATCACATTGTAAGAGGGACCGAGGTAAGTTAGAGCTTGTCCAGAAGAGGATTATCAGATTGGTGAAGGGATTGGGGACTGTTCCACTTGAGGATCAGTTGAAGAAACTGGGCTGGGGGTGTAGCCTGGAGAAAGACAGAAGAGGCATCAAAGCTGGATCCAAGCCTTAGAAGAACTATCATCCTGAAGAAGAATTAGATTTGTTCTGTTTGGCCCTAGAGTGCAGAAGTAAAAACAATGGGGTGAAAACTACAGAGGGAGCAGATAGCACAGTTTGATATAAAGAAAAATTTGCTGACTAGCAGAGATGGCCAACAATGGAAAGCATTGCTTCAGAAAGTGATGGGTTCCCCCATTACTGGGGTTAGGGGAATGCCAGTCTGAGGCTGGGGGACCACTGGTCAGAGAGTCTGTAGAAAGGATTTTATCCAGGTAGGGCTTGTGCTGAGTTCATTCCATGGTTCCTTCCCACTTAGAGATTCTGTGAGTCTTGAAGAAGGATGAAGAGAGGGGGATTGGGGAGAAAAGGAGAGAAGTCTACTATTCTTTCAGCCTCCAATCTATTCCTCATCCCCCGTGGATGTAGATTGCTGCCACTGTTTTTCCCCCGGAGGAGAATTTGCCTATTTAAGGATATCAGCTGGTTCTTTCTCAGCTTCCCTCTTCTGGATTTGTCCAGTCCTGGGTCCAGCCCTACAAACAAAATATTCTGGCTGCATCCAGAGCAGGTGCATAAAATCCCCTTCTTGACTCTTTTCTTTATGCTTCTCTCCCCTCTGTGGGATAACTTTTCAGAAGTTTCTAATGTGTTGGCTGGCAGGCAGCAATTTTTCTCTGAGATTATAAATTTCAGCTCTCGGCCTGATACAGCAGATGTTGGTCCTGTACCGGGACTCAATTGCTCCCCCGTGACAGAAAGCGATTGATTTTTTCCCTCAGACTGCATGGACGGATTAACACTGTGATAAATGACTCAGGATTGATTTTCACTTAATTGACAATTTGGTGGACCTGTTTTAAAAATCCCAAGGTTTGGCCCACAGAGTGAGTATTCATGGGTAATATATAGTTTGATCAATAAGGGCTGGCTTAACAGCCCACAGTCTTAGGAGAGGAGGCAAATAGACCAGCCCAGTAATGGGAGGTGTCTGCCCCCCGGACCTGATGAGATAGAAAAAACAGCAACAGAGGGCAGCAGAATCCTAGTGAATGTGTAAATGTTGGCTTCTTCCCTTTCTCCTAGCCTGAGAAGAGCCAAAGAATGAATAGGAAGATGCTGAGCCCTGTCCAAGCTGGCTAATTACAGAATCTCTTGAAGGAAGTGTCACTCCTATCACGTGTCACTGTCAATCCTATCACGTAATGGAAAGGAGACTAGAATCAGGGCATCTGGGTTCAAATCCTGCCTCATCTATTTGTTACCTGTGTGATCTTGGGCAGGAGACTCAGTGTTTTGGGGCCTCATCTTCCCCATCTGTAAAAGAGAGGTGTTGGACAATGGGACTTTAAATTCCCTTCCATCTCTAAATCCTGTAGTGCTATGACTCAAGGCATAGACTCCTACATCTTACTGCATGTTCTCTCAGGGAGCCAAATCCTTCAGTTCCTTTTTCCAGGAGAAATTGTTAAAAGCCTGAATCTCAGACTTCCTGTTCTTTGGCCTGGGCCCCTAAAAACAAAAACAGCCACTATGGCTTTGTGTCAGTCAGATTTAGAATCTCAGAATATCACAGTTGCAAGGGACTTTTAGGACCATTTAACTCAATCTTCCCACTTTTATATATGGGGAAACCAAAGTCCAGAGAGGGAAAATGATTTGCTCAAAGTCACACAAGTTACTGGCAGAGTTGAATGACAACACAAGAAGTACTTCTACGGTGGCTAGCTAGCATTTATATAGCACCTAATATGCGCCAGGCACTGTGCTGAATGCTCTACGCATATTATTTTAGCTGATTTTCACAACAATCCTTTGAGGTAGGTACTATTAGTATCCTCATTTTACAATCGAGAAAACTGAGGTAGACAGTTGTTAAGTGACTTGCCCAGGGTCACACAACTAGCAAGTGTCTGAGACTGAATTTGAACTCAGGACTTCCTAGCTTCCAGTCTCAACACACTCTATCTATTGTATCACCTAGTTAGCTCTAGGACAAGCACCTAAATCTCAACTCCTGACCCAGTGTTCTTTCCTCTCTATTGCCTTCAGGTATGAAGGTAGTTATACTGACTCACAGCCTGTCTCCAGTGACAGGGATTGGGCTACCTGGAGCAATCCAGATTCTTCATCCTGTTTCCCTGGTGACTATTGGTATATATTTCTAACAAAATTTAGGAGTTTAGTCTGTATCCAGGAAGCAGAGTGAAACTAGTCTGATAATACAGAGGTCAGAGCACCAGCCTGGCCCCCATTGACAACATGCTCTAACATGGCAAACCAGCTGTAGACCGTTTTCCTATTGATTGCCCATTGGTCTTCCCCTCCTACAAAATCCTTGAGTTTTGCTGGAATGATCAGAGAATACCATGGAAATGCAATTGAATATTTTTTGTTGAATCACAAAATCTTAGAGCTGGAAAGGACCTTAGAAATGAACATGTCCAATCCCCACCTGAAATATTTATTCTTATATCTTTTACATAGGGGTATGAGTGTGTGTGTGTGTGTGTGTGTGTGTGTGTGTGTGTGTGTGTGTGTATACAGAGAGAGAGACAGAGAGAAAGGGAGAGAGAAAGAATTGGTATTATGTGACTTGCCCAGGGTCACACAGCTAGTAGTAAGTGTCTGAGATCATATTTGAACTCAGGTCCATTCTAATTCTCTCCTTCTCCCCCCCCCCCCCCCTTGTCTCTTATAGACTCGACTTCTTGAGGGCAGGGACCACTTCATTTTCATTATATCCCTGGCACCTAGTAGGAGCTTAATAAATGTGTATTGATTTATTAAAGAATCAATCATATCCATAATATCCCTGACAGGTAAGCCATCTCTCTTCCCCCTAGACACTTCCAGAGCCAGGGAGTTTACCACATAGGACTGGACTTGGTTCAAATCCCAGCTCTGACACACAATAGCTATGGGACTAGGGGTACCCCCCCTTAAACTGTTTGAGTCTCATTTTCCTAATCTGTAAAATAGTGATAAGGAGACTTATCCTCTCTGCCTTGGATTGTTTTTATAAGGAAAACAGCTTCTTTTTTTCCCCCTCCAAACCTTAAACTTCTGCATAAACGCATGTTGTTATTGTTACCACCCAAGGAAGCCCATTTCACTTATGGACCTCTGATAATTCGGGTTTCTTTCTATCCATGCAAGATTCACCTCCCTGTAACTTCCACCCGTTGCTCTAAATTCTGTCTCCAGGGCCAAGAAAAACAAGTCTAATCCCTCTTTCTCACGTGTGTGGCCTTAAGTCAACATGGCAGAGAAAAGTCATTTGGGGGACAGAGCAACCCCTCAGTCCCATCTTCTGAAACTTCTTCCCCCCTTCCCCCAACCACCAATTTCCCTCCTCCCACCCAGCTGAGGATACTGTTTCTTAAATGAAATAAAAACAGCAACCAAATTCACCTTCGCCACCTGTCTCTAAACTCATTAGTGCTGGCTTAGGAGGAGCCACCGTAACCTAACCTCTCCATAGAGCTGGTAATCTCCACCTGGGGCCTACTGCAGACAAAAGGATAAATTAAGTCAAGGGAACAGTGAAAGTCAGAGGCCAAGTGGTGAGGAATTTACTCCTCCCTCCCCCGAAGGAAAACAGTGACTTTCCCCTATTGTCACCATTGCAAGTTTCTATCTTTCACCAACCCAATGCAAGGGCACATCCTCAAGAGTCTGAAACTAAAATATACTATTTGGATACAATCTTTTATTAACTGCTTTTCTTTGAACCCAACTTATTTAGGTGGCTCTAGTCTCATGTTGCAAGATGTAGTAGAGAGAACATTGAACTAGGAGTAAGGTTCTAATGCCCGTTCTGACACTTACTTGTGTGACTCCATTTCTAAAAGCAGGATGAGATGTTATCTTAGCTTCCTTCTATCTTTAAATCCTATTTTTTTGTTGTTTTTGTTTTGTTTTTTGCAGGGCAATGAGGGTTAAGTGACTTGCCCAGGGTCACACAGCTAGTAAGTGTCAAGTGTCTGAGGTCGGATTTGAACTCAGGTCCTCCTGAATCCAGGGCCAGTGCTTTATCTGCTGCGCCACCTAGCTGCCCCCTAAATCCTCTTTTTTTAAAAAAACAACCCTTTTCATACTTAAAGGAATACTGTGGCCTTATGGAAAGAGTGAAGGCAGAGGACTTGGATTTGAATCCTGGCTTTGCTTCTTACTAGCTGCAAGTCTCTGAGTCTCAGTTTCCCCATCTATAACAGAAGGGCTTGGTCAGTTTGGTACAGAGGCTTCTGCCCCAGTATCACAGCAACCTTATGATGGGTAGATTTGGTTCCCCCCCCCCTTTTCTTGGTAATATTTGCCATGAAGGAAAAATGAAGTCGAGATACATTAATTTCACCCTCTCATTACAGTGGACTCCAATCTACCACCTCAGCCTCACGAGTACCATGCTCCAGCAGCAACTGTCCTGGTGTAGAGGAAAAAGCATCAGGCTGGGAAGGAAGAAAACAAAAATTTATTAAGGACCTACTATGTGCCAGGCACTGCGCTAAGCACATTACAAATGTTTCATTTGATCCTTACAACAACCCTGGGAGGTAGGTGCGAGATTATTTCCATTTATTTTACAGCAGACAAGAGGTTAAGTGACTCTCCCAGGGTCTCACAGCTAGTGTCTGCGGCCAGATTTGGGCATTCATAGTAAGGTGCATGTACAGATATGTGTGTATTTGTGTGTGTGTGTGTGGGGGGGGTGCTGTTAAGCCCTTGCTCTGCCACTAACTCTTCATCTGATGAGTAGGTTCTCCTCTATGAGCTTCAGTTTGTAAAATGAGGGGATAGACTCAATGGATGTCTTTCTTTGGTAGAGCTTTTTTCAGACCACTGGGAAATCTGGGTGATGGCTCCAGCCCCTTAGCTTTTTCCTTGTAGGAGTGGGGAATGGAGGGAAAGGGTATGCTGCTGCATCGACCCAAGAGCCCGAGTTGTAGGGCAGATCTGAGGCTCAGACAGGCTACATTCTAAAGCACAGATCTGATCATATCATTCTTCTGCTCAAGAAGCTCCAATGATTCTTTTTTCTTTCTTTCTTTCTCTTTCTTTCTTTCTTTCTTTCTTTCTTTCTTTCTTTCTTTCTTTCTTTCTTTCTTTCTTTCTTTCTTTCTTTCTTTCTTTCTTTCTTTCTTCCTTCCTTCCTTCCTTCCTTCCTTCCTTCCTTCCTTCCTTCCTTCCTTCCTTCCTTCCTTCCTTCCTTTCTTTCTTTCTTTCTTTCTTTCTTTCTTTCTTTCTTTCTTTCTTTCTTTCTTTCTTTCTTTCGCCTCTAGGATAAAATACAAACTCCTCTGGTTTGTTACTGAAGCCCCTCACAATCTGGCCCCAGTCTACCTTTCCAGGCTCATTTCTTATGACTCCCCTTTACTTCCTATTTCCAGCCAAAAGAGCCTTCTATCTGTTCCACCTCCATTATCATCTGTCTGCCATCTCTGTCTCCATGCCTGGAATGACCTCTCTCCTGGACCTCCACCTCTTCAAATCCTTTATTTCCTTCAAGGTTCCTCTGTGAAGCTTTTCTGGAACACCTCCCCACCCACCTTGGTAGAGTTCTCCCCCGATGCCTGCCTGTTATTGGTCAGTTGTTTCAGTCACATCTAACTTTTTGTGACCCCATTTGGGGTTTTCTTGGTAAAGATACTGGAGTGGTTTGCATTTCCTTCTCTAGCTCATTTTACAGATGAGGAAACTGAGGCAAACCGGGGTAAATGACTTGCTGAGGGTCACACAACTAATAAGTGTCTGGGGTCAGATTTCAACTCAGGTGTTCCTGCCTCGAGGCCTGGTGTTTTATCCACTGGGTCACCTAATTGCCCTGACCCCTGATCATGCTTGTATATATTTTACATTTATTTATCCATTTACATATTGTTTTCCTCTAGTAGAACATAAACTTCTTGAGGGCAGGAATGACGTTTGTGTCACTGTAAATCCAGTTCTTAATACAGAGCCTGGCATATAATTGCAACTTAAGAGCTCCTCCAGCACTGAGGCAAGGGGAAAGCGCTGTGCCTTCATCCTTCCACTGCCTGACTCACAGGGTCGTCATGAGGAAAGTACTGCATTAACTTGTATGGGCTTAAGAAGGATGATTTTGTTTTCATTACCACTGTCATAATTCTAGATTCTCTCCTAGGGATTCCCCTCTGTATTTTATTTTGTCTTTTCCATCTAGTCTTGCTGGGGGTAAATACATGGGGGGGCACAATGTATTCTGAACCCTGAACCTTCAATAATTGCTTTGGTGCTTGTATATTTGTACTCATCCAAGTATCTATGCTCTCTGAAAACAAATGAATAGTGTGGTTGGGTAGCTAAATCATAGACTCATATGATTTTGAATTGGAAGAGGCTTTAGCATTAATCCATTCCAACTCCATCATTTTGTAGATGAAGATATTAAGACCTGGAGTGGGGGAGTGACTTGCCCAGGGCCATAGAGGTAGTATGTAGCAGAGCCAGTATTCCAAGTCAGGTAATCTGACTAGAAATGAGTGTTCTCTCCACTATGCAATGCCACCCCAAATCTACAGTCTTAAAGGCTACCTCTCCTGGACAGGGAGAAGGATAAAGGAGGACAAAAATTCCATTAAGGCAGATATTCTGGCTGATAGTGAGACATTCTAATTAGTTAGAATGCTGTTTTATTAGACCCCTGTTCAAACTGCCTCTCCCCAAATATTCTCAACTGTTTATGGACGTATCTTTGTGAAGAGAAACTTGCTTCTCGTATTCATAACTAACAGAAAGATAACCAGTTTGGGTTATCACTGATGGACTATGTGACTATGTTAGTCATCCTTTCTGGACCTCAGCTTCCCCCTATCTAAAATAGGAATGATTCATTGGCCTTCCTTGCCTCATAGAGTTGTTATAATAATACAAGAGAAACCCAGGCTGTAGAGTCTGCAGAGAAGCAGATTTAAGTTTGATAGAAGGAAAAGTTTCCTAAAAATCAGAATTGCCCAAAAGTACCTCAGGGAAAAGGAAGGAAAATGTATTTATTATGGGCCAGATGCTTTATAAATATTATTTCATTTTATCTTCACAACAACCCTGGTAAGTAGGCACTATTATTAATTCACATTTTACAGTTGAGGAAAATGAGGCAGGCAGAGGTTAAGCAACTTTCCTAGTGTCACACAGGCAGGAAGTATCTGAGGCCATATTTGAACTCAGATCATCCTGATGCCAGGCCCAGCCCTTCAACCACTGCATCACCAGTTGAATCTGGATTTTCCCATTACTACAAGTCATCAAGAAGAGCCCAGATGCATACTTATTGGAGTAACTTTTAGACGGAATTCATGTTTTAGGAATGGGGTAGACTATAGCTATTAAATGTTCCATCTCCCACCTCCAAGTCTTTGCATATGCTGTCCCCCACTCCTGAAATACTCTCTTTCCTTACCCCTACTTTTTAGAACCCCTAGCTCCATCCCTTCAAGACTCAGTTCAAGCACCACATCCTTCAAGAAGCCTTTCCTGATTCCCCAATTGTTAATCCCCTATCCCCCAAATAATTTTGTATTTTAAAAATTTTTATCTTGTATTTAATTCTCTGTACATATGATTTGTTGCCCCCTCTTCCCATTAAAGTTCCCCCTTGAGAACAGAGATGGTCTCATTTTTGTCTTTGTACCCCTACCACCTAGCACAGTGTTTTGCACATAATAGGAGTTTAATAAATGTTTGTGAATGACCTCTGAACTCTGAAACTGTGATTCTGTGACTCTTTTATCTTTAGCTCCATACTTGAGAATGGAAATGAAAAAGTAGGGAGTTTGAGTTAGTAAAAGAAGAGAAGATAAGTTGATAGGTAACCTACAAAACCCCTTTTGAGTTACAATTTAATTAAACATTTATTGAACACCTACTATGTGCTGGGTGCTGGGGGAGAGACAAAGTTCAGGTTAGACATAGTCGACTCTTATGGAATTTATAATCTAATAGTGGGAGCAATGCACCTGTAATCAGTAGTTATAATTAAGTGCATAGGGAAGGAGCAAGGAGGTGCAAGCCACAATGATTATTACTGACTAGGGGGATCAGGGAAGTCTTTTTTTTTTTTTAAGTGAGGCAATTGGGGTTAAGTGACTTGCCCAGGGTCACACAGCTAGTAAGTGTCAAGTATCTGAGGTCGGATTTGAACTCAGGTACTCCTGAATCCAGGGCTGGTGCTCTATCCACTGCGCCACCTAGCTGCCCCTCAGGGAAGTCTTTTTGAGGAGGCAGTATTTTAAATGGGTTGGAGGCTGGTCATTGGCTCCCTACCCCATCCCTGAGGTTCAAAGTCACTGACCGTAGATCTGGTGGGTCTGACTGCAACCTTTTTAATAAGCTAAAGAACATTCCAGCTCCATCCCAGAAAAGTCGGCAAACACTTCACATTAGAGCTTTCATTATTGGATTCACAAAATCATCTATTGCCCATTGATCTGTTTTTTAAGGATGTCCTGGTACTGATTAAAATAGCTGGTAATTAACCAGTGATTAGAGAGATTTTCCTCTCTTAAGCCAAGCCACAGAATTGGCACAGACTTGAATTCATCACGTATTGCTGATAACAAGTAGACAAGTCTCATTAAAGATCGAAAAGCCCAAGTGTGATAGGAGAAAAACAAGGAAAAAACCCAAGCTACAAGAGGAGGGCTTTTGTCACGTGAAGACATTCTAAGTTCTAGATTCCAACATTGTTGTTTTTGAGCTATTTTGAAATTCCAAAGCTAACACAAGGATCAGCCATGATTCCAGGGGGCTGATGATGAAGAATGCTACCTACTTCCTGATAGACAGGGGAAGGACTATATATACAGAATGAAACACATTTTTTGGACATGCCACTATGGAAATTTGGGGGTTTTTTGACTGTGCATGTTTGTTGCAGAGTTTGTTTTTGTTTTCCCCAGTGTTTAGGGACAGGGATGATGGGGGCAGGGAGGGGGAAGAATGCTTGATAATTGAAAAAAAATTAAAAACAAAATAAAAATTCCAGAGCACCAATGAAAACAAGGAGTAGATAGTGATTCTGGAAGGACTGCTGACAGTGTTGCTTAATTCCAGGACACCAGAGTACTTAATTGAGGGATAAGCCAGATCTGCTCAGGTCAGGATAGTCATACTGGCTATAGGGCTGCCTTACCAGAAGGTGAAGCATTTTCAGTTTGGTTCTATGGAGAAAGGGTAGGAATGGACTGGGGATCATGGGTCACTATACCAAACCTCTCACTCCCAAATATCATCAGTCATGAGGAACATTTCCTAGAGAACCAGAAGGTTTTGGTCAGTGGACACTATACTGTTGACCTCCTGTCTGGCAGCTACCTTGACAAACTGGCCCAAGCCACATTTCCAGTCCTTTCTCCCAGTACTCCCCTAAAGAAACCCACCACCTCAATTAGGCTGTCCTTTCACTTACTCCCTAAGCACACCTTGTACAGAGTCACTTCTATATGCTTTTTCCCTCTCTCTCTCTCTCTCTCTCTCTCTCTCTCTCTCTCTTTTTTTAGTGAGGCAATTGGGGTTAAGTGACTTGCCCAGGGTCACACAGCTAGTAAGTGTTAAGTGTCTGAGGCTGAATTTAAACTCTGGTCCTTCTGAATCCAGGACCGGTGCTTTATCCACTGCACCACCTAGCTGCCCCTTTTCCCTCTCTTTTTATCCAGTCTGAAGTGCTCTGCCCCTCCATCTGCCCATACGAATCCTTCTCATCCTTCAGGATCCAGATCAAGGTCCACCTTCCTTCATGAAGGGTCTTCTCTTCCCATCTAGATTATGAGCTCCCTGAGGGCAGGCAGCTTGTTTTATTTCTCTGTGCAGTGGCTGATTGGAAAGGGCCCAGGATTTAGAATCAGACAATCAAGGTTCAAATTCTGCTTTGGTTATCAATATCTGTGGTCTGGGGAAAGTCCTTTGTGGACCTCAGTTTTCCTCATCCATAAAATGAAGTGCTTGGACTAGACAAGCTTCTAGGTCTCCTTCAGCTCTAAATCTTATCCATGATCCTCTGATGTGTATGTACAACCATGGCCTAGGACAGTGGCTTACAAGTGGTAGCTGAAGCTCAGTAAATATTTGAATCCTAGAGTCCTAGAGGTGGAAGAGATGTCAGGGAACATCTAGACCAACTGAGATCCAAAGAAGGTAAGTGACTTGTCCGAGCCACATGAGTGGATGAAACTGAGACTAGAACTCAAGTCTTCTGAATCGCAATTCAGGGCTCCTTGCATTGAAGCACAATGTATTTTCCTTAGACTCTGGAGATCAGAAAGGGTTAATGTGGGTTTTTTCTCCTCCTTCCCCTAAAGAGATTTTGATTTCTTTGCTGCATTTGGATGTCACAGACTTACCTCGGAGGTTCAGGGCTTTGTAGCTTAATCCCCACTGTAGTAATAAAAAATTTTAATCCTGTGTTTAAAATATCAGATTTACTTGTCAAAAATCTGGCTGTTGAGATCAGGGTGGGGGTGAAAAAAATGACAATATCGGGTTAGAAGAAGCAATTCTCTTCATGTCCAGCCAAAGACAAATTGGGCAGGCACTCAGGGCTGACCTTTTAGGGGTAGGGACAGGTGAAAAATCGCACTGCCCTTTTCTTTCCCGTTTAACCCTCCCGCCATATTTGTATTCAGGTAAAATCAAATTATACTGGCCATCCAGAATAGGACATAATGGTGGAAGTCTTGCTAGCCTCCTTTCCCCTGAATGAGCAATGAAACTAACTGTACAGGATCTGGTTAGAATCACTGACTAAATTAAGCTATGGCAACGAGTTAAGCAACAAGAATTTTCCTGGGAGTTCAGGGTGCCGAACACTATCATCTTTTCTGCCCAACTAGCTTGTAAACTCCTTGATAGCAGCTGTGTAAACTAGATGGGGTGGGGCAGGATGCAAAAGAAGAATTTCTTGTAGCACCATGAATGTGTGTGTGTTTAAACAAAAGAAGACATTGGAAAGGGTTAGGTTGTTTATTATTATTATTATTATTATTATTATTATGGTTATTTTCTTTCACACTCTCACCTTCCAATGATGCTATATGTCTATAAGATAGAACATTCCAGTCTTAAAAGAATCAGAATTTTAGGGGACCCATAGGATAAGGGAAAGATCTATGCTGGCTTCAAGTAGACTGAAGCATATTACCAATGTGCCTTGCATGAAAGAAGTGGAATAAGAGACATCATTGAGGATATGTATGACCATAAAGGGGGTGAGCTGGTTGTGTAACAAGAACAAAGAGTGAACACTGGCTGCATTGGTATTCATGAAATATTAAAAGATCCAGAGGAAAGCTTCCAGTATATTAGGCAAATCCTCTATGGAGGATTTATGGAAAGACATAGACAAGGATTGCATATGAAGATGTGAGTTCAAATTCTGTGGGGCAGCTAGATGGTACAGTGGATAAAGCACCTGCCCTGGATTCAGGAGGACCTGAGTTCAAATCTGGCCTCAGACATTTGATATTTACTAGCTGTGTGACCCTGGGCAAGTTACTTAATCCTCACTTCCCTGCAAAAAAAAACCCCAACAACAACAAAAAACTCCTCAAAACCAAAAAATCAAATTCTGCCTCAGACACTTATTAACTGTGTGACCTTGGGCAAGTCACATAACCTCCAGCCTCAGTTTCCTCATATGTAAAAATGAGGATAATAGCCATTAGCTCACAGGATTGTGGTGAGAATCAAATGAGATATGTAAAGTACTTTGCAAACCTTAAAGGTTATAAATGCTAGCTATAACGATGATAACAATAATAATGACAACAACAATAGCTTACCTTTGTTATAACAATTTAAGGTCTGCCACACACTTTTTTGTAGAGATGGATAGGTTGTGAACTGACTTGACAGAAAGAGGGAGAACACACAGATGAGATCACAATCTACTGTTAATGTTAATTGTTATCATTACTAAAAATAATGGCTTAACTTTCTATAATGCTTTAGGCTTGACAAGGATTTTCCTCACAACAAAACTGGGAGGTAGGCACTACCTCCATCTATAAATAAATAAAGAATAAATAAAGAAACTGAAGCTCAGAGAAAGTAAGTAGACTATCTAAAGTCACTTAACATGGGGTTCAAACCCAGACTTCCTAACTCCAAGTAATGGTGAGTTTTTTCCCCCTTATAGGGTTCCCATATACTGGCAAGGCTAGGCCTTATTGATATTTAGTGCCCCATTTTAGATTGGGGCAGGTTAGCATGACTGGAATATTCCCCAACAGAACAACTTGAATTTATGCTGGGAGCTTTTAACCAAATGTATCCTTCTGACCCATCCATTATTCACACTGAACTTGGGCATCTGCCACTTGCTGCCCCAGTGTTCTCAGAAGGCCTGACTCAAGTGGAAAAAAAATAGAGGCTTGTTTCAACTATGTTAAAATTAACACTAGTATCACTGGCATTTAAATAACTCGAGTTCTCAAGAATCTAATCTTACAATGAGGGGCAATTAAATAGCCACTAGTCCTGATGGGTTCCCTCCCTGGGCCAGCTAAACATGCCTTAGGGGAAAGGTTATGGGAGTAAGAGTATGATGCATGCCCAGGTTTAATATAGTGAAAGTTGTTGAATCAAAAAAAAAATAGGGGTTTCAAGTGAGGGATTCAAGGACTGCCACAGTGTATGAGACTAATCAAGCAAAAAGGCTTGGCCCTTTGGAAACAATTTGATTCATCAGCATAATGGTTTTGCAAGATGAATTTGAGGGAGCTGAGGTGTTAAGGCTTTTGTGTCCTGTGCCAATCACCAATCCCTTTGCCAGGGCAGGAATGTGGACTCAAAGTCTTGCACAAAGCAGGGGGAATTGGATCTCTGTGGTCCTGAAACTAGAATCTCTCAGCTTCCCAGGGTGGCTGTCCCTTCTTGGTTTTCAGGGGCTTTAGCACCAGCATCAAATGTCTAGACCAGACATTCCTCCATTGTGGCCTCTGGTTCTTGCAGACTGCTACATTTCCTGCCCCGGCCCCCCCCACCCCCCCGCCCCGAAGTGATTTCTCTAGCGCTCTTAACTCTGACCAAAACAAATCTAACCAAAACAATAAATCTTTTTTTGTTTCAAATTCAAATCCTCATTACTTTTGGTGAACTGACATATGGCAGCATTATATTAAACCAGGGGCAGAAGGACTGGGAATTTAAATGTCTAAGTTATTTTGTGAGAGGCAGCACGTGGTAGTAGGTAGTGGGCTGGCCTGGAAGCGAAGAAGATCTTGATTCAAGTCTTGTCCCTGATATGTATTAGTTGTTCAATTTTGGTCAAGTCCCTGAATATCTGAGGGCTCCCAGGAAACTTTCTAAGACTATATGCTGCAAAACAGTTGGTGATCTGATAATAATAATATCCTCAGGGGGCAACTAGGTGGTGCAGTGGATAAAGCACCAGCCCTGGATTCAGGAGTCTCTGAGGTCAAATCCGGCCTCAGACACTTGATACTTACTAGCTGTGTGACCCTGGGCAAGTCACTTAACCCCCATTGCTCAGCAAAAAAAAAATAATAATAATATCCTCCATCATGATGAAATAGTATCATAGAGCTAGAAGGATGTTGTTGTCCAGTTGTTTCAGTTGTATCTGACTTTTCATGATCCTATTTGGGGTTTTCTTGGCAAAGATACTGAAGTGGTTTGAAATTCCTTCTCCAGCTCATTTTACAGATGAAGAAACTGAGGCAAACAGGGTTAAGTGACTTGCCCAGGGACACACAGCTAGTAAGCATCTGAGGCCAGATTTGAACTCAGGAAGTTGAGTCTTCCCGACTCCAGGCCCAACTTTCTATCCACTGTGCTACCTAGCTGACCATAGCAGGGCATTAGAGTTCATATAGTCCAATGCTGACTCCCCTCTTTCCATTTTACAAATCAAAAACTGAGGTCCAAGGAGGCTGAGTGACATGCCAAGGTCATCCAGGTAATATGTGGGTCAAGGTCCGAGTCCAGAGCTCTTTCTACTATATCACGTGGCCTCACAGGTGTGGAGCCAAATTATTTTGTAAAATGACTCTCTTCACATGATCATCTCTCTGTAGACCACAGAGCCTTGTGAGAAGATGAACGGAAACAAATTTGCTTCTGTTTTTTACTTGGGCATTTAAGTGATGATTAGTTCTCTACTTTCTCACAGAGAGAATTGCCCATTGACTTTGTATAGACCTAAAAGTTAATCTGTTGGGGCGGGGGAAGAGGAATTGACTTTTTTTTGGGGGGGGGGCAATGGGGGTTAAGTGACTTGCCTAGGGTTACACAGCTAATAAGTGTCAAGTGACTGAGGCCAGATTTGAACTCAGGTCCTCCTGAATCCAGGGCAGGTGCTTTATCCACTGTGCCACCTAGCTGCCCCCTTTTTTCTTTCTTTCTTTCTTTCTTTCTTTCTTTCTTTCTTTCTTTCTTTCTTTCTTTCTTTCTTTCTTTCTTTCTTTCTTTCTTTCTTTCTAACTTCTTTTTTTTTGATGTTTGTTTGTTTGGGTTTTTTTGTGAGGCAATTGGGGCTAAGTGACTTGCCCAGGGTCACACAGCTAGTAGGTGTCAAGGGTCTGAGGCTGGATTTGAACTCAGGTCCTCCTGAATCCAGGGCCAGTGCTCTATCCACTGTGCCACCTAGCTGCCCCCTTTTTTCTTTCTTTCTTTCTTTCTTTCTTTCTTTCTTTCTTTCTTTCTTTCTTTCTTTCTTTCTTTCTTTCTTTCTTTTTTTTAACTTCTTTTTTTTGATGTTTGTTTGTTTGGGTTTTTTTGTGAGGCAATTGGGGCTAAGTGACTTGCCCAGGGTCACACAGCTAGTAGGTGTCAAGGGTCTGAGGCTGGATTTGAACTCAGGTCCTCCTGAATCCAGGGCCAGTGCTCTATCCACTGTGCCACCTAGCTGCCCCCTTTTTTCTTTCTTTCTTTCTTTCTTTCTTTCTTTCTTTCTTTCTTTCTTTCTTTCTTTCTTTCTTTCTTTCTTTCTTTTTAACTTCTTTTTTTTTGATGTTTGTTTGTTTGGGTTTTTTTGTGAGGCAATTGGGGCTAAGTGACTTGCCCAGGGTCACACAGCTTGTAAATGTCAAGTGTCTGAGGCCGGATTTGAACTCAGGTCCTCCTGAATCCAGGGCCAGTGCTCTATCCACTGTGCCACCTAGCTGCCCGGAATTGACTTTTAAAATTTCAGAAATAGTTCAGGATTTTGAAGTTAGAAATATATTTCCTGCCTCTTGCCAACTGAAATTAAGTAGTAAAGCCATCCCAAGCCTATGGAGGGATCACAAGTAATTATCTAATTAATCAGGAAAGCATTTATTAAGCACCTCTTATGTGCCCCTCACTGTGCTAGGATACAAAGATGACAGTGAAGCATTCCTTTCATCCAAGGAGTTTCTATTTTAATGGGGGAGATGAGGAGAAGAGGAGGCAAAAAAAAGACAGAGAGACAGAGAAATAGAGAGAGATGGGCATAGAAAGGAGAGAGAGGGAGAGAGAGAGAGAGGAGAGAGAAATGGAGACAAAGACAAAATGATAGGGACAGAGAAATAAAGACAGAGAGACAGGATGGGAAGAAAGTGGAAGAAAGAGAGAAAAACAGAGAGAAGATAGAGAGAGAGGGAGGGAGATGACAGAGACAGAGAAACACAGAGACAGAGACAGAGACAGAGAAAAGCTACCAGATAACCTTGCAGGAGAGGCACTAGCAGTTGGGGGATGGTGGTGGGGACCAAGGTGCTTGACCCTTGTCTAAGGGAAACCAAGAATTCTAAGAAGTGGAGTTAAGGAAGAAGAGTATTACAGGTAAGGTGTTTGTAGACAGCTGTTCTGGCCTCTTAAAGATCCAGTGTCTCTCCACTAAAATTCAACTCATCCTGTGGCACTAGGGGCAGCCAACAAACCCACACTTTGCTGCTTCATTGAGGGAACTCTGGGCAAATTCTTTCCACCACCACCTAGCAGAGAAAAGCTGTGTATCCCTCACTCCTCCACTGTATCCTAGAACTTGCCCTGAAATATCTAAATTTCAAAGGAGAGGGAAACTGCAAAAGCTGTTGTTTCAATTTCTCTATTGCTAGACCTTTCTTGTCTTCCGTCTCAAAGTGAATGAAATAGTCTTAGGTTGGTGTAGCTTTCCAGGCTGAATAGTTGAAGTGGGAGCATATTTTAGAAAACTGAACAAAAAAAGATGCATTAGGAAAGCTTTCCAGGAATTGAGAAAACCTTGGGATCTCTAACCACTCAATCTGAGTTGACAATTCCTCATTTTCTCAAACTGGGCTCAGCCGTGAGCAAAAGAAAGTATTGGGGTTTTTTCTGTTGTTTTTTTTTTTTTTAAAGAACTCAGAAGCTGCCAGTATTCTACAGAGGGAGGAGGGTAAGCTTTGGATGCCAGGTCCCATCCTGCCCCATTCGGTATGTCCAGCCATTTACTTTGTCCCAACACAGTGACCTAAACCAGAATGGAGAGAGCCAACCTTTCCATCAAGAAAGATTTAATTTATTGGGAGCTCAGAATAACAAATCATATGCCCTGAGATTTATAGCTTTCAAGATCGGAATTGACCAGAGAGAGAACACAACCTTTCCAAGCCTGGGAGCCATTCCTTTAATAAAGTTGAGAATGTAAAATATGTACGTTCATTCACGCGGCACCAGCCCAATCTGACTCTTATGTAAAGTGTGCAATGAGTTTATGGAGGAAAGTAACATACGACTCTTCGCCATTTCATTATGGAGAAAGACACAGTGGGGACCTCTTAGGCCACAGCTCAGGCATTTATGATTTAAACAATCAAAAACATCGAACCAGAGGAATGGGAAGAGTGGCAATCCCAGATTGAACAGAAGCAAGAAGGAGCAAGAGGGCCCAGGGGGGTTTGTGAGGATTTGCTCTGATTTTTGTTAAGTCTAAGGGAGGAATTTTATAAGGGAGGCTTGGTATAGGGGAAAGAGCCCCAGATTTGGAATAAGAGGACCTAGGTTCCAATTTTCTATCTGTTATTTCTATCTATATGATTCTGGGTAAATGGTTTTACCCCTCTGGACCTATTTCCACATTTGTAAAATGAACAAATTAGACAAGATAATTTCTAAGGTCCCTTTAGCTCTATATGTTATGACATCTATGAAATCTCTGTCGGATAGGGATGGAGAAAACCTTTAGTCTCCTTCCCAAGGCATAAATAACGAAATACAACAATCCAAGAAGATGCCACGGCCAGTCCTAAAATCTACTAGCTGTGTGAGGGTATTTTACCTTTTTCATAAGCATTTCTCAAAAAAAAAAGAATTTGAAATAGAAATAAAAAATTTGTATTCTTGTAAGGATCAGATTCATTATTATATACCAAAGTGTTTTGAAAAAGTTGAAAGACCCATAATCTAAGAACATAGTGATGGGGAGTCCTTGCTTGGGAATCAGAACATCTAGGCTTTAGTCTCAACTCTGCCAATAACCCTTGTGAGCTTAGACAGTCACATCCCTTCCTTAGACCTTGGCCAAAATGAGAGGATGAACTGGCTGGTCTCAGAGGTCCCAGAAAGGTCCCAGAAAGTCCCTAGGACTAGGGCTCAGATATTAGTAGCAAGAAATTCCCAACTCAACATGAATAAAGCAAGTTAATGGAAAGACTCTGGCTTTAGATATGCCTCCACCAACCCTGAGTGGCTGTTGTTGGAAATACTATTATCCCCTCATTTTACAGATAAGGAGACTGAAGCTGGGAGAGGTAAAGATCTTCACTCAATGTTGAACGGTTAGTATGTGCCAAAGTCAGAATTCAAACCTAGGTCTATTGATTTCAAGTCCTGAGCTATGTGAATGGTACCACAAACTCTGCCATTCAAGCAAGTTTAAGAACCCCTCTGTAGATCATAGCTAGGTTTGTAGAATACCAGCAGAGCCAGGCAATTGAGGAAACAAAGAAAATCAAAGCTGTTATTTGGCATAATGCAAACAATGAAGTAGAGAGGTCATTTAGCTGGATTTGTCCCTTTTCAAGCAGTTACAATATTGTTTAGACCTGACCTGTGTTGGGCTTTGGGGAGGGAGGAGATGTTGTGTTATTAGTACACAATCCCAGCTCAACCTTCAGACATCAATCTCTCAGCTTGGGCAAAGATGCCTGCTCAGGCCCCTGAAAGCAATCTCACTCCATCCCCATGTGATTAGAATCCCGCCAGACCATCGGGAAAAGAATAGCTCTGGGAAGGTTACTCAGCTGGGCTGCTCACCCTGACTGGCCTTTTACCCCACTATCCGGAAGCAACAGCAGTGGAAAAAGACACCTCTTGGAAGAAAAGCTAATCCCTACCCAAATCGGACTTAATCCTCCATTCAGGTAATTTTTTCTTCTCCCAATAGGTCAGGGCTTCACAAATGTGCCTGCTAATTACTAACTGGACAGGGAACTTGACTTGGGAACATGGGCTGTTCTCATCACCTCCATCCCTGGGGCCTTTCGTGCAATGTTTGTTGGCAGAATTAGTTCTCAAAATGTTGTGTGACTCAGTCCAGCTCATGTAATTATCCCAAATAAGTTTCCTGCTGGTGGCTTCTGCTAGTTAAGAGCCAGTTTTGGCAGCAAAATTCTTACTGGATTAAGGCAAGCATATTTTTGTGAAATGAGAATAAATTTCCCTTTATAAGCCCCACATTTCCTTTGAATGAATATTCATTCATAATCCTACAGAAGTATTTCTCTCATAGAATTTGGAAAAGGAAAATAACTTCCATGAATCTCTTTGGATCGTTAAAATTTGAAATATTTGGCATTTATCTCCTTGCCAGGCAGGGGGGAATTTTGCTAGTATCAATCTTAGAGCCCTGCATCAGGGGTGGAGTAGGTCCAGTCACATTGTGTGAGCCTGCTTTTCCCTTTTTTTGATTGCCAACATGTTTATCCAGACAAAAACATGTAAAAATAAGAGTGCAGCAATAAAGGCGGTGATGTGACAAATGTCTGGTCCTGTTCTATAGTCAGGGACTCTAGGGATTTGGCTTTCAATCAAGGACTCAACCCCTCTGTCATGTAGACCACTCAACACCAGAAGGTGCTCTGGGGTCACTGGCCAGTTCTCTTGGCCTAACTCCTGCTCAGTGCAGCTAGTTACTACTCATTACTTAACTTTGTCTCTTTGTGGATGGTGTCAACATTCCCAACTCTCTAAGGTAAAAGGTGTCATTTCTACCAGACAGATCACTGACACTGTCCTCATCCCATTAGTTCATCCTCTTGTCCCTTTGCCTTGCTACATTATTTTAATGTACAAAGATGTTCTTGGGTAGAGGCTTTAGTCAAAACAGTAGAAATTAATCAAAGTATGGGGCAGCTAGATGGCGCAGTGGATAGAGCACCGGCCCTGGAATCAGGAGTACCTGAGTTCAAATCCGGCCTCAGACACTTAACACTTAACTAGCTGTGTGACCCTGGGCAAGTCACTTAACCCCAATTGCCTCACTAAAAAAAAAAAAAAGAAAAAAAAGAAATTAATCAAAGTAAATTAATATCACTGCACCCAGCATAAACACTCAGCAGCTTTCAATTCTCATGAAGTCCTCACACTAAGCCCCTAACAGCAGACTGACCAAAATCCTGAAAATTCACCTTTCTTCATTGCTCCAAATGAGCATTTACAGAAGCTTTCCACATAGTAGATTGGAGACTGATGTGACACAGGAACTCCAAACACTCTGTTCCTCCATCCCAAAGATGGCATGGCCTATGGGAACAGGATGGTATCTGGCAAGGATTTACTTTTGGGCAGCCATTCCCCAGTTCTTTGCTATCAGATATATAGATTTAATTGATGGCTCTGACCCTTTAGAACTAGGGAGGTATGTTTGCTTGCAATAAGACATACACTAATCAAGTCCCAGGGAGCCCACTTACTAGCTGTGTGACCCTGGGCAAGTCATTTAACCCTGTTTGCCTCAGTTTCCTCATCTATAAAAAGAGTTGGAGAAGGAAATGGCAAACCACTCCAATATCTTCGCCAAGAAACAACTGAAACAACAATTCCTACCAAGACAGGCAGAGAAAGAAAAGGCACTAGCTTTTGCAAACAGCCCTCTATTTTCTCATTATCACTTCTTATATTTCCATCCATTCCTTTTAAGTTCCCCTTCTTTCACCTTCCTCTGTCAATCAAATGGCCAGGCAAGTTCCCTGGTCATATTCACCCCTGAATCTTGAAGGAGAGAGCAGATAATATATCCTCCTCCAAGTGAACTATTTGCAAGCACTGCAAATTATGTCAGTACATTTTAACATCTGTGAGCATACATCATAGACCTCATAACTCAGTGTAAAATATAGTCACAGGTAATCATTCCAACCACACAGTATGATGACCATTCAAGTGTGTAATATGTAGTATTCATATTAGGATGGCATGCGGCTAGCATCAGTACATGTGGAAAACATAACATAGTACACCATCAAGAGTGCACATGAAAATAGTGAGTAGATTAGACCAAGGATGCAAAATTCTTATAACATTTATACATGGCATTACATACCATGTGTGACCAAATACATAGGTTGTGTGAAGAAGTAGGGTAGTAATTATAAAAATAGCAGACATTAACTAAGTATGTTAAGTCCTGCAAAGCATTTTTTTTTGGTGGGGCAATTGGGGTTAAGTGACTTGCCCAGGATCACACAGCTAGTAAGTGTTAAGTGTCTGAGGTCGGATTTGAACTCAGGTCCTCCTGAATCCAGGGCCAGTGCTCTATCCATTGCACCACCTAGCTGCCCCCTGCAAAGCATTTTATATCCATTATTTCATTTGGTGCATTAATCAATGAGTAAATATTAAGTGCCCATTAAGTGGCAGGCATTTTGCTAGGTGTTTAGGATTCAAAAACAAAAAAGAAGTCATGCTTGACCTTGAGACTTTCTATATCAGTAGAGATATGTATATATGTAAGTAGACACAAAATATGTAAAAAATTGTTGTTGTTATTACTCAGTTGTCTTTCAGTCATGTCTGACTCTTCATGAACCCATTTGGGGTTTTCTTGGCAAAGACCCTGCAGTGGTTTGCTATCTCCTTCTCCAGCTCATTTTACAGATGAGGAAACTGAGGTAAATGGAGTTAAGTGAATTGCCCAGAGTCACAAAGCTAGTAAGTGTCTGAGGCTAGATTTGAGCATAAAAAGATATGTCTTCCTAACTCCAGGCCTGATACTCTATTCACTGTGCCACCAAATATATAAATACAATTTAATTTGGGGGCAGGGAAGCATTAGCAGTTGAATGGAGGAGGATGGTAATCAAGAAAAACCTTGTGTAAAAGGTGATGCTTTGAAGGCAACTAGGGATTCCTTGCATGATGATGCATACCAGGATGGTGTCAAAAAAGGATAACAAGGAAAGTAGATTGCATAGTAATTGGTCATATATAGCATATTATAACACACATGGCAGTTACATACAAAGCATCTATTTATTACATGCATCCCACCAATGAGCATCATCTGACTACGTGGATATATCTATTTCTTCCAATTCTTCTCAAGTACTATAAGCTATTTTGGTCACTACTGTAACCTTCTGGGCCTATAGATGGCCCAAGATTACTCTTTCCAGGCTCTATAAATACCTTCTATTCCCTCAGTGTCTCCCCAGCTGAATTATTAGACAGAAAAGTAGCTTCTTCCGGGTTTAACTCTTCTTCTCTGTTTGAACACAAGCCCCTCTGGGGCTGAGATGAATTCCATTGATTTCTATGATCCTGTAGTTGATATCAATGCTCAATACCTTTCTCATCTGAATTACTGTCTCCTGAGCCATTATTTAGCATTGACAGTCTCTCTGCAACTGTTTTGTTTCTTCTCAGAGTCTATTTGACTGTCTCTCCATTGCTCCTTTCCCTCTGCTCACCAAGGGATCTAATTCCCCAAAAGGCAATAGTTTGCTGCAATGAATCATCTTGGTAGGACTCCCTGGGGCTATCTTACAGATGACAAGTTGCCCATTCTTTCAACTACTTAGTATGAGATGGCTTTCCAATAGTCTTCTATCTTTTGTGTTCTTTATACACCAAGGTTTTTTTTTAGCAGAACTATCTCCTTGCTGCAGATTTTGACAATGAACTCAAGCATCATACCATTGCTTGTTTGTATCAGAACATTTTGGAGTGGAAGCAATAGCTAAGCAATATGCCTTCTTCAGTTGATCTCTCAGATGAGAGACATACTGGTTCTGTCTCCATACATTTTCCCTCATTCATTTATTCATTCATTCACTGAATGAATTTATTAAGTGATTACTATATGATAAGCATTGGGGATACAGGGAAATGAAAAAACAGTCCCTGTCCTCAAGGAGCAAAGACTAGTGGAGGGGAAGTATAAATTATTATGCACATATAGGACACATAAAGAGTAGATGGAAGATAACCTTAGAGGAGAGTATTCTAGTAGCTGAGGATACTGGGAAAGGCCTCCTACAGAAGGTGGCATTTAAGCTGAGTCTTGAAGAAAGCCAGGGACCCTAAGAGGCAGAGATGAGGACAGAGCATTCCAGGTCTGGGGGACGTCTGGTGCAAAGGCATAGGGACAGGAGATGGAATGTCACTCGGGAGGCCAATCTGATTGGATCATAGAGTACACAGAGGAAAGTCTGACATGGCCGCCACCCAGGTGCAGGCTTGCATCTCCTCCCATCTGGGCTTCTGCAGGATATGCTGGTTGGTCTGGCTGCCACGAATCTCTCCCCTCCCCAGTTCATCCTCCACTCAGCCACCAAAGTGATTTTCTTAAAACAGAGGTCTCCCTCCTACTCCATAAATGCCAGAGGCTCCCAATCATTTCAGGATCAAAGATAAAATCCTCTGTTCGGCATTCAGAGCCCTTCATAATCTAGCCCCATACCCAAATCTTTTCAGTCGTCTTGTACCTTACACTCCATCCACCACTTTCATGTACACTTCAATCCCCTGACACTGACCTCCTTACTGTTCCCTGAACAAGACACTCCATCTATTAGCTCCTGGCATTTCATTTCTTTAAAAAAAAAAAAAAGCAATTAAAAAAAATTTCTCCCACCCAGTGGCCTTTTTTTTGGATGAGGCAATGAGGGTTAAGTGACTTGCCCAGGGTCACACAGCTAGTAAGTGTCAAGTGTCTGAGGCAGGATTTGAACTCAGGTCTTCCTGAATCCAGGGCCAGTGCTTTACCCACTGCACCACCTAGCTGCCCCAAAAGAGCAATTAATTAATTAATTAACTAAATAATTTATTATCTGTTTATTTTACTTTTTCTCAATTATACATAAAACCAATTTTTTAACATTAATTTTTTTAAACATTTTTTTTGGGCGGGGCAATGAGGGTTAAGTGACTTGCCCAGGGTCACACAGCTAGTAAGTGTCAAGTGTCTGAGGTCGGATTTGAACTCAGGTCCTCCTGAATCCAGGGCCAGTGCTTTATCCACTGCGCCACCTAGCTGCCCCTAACATTCATTTTTAAAATGGTGTGTTTTTTTTTTTTTTCCAAATTCTACCCCTGCTCCTTGAGAAGGCAGCTTCTGACATTTCTACTGGCTGTCTCTCATATCTGGAATGCTTTCCCTCCTCAACTCTGCCTCCTGGCTTTCTTTAAGTCCTAGCTAAAATCCCCTGTTACAGGAAGCCTTCCCCAATCCCTCTTAATTCCAGGGCTTTCTCACTGTCAATTGTTTCCTACTTATCCTGCATATATTCTGTTCATATATAGTCATTTATGTGTGGTCCTCCTGATTAGACTGTCAGCTCCTTGAGGTCTGGGACTGTCTGTTCGCCTTTCTTTTTATCCCTGGTGTTTTGTAGCTTGGAACATGGCAGACACTCGATAAATGTTTACTGACTGACTGAAGAAAGTGTAAGAAGCCTGGAAAGGAAGGAAAGGGCCAAGCTCTGAAGAGCTTCAAAGGCCAAACAAAGACCTGCAATTCCATCTTGGAGGTAGTAGGGGTTCACTGGAGAAGGGTATAAGGTCAGACCTCAGCTTTAGGAAAATCACCTCTGAGTGGGGGATGGGTTGGAGTGAGGAGAGACTTTAAATAGCAAAATCAATGCAAAGGCTTTTGTTATAATCTGGGTGAGGTGTGACTGTGTAAGGGGAGAGAAGGGGAAGTAGAGGAGAGAAGTAGTTAATGTCAAAATGACAAGATGTGGCAACTGACTGAATAAGCGGGTGAATAAGAGGGAGGCTCCAATGCATAAACCAAGAGGGAAACTTAGCACTCACCCAAACTTCACATGGGGCAAAAAGCTGGGACATCTTTCATGGTAGCATTATACACTGGAAATAACACCTGCTAATTTCACAGAGCCATTTGTTCAGACCTCAGGGTCCCCAACACATTCAGCAGTGTACAACTAAAATGTTCAGGCTGTGAATGAAGCTGCCTGAAGGTGGTGAGGTGTAGCTCAAGACTTCCGGACTCCTGCCAAAACCAACACTTGAGTAGTTTGCTTTTTATATCTTACTATAGCCTGGGTATCCTAGCAGGAAAAACTTACTGGACATAATAGATCTCCTTTAACACTTTTTTTTTTTTTTTTAGTGAGACAATTGGGGTTAAGTGACTTGCCCAGTGTCACACAGCTTAGTAAGTGTTAAGTGTCTGAGGCTGGATTTGAACTCAGGTACTCCTGACTCCAGGGCCAGTGCTCTATCCACTGTGCCACCTAGCTGCCCCTCCTTTAACACTTCTATGGATAGATAGTACCATAGCTTCAGACTCATGTGGTTTCCAAGGCAGAGCATCTGCATCCACATTCATCTTCCCTGGCTGATAGTGCTTGCTGAACTCATAGTTGGCTGGTGCCAATGCTCTTCTCTGATGGGCAGTGTCCAATTTAACACTGGTTGAAATGTATTGATGGATTGTTGTCTGTCCATACTTACTAGCTCTTTCAATTTCAAGAACTCTAATTTGTTTTCTTTTCATTTTAGCTGAGTTTTGTTTTTTAATTAACAACAATCTATTTTCTATCCCTCTAATCTCCCTCCTCTCATTGGAAAAAAGGAAAATCAACATCCTCATAACAAATATGTTTAGTCAAGCAAAACAAATTCTCACCTTGGTCACATCCAACCAAGAACTATATTTTGTGTAGGAGATGATAAATCTCTCCTTACAAGTCCTCTATTGGTGAATGAAATGGGTTTCTTATGTCTTCTCATCATAAGTTCCTTTCTTGGTACAAGACTGTTTCCAAGTCTTCTGAACTAGCATGAATGTGCAACACAAAAAGGCTTGCCAAGGTTTGCAAGATTCAACACTAGTGCACACATGAAGCAGTCCATCAAATCTTAAAAAGCCTATTCACATTTCATATCCCAACAATCTCCACACAGTTGTGAAGAGGTAGGGTTAAGTCAAGCCAAGTGGAGAAGTATTTACTAAGTGCTTACAGTGCCAGGTACTGTGCTAAGTACTGGGGTTACAAAGAAAGGCAAAATAGTCCCTGCCCTCAAGGAGCTCACAGTCTAAAGGAGGATATAACATGCAAACAACTTTGTGCAAACAAGATACAGATAGGATAAATTCCCTCAAGAGAGGGAAAGCACTAGCATTAAGGGGGATTGGAAAAAACTTGTAGACAGTAGGATTTTAGTTGAGACTTGAAGGAAGTCAGGAGGCAGCGATGGAAAGGGAGAGAATTTCAAGTATGGGAGAATGGTCAATGAAAATGTTTGTCCAGAGTCAGATTGATCTTTCTTGTACTTCTGTTTTCAGTTGTCAACCAAAATTCCAGAGAGACAGAGACACACACAGAGAGTCAGACAGAGAGTGACAGAGACAGAGACAGAGTTCATCATGCTTAGCTAGTTATAATTAGAAAAGGCTTTAGTTCTCAAAGCTTCTCTGAACCTGTTCAGCTGATAAGTGATTCTTCCTTCCCTGGGTTTGTAATCAAAGCTTGTTGAGATACTATGTGGCTCAAATACTTGACAGAAACTCTGCAACACTTTCAAATAACAACTTAAGAGCAACACCTTCCAGCTGATCTGACACTGTCATCAATGCTTTTCCATGCCTTTGCAATGTCTTCCCAAGGGCAATGAGGTCATATAAGTATATTAACACATCCAAGTTGTTTCTCTCTTCAATCACCTTCTTAAGTCTTTGAAAAATGGTGGATGGTACAAGGGAGTGCTTGGGGCATATGTTCAAACAGTTAAATCATAGTATTGGCCAAATGAGAGCTATTTTCTCATTGTCTTCCTGTGCTTTAGGAATTTGATGGTATTCACTCTGCAGGTCCAGTGAAAACCACTGGCTTGAATTCATGGCATATCATGCTGGTTCACCTCCATTCTTTTTATGTGAAGTTGTCTACACACATCAAGATCTCCCCATTCCTCCTCCTCCTTCTTCTACTTTGGATAATGCACATGCAGTTTAGGGCTCCATATGGATGCCTCTAGCAGATCTTTTGGATAGATTCTGATGCCTTCTATCTCTGAGACTACATTATTTAGACTTTGCCCTTAAAGAAGATGCAAATCATTAAGGTGTATTCTGTCCTTTGTTCTTTGAGCATACCTTACATCCCACTCATTCTGTGAGAATGCACCAGTCTTCATGGTGAACTTTCCCTTCAAATGGTCCTGTCATTCCTTAGGCACTGGAGAGTGATCAAAGTTAAACTCCTCTGGCTCTATTCCCCAAGAGGAGGAGTCAGTGGTCTTTTAATGATCTCTGTCATTTTTGGCTTCTGTATTTCTTTGGCCTCTCACACCAGAGGCTTGAATTATCAGGGTGTCCAAGTGTTAAGTTGCTGATCAGTGCCTGCAATATTCTACTAATATTTTGACGGGACTAGATTCAGTTCCAATCAATGCTGACACATCAGAGACACTAGGTCTGGACATGCCAGACCTATGGTGTTCACCTTCCACCTGACCCCCACAATTTACTTAGTGAATCCCAAGTTCATAGGAATATAGCCCAAATAGGGATGGTCCTCATGTCATCCACAGAAAAAAGGAAGGTCCTCTCTTCCTCTATTATCCCAGGCCTATTTTTATCCCTCTCTCAGTTCAATTCTTGGTGCCTGGTTTGGGGGTGAACTATGTGTGATCTTTACCCTTTGAGTAAAGAGGAAAGAGCATGCAGGAAAAAGAAAGACTGTCTCAATCTGACAGTTTTCAAAGATGCAGCCTGTTCCTTGAATGTACACTAGTAATTCACCATTTTTATCACTATCTATTGTTAGCCTCACATGCATCTCATGGCATCTGCAGACTGTACTTCTATTTTCAGGAAAGCCTTGAGTTTTCTTGTGTTTATCTCATCATCAGTAGGAAGAAGTTTAGTGACATTTCTATAAATCTCTTCAAATATGATTTTTCCAGGAATGCTAGAAAATACCACTGCTTTTGCCAATTGATAGCCTATCCACAAGATTTTGTTTGCATCCTTGTACCATTCTCAACATCCCTGCCCCAGTAAAAGGAGGTATTCTTACCATCAAAAATACCTTCATTTGGATTCAATTCTAGCACACATTGCTTCAGAGATTTAACAGATTTAACCACTGAGTTTTCAGAAATGCCTAAGTAAAAGTAATAAGCAAGACTATATCATTTTAGCATAAAATTAAAGGCAAAATGAAGCACAGGATTTCTGTTCAAAGGAGACACTCTGGCAGAAACAACAAAACCCATTTTTTTTTTTTTAGTGAGGCAATTGGGGTTAAGTGACTTGCCCAGGGTCACACAGCTAGTAAGTGTTAAGTGTCTGAGGCCAGATTTGAACTCAGGTACTCCTGAATCCAAGGCCGGTGCTCTATCCACTGCGCCACCTAGCTTCCCCCAATTTTTTTTGACTGATCAAAAACTTCCAGTCATAAGAAATACCTAAACTGCTTTAAATAGACTTTTAAAAAATCCACACTTAGAAAAAAATTATCCTATAGGAACTCTGACATATGCTGCCATGTTGGACATTGTGGTAATGTCTGATCCTATTCAGCAATTGACGATATTTTTTTAGCAGTCAATCAAGTTCTCAGCCCTACTTATGATGCAGGCACTACCCCTCCCCAAAAGAGGGTACCATGGTGATAGCTACAGAGTCAAATGAGCCTCAAATGTGTGGGGCTCCCAAAAGGAATGAAGCACTTCTGGCTGATTGGAATCTGCCCCTCAAAAACCAAGCGAACTAGCCTTAAGAACTAGTTGGTTAAGACCACAGGAGCTGGAATCCTTCCCCACTTTCTGTTCTATATCCAGACATTGAAGTTTTATGTGTTGGGTTCAGCACAGAGGAGGCTGCCTCTACCTGAAGGGAGCTCCTTTTTTCTTATACACATCAACTCTTTAATAAAGTCCCATACTAGAATTTCAGGGACAATTTTTTTTAAACCAGAGCCTGGTTTATTTTTTTTTTAATTAATAAAGTATTTTATTTTTTCTCCATTACATGTAAAGATAGTTCTCAACTTTTGTTTATACAGGCTTTCCAATTTCAGATTTTTCTCCCTCCCTCCCCTCCCCCCTCCCCTAGACAGCAGGTAATCTGATATAGATTATATATATAATATATATATATATACACACACACACACATAATAACATTAATCCTATTTCTGCATTAGTCATGTTATAAGAGAAGAATCAGAGCAATGATGAAAAACCTCAAAATAGAAAAAACAACAGCACCAAAAACAAAAGAAATAGTATGGTTCATTCAGCATCTATACTCCATAGTTCTTTTTTTTTCTTGGATTTGGAGATCCTCTCCTATCATGAGTTCCCTGGAACTCTTCTGTACCATTGCATTGGTGAGAAGAATATAGTCCATCACAGTAGATCAACACTCAATGTTGATGATACTCTGTACAATGTTCTTCTGGTTCTGCTCATCTCACTCATCATCAGCCCATGCAAGATCCTCCAGGTTTCTCTGAACTCCTCCTGCTCATCATTTCTTACAGAACAATAGTATTCCATTGTATTCATATACCACAACTTGTCCAGCCATTCCCCAATTGATGGGCATACCCTCAACTTCCAATTCCTTGCCACCACATAAAGAGCAGCTATAAATATTTTTGTACACGTGGGTCCCTTTCCCCTTTCCAGGGACAAATTTTACTTGTGGTTCACAAGTCTTGGGCCTTTCTCAAAAATGGAAGAAGTAAAAGAAGTACCCAATGTACAGTAGGCATCAGGTATGGGACAGGTAGTTTATTTCTGTATAGAAGATGAATGCTAAACATAGAGTCACAGTATGCATGAACAGAATTAACAGGATTAACAAATTGAGTAACTTAACTTATTACCACTTTTATGATCTGAAAGGTTACTATTTAAAACTCATAAAGCATAAAGAAGTTTTGCATTTCATTTACATTTCACCTTGACACCACACTGTCCAACCAGGCTATGTTTGTGCCGTGGCCCAGCTTAAGTCTACTAATAACCATCCTCTTCACTGTAGGGATTCTCCTCCAGTCAACACCCCACTCTACACCCTGGGAAGCCAATGAAATAACAGGCTTCCCAGGAGTCTCATTCATTAAATATGCATCTATTTGTACACCTATTATCTTTATTGGAATGTCAGATCCTTGAGGGCAGGGACTGTTTTTATTTTTATTTTTGTTTCTTTACTTTTTCTTTGTTTTCCCAGCATGGTCCTAGACACTTGGTAGGTGCTTAATAAATGCTTGTTAAGTGGTTGATTTAGTACTTCAAGGTTAATAAGGTTACTTCACAGTAACCCTGGGAGCTAGGTAGTAGTGCAAATATGATGATTATTCTCCATTTTACAGATGAAGAAATTGAGAACTATGGAGGTGTAGTTTTCCCCAAATTCGCATAGCCACCAAGGGTCCCAAATTCAATTCCAGCACTCTTTCCACTATACCACACTAGCTCAAGATCATTGAAATAGGACTCAGGAGACCCACGTTCTAGTGCTAACTCTTCCATTTACTTACTGTATAACTGTGGCTAGTTCATTTCCCTTTCTGGAAAGAATAGAATAGACTCTTAGGATCTGGAATAGGAGCAACCTTCGATGTTTCCTAATCCAACTTCCTTCTTTTATTAAGCTAAGTTATTTTATTTAGTAAAATAAAGAAGTTAAGTAAATTGGCCAAGGTTACACAACTCAACAGTGGCAGAATTTGGATTTGGATCCAATGCTCTTTCCAGTATATGAGACTATTCTGCCCTGCTCTGCCCCCTCCCTCCCAGCTCTCTCAATTTTACTTCTCTATCTAGTGATTCTCAAACTTTTTTTGCCTCAGGTCCCCTTTACACTATTAAAAATTAGTGAGGACCCTGCAAAGAGGTTTTATGTGGTTTATATAGAGAGATATTTACTATATTAGAAATTAAACATTGTAGTATTATTATTTTTTTTAAGTGAGGCAATTGGGGTTAAGTGACTTGCCCAGGGTCACAGAGCTAGTAAGTGTTAAGTGTCTGAGGCTGGATTTTAACTCAAGTACTCCTGACTCCAGGGCCGGTGCTCTATCCACTGCACCACCTAGCTGCCCTGTAGTATTATTATTAAAATAATTTTGACCACGTGGACTCCCTAAAAGGATCTTGGAGACCCCTGGAATCCCTGAACCACACTTTGAGAACCACAACTCCATACAATGAAACAGTTGTATGAAATGGTTTCTAAGGACCCTTTTAACTCTGACATACAGTGTGTATGGTAGTGGTGATCAATAGAAGCATTATCACTGAAAATAGAATTATCAATAATCCATATTTTGCTCTGGATCCTGAAAGAGTTGTTATTTTTCACACTATTTGTCAATATATTTCCATAACTGAAATATATGAGATATCTTCCCTATAGTAGAGACTAATGGTCACTGACTATAGGACCCTTCCACTTCTGAAAAGAAATTACAAATGGCCAGAATGGGCAGTAATGATTGTTCTGCGGTTTGTTGTGCTTGCTTCCTTTTATCTGAAGGAAAGGCTCACCACATTGATAAGATCGAGACTACAAAGCTGACCAGACCCATAGATAGCAGTGTGGTTGGGGAAGGTAGTGGTTGGTTCAGTCTTCCTCTCCTCCCCAACTTCTACTTTGTACTAGGGCTCTGCTACTAACCCAGCCTTGCATACTGGATGCTTTCCCATGTCCCTCAGCCTCCTCTCCCCTCTTATTGGAGGACTGGAGGATGGAACACTGAACTACTCCCAAAGCTTCCCTTTATAGAGAGCAGAAATTGGACTTAATACTCACTCCACCTTCCATCTTCAGCTCTGCTTGGTTTTAACTCTACAGATCCAGATGTTTCCAAGTCAGTAAGTATCCCATTGTTATCCTCTCCTTCCCCACTCCCTCCAAGTTTCTTTTTGTGTGTTACCTTCCTCCATCGGATTATAAACTCCTTGAGAGCAAATGTTATTTTTCTTTTTCATATATATCCCCAGAACTTGTATCGAGCACATACTAAACACTTAATTAACATTTATTGAATTGCATTGAATTCAACATATACATTTGATACTCTCAAATACTCTAGCCTCATAGTTATTCAACTTACTCATTTAATATGATCTACTTCTCAACCCTACCACAGATACATGCAAAGATGGTCATAGCCTTGATCTTGTCATCACCCATAAATTTACCACTTCTATGATCACAAACTATCATTCTATCTGTCCCTCTGCCTTGCAACCCCAAACTGTTCATTCTCCTTATCATGAACCTTTGACCCCTCAGTTCTTTCTCATGCCTTTACTGCTAAATTAGTTACACTTCTCCCTTCACCATCTTGACCCTTCATTGAACCAGGGCAACTCTATACTGTCCCCTTCTTTAGAATCCCTTGCCCCCTTATTGTATCAAAGACCTTGCTAGGTTAAATCTTAGCCTTCGATTACTCCTATTATTTGCTTTCTTTGCTTCTAGCCTTGCTCTGCTGAACAAAGTAGGAGAAAATCACAAAACTATGCAGACTGGGTTCACTACAGGTTTATGTTACACAATCTGAATTAGAACCTCATTCTGGCTAAGCAATCCTTTTATATCTCCTTAATTAACTCACTATCTCAGTCACAGCATTGGATTTTCTCAAACTTTTCACCTGTCCTCAAACCACCTTTTTCATGATCAAGGCAAACTTCTCTACATACAAAAGTGATCCCATTCCATCCCTTCTGCATATAGCCTCTATCATCCCCACCCTCTCATTTATCTTCTATATTTCTCTGTCTACTGACTGTACTTCATGTGCTAAACTGCTAATTCCCTTTCCAGTTCTTCAATAGTTCTCATTTCTTTTCTAGTTTTCCTCTAGCATTCTCATTGCATTGACAAAAACAGTTTTTATTTCGTCTTCTTTTTCTTTTTTCTTTTTAACTCTTCTTCATCTCTTCCAGGAATTCTAGTTGAATTTGTGCCCAAGACATGTTTTTCTTTGAGGCTTTTCTTGTAGACATTTTAGAGTCATTCTCTTCTGGGTTTATGTATTGAACATCCCAATCACCATAATAGATTTTTATGGTGGGATTAATTTGTTTGTTTGCTCATTCTTCCATCCTACTTCCTGACATCAGAACTGAAGTTAGGGCCAGGCTCTCTGCTCTTCTGTATAGTATGTCAGGACTGGTCCTTTTTTCTGGCTTCTTGAAGTATTGAGTATTGTTTCAGGAGCTCAGGTATAGCTCAGGCTCTTTCAGTATTCCCAAAGTGATTTAATCAAGGTCAAAATCTTATTGCTGCATTTCTGGTCTGAATTCTGAAATTTTCTAACCTGGGTTTGGGTGTGAACAACAATACTATTGCTGGACTCAGCCACTGTCAGCCAGCTGGGAGGCTTTGCTAATCAGAGATACTAAACTATAGGTTCCCTTTTGGTGGAGGATTCTGTAGACTTCAGACTTGGCTGGAGGCTGGCACTGATACACTACATTGCTTCTGGGACTTTGAGCCACACTGCTGCTGTTGCTCATTGTTTCTGAACTTGCTTCTTTGCAAGTATACTTACTATCTAGGACCTGAGACCAGATCTGTGACCCAGAACTGAACAGTGGGCAACAAAACATTTGATGACCACCTCTCCCTATGGTTCACAGACTCCCATGGTACTAGTGTGTTCCATGCACTATTTGCTTCCCAATAGGTCTTGTCCCCAGTGTCCACAGACTTCTCTATTTGTCTCCCTATGCCAATCTGGGCTAGAAAAATAACTCACTGTGACTTCTTGGATTTCCCCAACAGGATACAGTCTGGTGCATTTTCTAGATCTATTTGGTGGAGAGTTTTTTGTTTTAGTGGTGGTGTGGAAGTTCCTCACTATCCTGCAACCTGCTGTTTCACCTTCTTGGCCCCATCCTTCTTCCAGGAATTCTGATTAGACTTGTGCCCAAGATGCATTTTTCCTTGAAACTTTGATTATAGATGTTTTGGATTCATTCTATTCTTCTACATTTGTTTCTTGAGCATCCCCATTATCATAATTGCTCTTCTGTCCCTCCCACCAGTGAGAAGTAATCCCGGAACATTAACCATCCCCTTAGAGGCATCTAGATGGTACAGTAGATAGAGCGCTGGGCCTGGAGTAAGGAAGATCTGAGTTCAAACCTGGGCTCAGACTCTTTCTATCTATGTGATCCTGGGCAAGTCACTTAACCTCTGTCTGCCTCAGCTTCCTCAACAGTAATGGGGAAAATAGTATCACCTACATCCCAAGGTAGTTGTGAAGATTGACTAAGATAATAGTTGTAAAGCACTTAGCACAGTTCCTGTTACATAGTAAACATTTAATAGATGCTTGTCCTTTTCCTCTTCACTTCCTAAGGTGGCAACAGGTAGAACTTCCCAGGCAGAGCCTGGGTCAGTGAGATCAATGACTTCTGGGGCACAGTCTGTTATGGAATCCTAAAATCTCAGAGTTTGAAAGCATCTTCTGGAGCATCTTGTCCAAATTCTCATCCAATGTAGAAATCCCTTTGATAACACCTCCAATAGACAGACAGTCAGGCTCTGCTTAAGTACTTGTTAGCTCTATGACCTCAGCTTCCCAGGGTATCACTTCCTACATCTGTAAGATACGAGAATTGTACGAGATGGTCTCTAAGATCCATTCCAACCCTAATGTTATATGATTTTGATCACAGTGATGAGGAACTCACCATCTATTAGAGTAGCTCATTCCTGTTGGATAGCTTTGATGATTAGAAAGTCACTTGTACTCTCTCTTTCTCTCTCCTTTTTTGCCCATTGCCTTCATAGAGCTTCTCATTACAAAGCACATGAACTATTGTAAAAGCTTCGTAATTTGCCCACGTCCACTCTCTGCCTGCACCAATTCAACCTGCATCCTACTGCCAGAATAATTTTTCTCATGAATAAAGATTTTTCTTGTCATGCCTCCACTTAAAACTGTTTAATTGTTCTCTTTTGCCTACTGAATAAAGTTCAGATTCCCTTCCCTGGCATCCAAGGTTGGTGAAATCTCATAAAACCTTACCTTTCTGGCCTCATCTCATAATAGTTCCCCCTCTAAACATGAAACATTCCAGCCAGTTCTCTGAACATGCCTTTCCACCATTCACTGTTCTTTATTCATGGGATGTCTACAGCTCCCTCCATTTCACCTGTTGAATTCCTCCCTGAACTTTAAAACCCACCTCAAAGGCCACTTCCTTCACAAAGCCTGCACTTGTGCCTTCTGTTAGTAATGTACATTCCTCCCCCCATTTTTTTTCGGGGCAATGAGGGTTAAGTGACTTTCCCAGGGACACACAGTTAGTAAGTGTCAAGTGTCTAAAGCTGAATTTAAACTCACATTCTCCTGACTCCAGGACCAGTACTCTATCCACTGCACCACCTAGAAGACAGTTTTATAGTACTTTGGACATAGTTCCAAATTACTCTCCAGAATGGTTGGGTCAGTTCACAACTCCACCAACAATGCATTAGTATTCCAATTTTTCCACAGCTTCTCCAACATTTATTATTTCCCTTTTTTTGTCATATTAGTCAATGATGGGGGTGAGGTGGTACCTCAAAGTTGTTTTAATTTACATTTCTCTAATCAATAGTGATTTAGAGCATTTTTTTCATATGGCAATAGTTTTGATTTTTTTTATCTGAAAACTACTTTATGACTCTTTTTTTTTTGCAGGGCAATGGGGGTTAAGTGACTTGCCCAGGGTCACACAGCCAGTAAGTGTCAAGTGTCTGAGGCCTTTATGACTCTTAAAAATATTTTTCATTAAGTATTTCCCAGTTACATACAAAATGATTTTTAATAATAATTTTTCTCATTTTTTTTTTTGGTGAGGCAGTTTGTGGTTAAATGACTTTCCCAGGGTCACACAACTAGTAAGTGTCAAGTGTCTGAGGCCAGATTTGAACTCAGGTCCTCCTGACTCCAGGGCCGGTGCTTTATCCACTGTACCACCTAGTTATCCCTATTTTTCTAAAATTTGAGTTCCAAATTCTCTCCTTCCTTTCTGTTTCTTCCCCCTCCTTGAGAAAGTGAGCAATTTGATATTGATTATACATGTGAAGTCATGCAAAACATATTTTCTTATTAGCCATGTTGCAAAAGAAAACACAGACAAAAAACCCCAAGAAAAATAAAGTTTTTAAAAAAGGGATGTTTCAGCCTGCTTTCAAAGTTCATCAGTTCTCTCTCTGGAGGCTCTTTGGAATTGTCTTGGATCATTATCTTGATCAGAGTAGCCAAGTCTTTCACAGTTGATCATGCTTACAATATTGATGTTGCTGTGTATAATCTTCTTCTGATTCTGCTCACTTCACTTTGCATCAATTCGTGTAAGTCTTCCCAGGTTTTTCTGAAACCATCCTGCTTCATTTCTTACAGCACAATATTATTCCATCACAACCATATACTGCTTTGTGACTTCTTTGACTGACTCCTCCACAATGTCCCAGAGTTAGGTACTTCCTCCTCCTCCTCCTCCCTCCTCCTCCTCTTCCCTATTTCCTCCTTCTTTTATGTGCTACCTATTCTAAGTCCCTTGAGGACAGAAACCATCTTTCTTTTTTTTTTCATATTTGTAACACCAATGTTTAGCATAGTGTCTATCACATAATAGGTGCTTAATAAATGTTTATTGACTATTGACTATATTTGCTTTATTCCCCTATTAAACTAAATTCCATGAGGTAAAGGACCATGTCCTATCAGTTTTCATATCTCCTTCCATGCCCAGCATGCATCAAAAGTCAGAGGAAATAAAATATGCTCTATATTAGATTTAGACACAACAGAAACCTAATAAATGTTTGTTGAATTGAATTATATTGAACCAGAAGCTGCTTCCCGACAATTTCTACCTGTTGTTCTAAATTTTTTCTTAGGGGAACAGACACTTTCTTCTTAAGGTATTTGTTAGGTTATCCAATAGCCTCCTTTCTTCCCCACCCTCAGACAGAAGAGCCAAGGGATGGAAGAGGAGGAAAATACATATGAAAGCTTTGACATTCTAAATGAAATAATGGAATCATCTTTCATACTATTAAGAACTCACATTTTCATTACAGGTTTAGAAAATACTTTCCTCATAACAACTTTATGATGTAGGTAGTACAGGTATTATGGACCCCAACATACCAATGAGGAAAACTAGACACAGAGAGGTCTTCCTAAAGTCACACAGCCGGTAAATACCAGAGCTGCCATTCAAACTAGTTCCTCTGACTCCAAGTCCAGGGGATGGGGGTTTCCTGTCTATATCATACTATCTATCCATTTCAACTGACCTCCACCAAGCCCCCTGTGTGTCTACCTTTGTTCTGAGTTATACCATGTAGGATCAAGGAGGAAGAGAGGTTGTGATTGTTCCTTTGGAGTTCATAGATTCAAAGAAAGAAGATATATGTATTTGAAATAGCCAGAGAACAGTTAGAAGGGGGAAGAGAATAAACACTGTGCTAAGCACTTTACAAACATTATCTCATCTGATCCTCACAACAACCCCTTGAGGTAGGTGCTGTCATTACCATTTTACAGTTGAGGAAACTGAGGCAAATGGGTTAAGTGGCTTGCCAAAGGTCACACAGCTGGTAAGTGTCTAAGGCCACAGTTGAACTCAGGTTTTTCTGACTTCAGCCTCAGCACTGTATCTACTGTGCCACCTAGATGCCTGAGGACAGTATACAATCTAGTACTAAATAGCAACCCATGGGTAATTGCTAGAGGGATTCAGAGATGGGAGATATCTTTGTGTGGTACAATTAGTCATGAAAGACTGCTGGAGGGTGGTTGTTCTTGAGCTGGTCACTGAAGGATGGGTAGGGCATGGTTTGGCAGAGAAGATGAACTAAAAAGCTGACCATTTTTGAATGCATTGACCAATCAATTCATCAGTTAGCTGGATTTTTTCCTACTGATTTGATTAAATCAATTGACTATTTTGGCATCACAAAGACATACAACCTTAGTGAAAACTTATCTTGTTAATTGATTGCTATTCATTTGGTGCTTACATAAGAGCAGAAGAAAAACAACCTTCTAGGATATGAGAGTTCATAGATTACACACCCAATGTAAAGATCGTATCTTTTATAAAACCAAAGCTTGAACAGTTTTATTGGGAATATATTTCAATCACAAATGTGAATTTTTATCTGGGCTTAGTCCTGAACCATAGTCAGTAACATATAGGCTCTAAGCTGAATGCCAGCAGTGGGGGGCAGGGAGCATTAAGGCATTCCCACTCTCTTACTAAGGGTCTCTCAAGAACAACAGCATTTGCATAATGACTGGAGGGGTAAAAGCTTTGGGCTGGGTTTGGGGGACACCACTTGTGACTGGGATGGAAGTTGGTTTTTTTTTCCTTTGCTCAAATCACTGGCCATGCAGAAATCTAACTCATGACTTCATAATTACCACGACCTTAAAAAACTGGCAAAGAAATAAATTATTGTGTCCATTGTATTCTACCTTCTTCAGATCACATCTGGAGTATTTTGGGTACATTTTTTGGATAGCACATTTTAAGCTCAAGATAATCAACAAATTATCTTAAAGTATCCAAATGGTGAAGGGTCTTAAGATCATACTATCGATTGAAGGAAGGAGGGATATTTAGCTTAGAAAAGAGAAGGCTTAAGTGTGGGAAGGTGAGATAAGAGCTGCCTTCAAATACTTAAATGATCGGGGCAGCTGGGTGGAACAGTGGATAAAGCACCAGCCCTGGATTCAGGAGGACCTGAGTTCAAATCCAGCCTCAGACACTTGACACTTACTAGCTGTGTAACCCTGGACAAGTCACTTAACCCTCATTGCCCCACACACAAAAAAAAAAGAAAAAGAAAGAAAGAAAAAGTACTTAAAAGATGTATTGTATGGAAAAGGAATTTGACAAGTTCTGCTTAACCCTAGGGGATAGAACTAAGAGCAACGAGTGGAAGTTTCAAAGAGTCAATTTAGATATGATTTAAAGGAAAGTTTCCTAACAATTAAAGCTATACTAAAGTGTGATGGTCTGCCTGGTGAGGTAGTGGGTTTCTCCTCACTGAAGGTCTTCAAGCAAAAGCTATATCATGGGGGCAGCTAGGTGGCACAGTGGATAAAGCACTGGCCCTAGATTCAGGAGGACCTGAGTTCAAATCCGACCTCAGACTCTTGACACTTAATAGCTGTGTCACCCTGGGCAAGTCACTTAACCTTTATTGCCCCGCCCCCAAAAAATGCTATATGATCACTTAGAGAGGATCTCAATTAAGATGCAGGATGAAATAGGTCTTTGAGATCCTTTTAATAGCATATATAGAGGGTATGGCTCCCAATATGTCAGCTACACTGCCTTTTCTCTCTCTGGGCTAGCTCATTTATTCCAATTCAAAGTTACACATTTGGGGGTGTTTTTTAGAGGATAGATTTGCCATGGGCGACTATGATGCTATAATTCACTCTCTAGACTCAAGGGTGTGTGTGTGTGTGTGTGTGTGTGTGTGTGTATGTGTGTGTATAGGGGAAAGAGTCACACATCTACTCTAAAAACTGTATATCATGGTGTTCTTTTCATTTATGCAAATCAGTCACAATTACACCATCAACTATTTTTTTAAAAATTTATTATTATTATTTTTTAGTGAGGCAATTGGGGTTAAGTGACTTGCCAAGGGTCACACAGCTAGTAAGTGTTAAGTGTCTGAGGCCGGATTTGAACTCAGGTACTCCTGACTCCAGGGCTGGTGCTCTATCCACTGTGCCACCTAGCTGCCCCCATCAACTCTTAAATATGAAATATTAGCTAAACAAGAAAGAAAAACCAAGAATAATTGCAATATAACACATATTATGTGGAAGGTAAAAGTAGAAATACTCAAAACATATCAGTCTACCCCTAACCCTAGATTACACTCTTCCACCAGTTTGCACAGTTTCTTTGGGGACACCAATTTATAGAAACATAGCAGTGAGCTAAATGAGTAGGGAGATCCATGTGCCCAGGGTAACTCATCACTCTGGACTTCAGGCATGGGTGTCTCTAGTTTCTTTAGAACACTGTATATGCCATCCATCATCTGCTGGGTAAGACTAATCCTTTTTTGAACCTCTTCTCTCTCTTGCTGGATGAAGCTGCTTCTCTGCTATTCTCAGCTTTTAGCTAAAGGCAGCCTGAAGCCTGAGGTACACAGAGCTTCCACGATCTATTCTTTTAGTTAGGTACTGAGGCAGTTCCCTTTAATATTGGAATCTAAAAAAAAACACAAGCTTTGCCTTCCATAGACTTGGAAGAGTTTTCTCTTCTCAGACCAGAGACAGCAATAAAAAGCAATAATGAGAAACCTTTGGGGAGTTTCCCTTATTTTGAGATGTTGGTGGTTCTACAGAGCAAGGTAGTCTTTGCACATTCCTGCTCTACATCCATAGCAAGTCATTGTCCCTTCCTTGAATAAGCTCTTTCAAATAGCAGGGCTTTCCTCCAATCAGATCAGCTTGCCCCATCAACAGCAGAGCCTGTAATCAGGAATTCTCAGCTTCTGTCAATTCCTTAGTTCTAGGGAACCCCGAAGGGCTGTTTTCTGTCCTCCGTCTTGGCATCTGCAAGCATATTCTCTCATTGATTTCATTGACTTTTATCTCTCTCCTACACTTGCAACTTTTTCCTGATTTGGCTTTTAATGCCTAAAACAGGAATTCTTATGTGCAATAATCCATCTAACTTAGGTTGTGAAATCTCAAATCTAAATTTTTGTTATGTATGACAGAAATAGTTATTATAAATAGTCCTACAGACCCCAAATAATAACAGCCATTTATAGAGTGCTTTAAATTTTGCAAAGCACTTTACATATATCATTTTATCTGAGCCTCACAACAATTCTTTAAAGTAGATGCTATTATGAGACCGAGGGAGGTTAAGTTACTTCTCTAGGGCTGCACAGCTAGGAATTATCTAAGGCAGGATTTGCACTCATGTCTCCCTGACCGAATCCCCCCAGTCAAGCTCTCTATCCACTATGTCATATAGTTGCCAAAACAAGTCTTTGATTTTCTTAGCAATAACTGCCAAAATCCTGAAGACAGTCATATTTAACTAGGCTTCTGGGAAATAATACAGGGCAGCTCTCTCCAACATGAGTCAGAACTTTGGCCTGTGAGACTGTCTTCACAAATCCTTTCAGAACTTTCACCTGAAAGGCTGCTTTTCTCTGAGGTTCTGTCAGCACAGGCTGTATTTATCTCCATGCTGGTTTTGTCTGTATTTCAGTCTTTTCTTGCCTCTTTCAATAAGTAAAATGTCCACATAGGAGTACAAAAAATGTGGCTAATGGGGGAATTTGTTTTGCTTGACTATACATATTTATAACAGGAGTTTTATTGATCTTTCTCAATTGGGAAGGTGGGAGAGGAAGAATACTCTGTGTGTGTGTGTGTGTGTGTGTGTGTGTGTGTGTGTGTGTGTGATAGAGAGAGAAAGAGAGAATATTTTCTTTGATTGAAAACAATTTTTAAAATGTCCACACAAGAAAGGAGCAATACTTTACATTTCTGACATTTCTGATTCTGAGATTCTATATGGAAAGGGAGGGGGAGGGCTACCAAAGGGCAGAAAAGCCCAGCAACAGCCGAGACCAAGGTCACAGACCAAGAATGGCAGTTCATTGTACTCCATTCATAAGGCTTGATTCATTGCATGGGAAGGAGGCCTAGGACAAGGACCAAACAAGTGGGTGAGGGTGTTCTATCTCCCTCTCCCACAATCCAATCACCTGCCAAGTCCTATCACTTTCATATCCACAATATCTCTCATGTGCGGCTCCTCCTTTCTCCTCCCGCTGAAACCACACTAATTTAAACCCTCCTCTCTTTGGTTTTTGTCTTTGCAACTCAATTATTATCCTAAGTAGTCTCTTTGCCTCCAGTATAACCCTTGTCTAATCCCTCTTCCACAATACTTCCCAAATAATCTTCCTAATCTGCCCCTCTGTGTCAATCACTCTACACAAATTCCTGCAGTAGTTCTCCATTGCCCCTTAAGTAAAGTATAAACTCCTCACCCTCCACAATCTGACTCCAACATTGGTGGAACCTCATAAAATCCCACTCTCTGCCCTGTATTCCATGTTCCAGACAAACTGGACTATCCTCCATTTCTCTGTTCTTAAAAACATCATGGATTTTCCCAATTGGAATGGATGTCAAAGACCATCTTGCCCAACTAATATCTGAATGGGAATCAGCTCTATGAGACTCGAGATGAATAGTCATTCAGACTTTACTTGAAGATATGTTTTAAGGAGGAACTCACTAGGGCAGCTAGGTGGTGCAGAGGACTTGGAATCAGAGTTTGATCTAGCCTTCGACACTTACTAGCTCTCTAACCCTATGCAAGTCACTTAACCCTGTTTGCCTCCATCCCTCATCTATAAAATGGGCTGAAAAAGGAAATGGCAAATCATTCCAGCACACTTGTCAAAAAAATCCGAAACAGGGTCATAGGAAATAAGCATTTATTAAGTACCTACAATGTGCCAGTCACTTGTCTAAGGGCCTTATGAATATTATTTCATTTGATCCTCACATCAACCCTATGGGGATAGATACTATTATTATCACCCCCACTTTATAGAAGAGGAAACTGAGGTAGGTAGAGGTTAAGTGACTTGCCCAGGGTAACCCAGATAGTGTGTCCGGATTTGAATTTATGTCTTTCTGACTCCAGCACTGCACCACCTAGCGGCCTAGCTGGTCCAAAGCCAACCAGTACCCTGAATAGAAGGATTATAAGCCAGTGTGAGGTCTAGTAATCAACGTACTGAAATCAGATCCCAGCCATGGTTTATCAGAATAAGAGCAGAGGAAAGAACCAGACCCCATAAGTTACTACTGCACAGGGAAACTGGACCTACTTGATATCTCAAAAGAGAGCACCTCCACAACTACAAGCAGGGCCTTATAGAAAAAGAAAATGGAGGGCAGCTAGGTGGCTCAGTGGATAAAACACTGGCCCTGAATTCAGGAGGATCTGAGTTCAAATCCAGCCCCAGACACTTGATACTTATTAGCTGTGTGACCCTGGGCAAGTCACTTAACCCTTATTGCCACCCCCCCAAAAAAAAAACCCAAGAAAATGGATTGGCCACAAGGATTACAAGAATGGGTAGAAGAAATGAAGCAAGAATTTTAAAAATGAAATGAGTTTAGGGGAAAATAAATGGAAAGGAGAATAAATAATTTAGAATGCAAGGTGGAAAACTTACATAGAAGACTCTTAAAGAAGTAGGATAAAGCAAATTGAATTCAGTGACTATGAAACAAGAAATATTATAATGAAATAAATAGAAGAAAATTAGGAAAAAAAATCTCCTATCAAAAACTGACCTTGAAAACAGGTCCAGAAGAAATAATGACCATGACCAAGCAAAAAAAAAATGGTTGACCAATTTCCAGAAATCAAAAGAAGACTGCCCAGATATATTAGAACCAAATAACAAAGTGAAACTAGAAAAAAATATAGGGACAGCTAGGTGGCAAAGTGTATAGAGCACCGGCCCTGGAGTCAGGAGGACCTGAGTTCAGATCCGGCCTCAGACACTTGACACTGTGGAAGTCACTTAACCCCAATTGCCTCACCAAAAAAAAGAAAGAAAGAAAGAAAGAAAGAAAGAAAGAAAGAAAGATATAATATATATATTTGGAAGAAACTCCAAATTGAAAACACCCAGGAATGTGATAGCCAGAATGCAAAACTTCCAGTTCAAAGAAAAAATATAACAGCCCAAAAGAAAGAATTCAAGTACTAAAGAACCAGAGTCAGGCTCTTAAAAACAGTAGGAATTGCTGTGTAGGAAAGAAAATATTGAAATACAATATTTCAAAAGGTTACGGATTTTTTTTAAAAGCTTATAGTCAAGAGATACTTACCATCCAAAACTGAATGTAATCCTCTAAGGGAAAAAAAATGAAGCTTTTTAATAAAATAGAGGTCATTCAAGCATTCCTGATGAAAAGACCAAACTGAGGAGCAATCATGAAATGAAAACACAGGAGTCCAAAGAAATCTAAAAAGGTAAATACATTTAAGAGATTAGAAGGGGATAAATGAGCATGAAGTATTTACATTCTAGTAGAGGGAGAAGAGACAAATGTATTGTCAGAATCCTAATATTTTTCTAAGGTCACAGAGTTAGATAAAACAAACATAGGTTCTGGATGTGGTTTTATTCTGTTTTGTTTATTTAAAGAAAAACCAGAAAAGGGGGGTGGGAAGGAATATGTTAGGGAAGAAATGGGATAGAAGTGGAGGAATTACTTTTTCCCAAAAATGGGGTAGACGAGAATGGTATAAAAGCTTTGGGAAGCAGGCATCTGATAATCTCACTTTTATTTGAACTAGGTAAAGGAGAGTTGAATGTATGTATACGTACACACATACACCAAAGGGTTTGGGAGATATATATAGATATAGATAGATAGATAGATAGATAGATAGATAGATAGATAGATAGATAGATAGATAGATGTAAGAGGCAATAGTACCTTGACAATAGTACTACCAGCTTCAGTAGTTAAATTGACTGAGTCTTCCAAGTACCAGGTAGTTGGCAACCCTATTAGTGACCTTGGAATTGGGACAAAAGCTTTCTAAATTTTGTAGGATATGGGATTCTCAAAAATTAATTTTTAAATTAAAGATATTTGATATTGACATAGTAGTATTTGACAACAAACTCCCTGATTCCCAATCATTAGTTAGATATTTTATTTACAACTTTTTATTATCATAATGCTTCCTTGACCTTTTTTTTTTTTGACATATGGGAGTTTTCTCAATATCAATGACTTCCTTTGGGTAGAGCCCACTAGTAAAATCTTTGGGTCAAAAGATATGAATAATTTAGTAAATTTTTATAGATAGTTCCAAATCATTTTCCAGAACAGTCAGGTTAATTTTTTCTTTAATACGGTGCCAGTTAGTTTTTTTAATTACTGCATTGAAATATTTTGAATAGTTTGAAATCTCATAACACCAATAATTTCTGCCTTTTAAAAATGTCACTTTATATTCTTGACCTTTTATTCCCCCAAATGAATTATCTTATAATTTTGTCTAATTCTATAAAGCATTGCTTCACGTAAGCTCCTTGTGAGTAGAGATTATTGCATTCTTTGTCCTTGTATCCCCCAGACCCAGCACAGTGACTGACGCATAGTAGGTGCTTTATAAATGCTTGTTGATTGGATTGATATAGTGCTGAATACATAAAGTAGTTATGGTATTATAATCATTTTTACTATATTTTCAGGGTGGTTGTAAGGTTTCAAACAGGTTTGGGGTTTTTTTCCTTTGTTTTTTCCCCCAACCCTCTCAGATTTCTTGGTGTTTTTTTGGCTAGAGGGTGAGGACTGGGAAGAGAGGGAAAACAGAACCAATGCTCCAGGGACATACATACCACTGTTTCTAAACTGGCTGAACCAATTCCTCCAATGGAGGTACATCAATCACAGGATCTAAGGATTCTGTCTGTGTCTCTCTTTGAATCAAATAAGCCACTCAATTGTCTCAGTTGTTTCCTTTGTCAAGTTTAAACAATTTTTCCTGAAATTCATGGTTTTCCATAATCTGGCACCACTCTCTCTTTCCAAACTTGTTGCAAATATATACATAGAATAATATGCATACATAGATACCCACATACTTGTACATAATACATACACATGGAATCAAAAGAAATCAAACATGTGCGTACATGCATACATATCAATACACACACACACACACACACACACATATATATATACATACAGGAGCAGCTAGGTGGTCCAGTGAATACAGTGCCAGGCCTGGAGTCAGGAAGACTCATCTTCCTGAGTTCAAATTAGAACGGTGTGACCTCGGGCAAGTCTTTTAATACTGTTTGCCTTGATTTCCTTATCTGTAAAATGAACCAGAAAAGGAAGTGGCAAAGCACTCCAGCATCTTTGTTGAGAAAACCTCAAATAGGTCACAAAGAGTTGGCCATGACTGAAATGACTGAACAACACCAACAAATACACACACACGTTACACATATAGGAAAAGCATTATGCTATATTAATACATTCTGTGATAAAGTCAAACTGAGTTACTCTCTGAATCCTGAAGGCATCTTAAGCTCTCAAATTTCCCAGTATTTTCACAACCTCATTTCCCTTTTTTCTTTGTATGCCCGTGATGTAGCATAATGCCTTGCACATAGTAGGCTCATAATACATGTCTATGGAGCAGGACAAGAACCTGTAGATAATTTAGCGCAGCCTTCTCACTTACAGATGAAGAAACCAAATGGCAGAGAGGCTGTGACCTCCCCTAGATCATCGAGGTAGTATCAGAGTTAGGATTTGAACCCAGGTCATGTGGCAGCAAGTCCAGTTCTCTTCCCACTGTATTCTACTGCCTTCCCTAAGTCTCTTCTATGCACCTCTCTTTTCTTTCAAAGAACTACAGAGGTTCTGGGGAACAGTTTGAAACTCACCAACTTCCAACAAATATGCAGCATAATTTAACTTCAGGAGTAAAAACTGCCCCACTACTTCAAACTCTGAAGCCTGCCTGCCTGGTTCATCCCTCCCTTCTCTCCTCCACCCTGAAGCACTCTAGTTAATATCTTTCTCATAAAGAGTTTTAAATTATAAGCCTAAATGAGGCCTATAAATTAGACTTCATCAAATTCCATGCGCATCATTTTCGAGCAGAAAAGGCACCATAAGAAATATTTTCCATGCGACCCCCTCAGTTCCCCTCCCTTTGCAATATAACATTTATTCTAATATTAAAATGGCAGCTGTTCTATAAATCGTGAATCATTAGCACTCTTCATCGATTTTTCCCGCAGCCTCCAGCCCTGGGCAGAAACCATGTGTGAATATCAGTCTATTCGATTGAGATTCATATCCTATTTGGGGGTCAGAGATCGGGACCTCGTGAGCTTGAACTTCTATCAGCCCAAAACTGATCAATACTTGGAGATATATTTGGGCCTGGCTGCTCACACAGATTAAGTGGCCATAAATACAAGGGGAAAGAAACAGGAGACCACTCCAATAAGTGGCTGAAGCCGGGAGGAGGGAGACAGGCTATGAACTTGGTGACAAGAGGCGGAGACTGTGACTGCCTAGAGGGACCTGGAGATGCTGGATTTTCTTAACAGCTGACAAGGTTTGGGATTCTTGAAAGAGGATATTGAAAGAGTGATGATGACCCAAGGCTGCTATTTCGGCCTGGGTTGGGTCAAGGGGTGGGGAAGGAGAGGTCAGAGGAAGATTGGTGCTTATTGTCCACAGACTGGGAGCTCAGGGACGCTGAATTCTTTTAAAATTAAAATGTGGCTTGTGTTCCTTATTCGCTAATATTGGATTCTAGCTTACATTTCTATAGTGCTCCAAGTGCTAAAGGCTTGCTTTGGAATATCCCTGTAAGGTAGCAAGCTTTATTGTGCTTTTTAAAAAAATGAGGAAGGTCATAGGCATTTAGCTAGAGTGGGTTGGAACAGGGGCTTGAAACCAGGTTTGCATCCCAGACCTCAGTGCTGATTCTTCTGAGCCTTAAGAAGACCCAAGATGCCAAATTTGCTTTTGGCAAGGTCTTTGGGGAGAAGGCAGCAAAGGAACTCCCTAGAAAAATAGGTGAACAAATGCTTCCCTGAATCAAATGCTACTTTGGCATCTCTCCCACTTAACAAAAAGATATCACAAACTATGATATGAAAAACATTCTTCCTCTGATTATGAAAGTAGCACGAGCTATTATTGTGTCATCTAGCACCAAGCTTAGTCAGTGATAAGGAGAAGGCCCTTTGTCAGTTGTCTTGTTAAAGAAGGGTAATCCACATACCTTTGAGGAAAATTTAAAAATCAAATCATATGAAATCATCCAAAAGAGATGCCACTGTGTTGTCAACAATACGGAGGGAAGAGAAAGTTCCCTAGGAAATTATCTGCCCAGGTTTACCTCCACGCTCCCCATTTTAACCTTCCATGGAACCTTAAACTCTGTTTTACCCTGGATCTTTCGTGAATAGGCAAGCTGGTCCTTTTAAGTTAGTCCTTCCCCAGGTCTCCACGGGCAGTGGGGCAGGGGGATTCTGCACAGACCTCCTGCTGATAACCCTCCCCCCCCCACCCCTTAGCCAGTGTGGCGCTTCCCTCGGTCTGTCCTTGGGGTGCCCTTGCTGTGGCTGCATCATTACCATAAAGAATGTGTTCCTCCGTCTCTACACAAGTACCACTTATTATCATCTCATATATTTCCCCACACAGCCACAGGGTCTCTCTGGTTGTGTTGCAAGGTCACTGACACATAATATATTCAATCTATTAAGTTATTAGGGAGATAAATAATTTGGGTGCACATTGCACTCTAACCTTTTACCTTTTCCCCCGGTAGGTGGGACCTTCCTCCCCTCATACCCCAGACCCCCATCCCCCAAACTAATCTTGCCCGATCTTGAATAGTAATTCCATCAGGGGCACGGACTACAGCTGTACCAATGCAGGAATCTCAAACATAATTTCTTTATGGAGACGGGCAATGGGAATATGAAAATTTAAGCCAAAGCGGATGTAATTTAACTCTGCATTATTTATTATGGACACAAATCCTTTCTAATATTGGAAGATAAGGAACGGACAAAAGCAGCATCGCATAAACAATCCGTAAAAGGCAAACGTAGTTCTCCATCTAATGCAATTGCTTTTATACCTTCCCCAGCCTATAAAAATGTTTAGTTTAAATGGTCAGGATGCAGGTCTGTGAGCTTGGGTTTGGAGGTTCCCAAGTGCCTGTTCATACGAAATGAAGATAAAAAGGGAATGGGGAAAAATTGAGAAGTTACCAGACTTTGGAAAATTCAGCCCAGTGAAATTGCAGAATGATTCTCTCCCTCCCCCTCCCCTGCTTCCAGTGGTGATTCAGAAGTCATTGAATGGCCGGTACATGGACTAAGGGACAAAACGCGGACTTCAGAGTCAGGATGACCTGAATCCAGATCCCGCCTCAGGCTTTTACTAGCTGTGTGACCTTGGACAAGTTACTTAACCTCCCTGAAGTCATTTTTTTTTTTATCTGTAAGATGGAGATATTAAAAGCATCTGCCTTAGGTCAATGTTTTGTTTCCAACTGGAAGGAAGCAGATGTCTTTAGGGAGTGTGCTACATAGGAAAGAACGCTGACTCCGGAGATGGAGGACTAAGAGCTCAATACCCACCTCAAGTGCTCACAGCCAGAGCAACTTACCCTCAAGTAAAAGTACTTAATTTCTATACAATGAAAGGGTTGGACTCAGTGACCCCTGAGGGCCACTCTAAGGCTAGAGCTATGATCTAGCCTCTCCTGGTTGTTGTTAGGATCAGATGAAATAATTTATGTCGATTGCTTCACAAGCCTTAAAGTGCTGTAGAAATGTAGTTATTAGCCTTTTATTCCCAGTGAGGTAGCTGTACTAAGCCAGGAAAAGGAGACTTTGGTAAATAGCTTGATCACGTGGGGACGTGGAAACGAATAAGCATTTATAGAGCACCTACTGTACCAGGCGCTATGCCATGTTTTTGGTTTTATTTTGTTTTGGTTTGCAGGGCAATGAGGGTTAAGTGACTTGCCCAGGGTCACACAGCTAGTAAGTGTCAAGTGTCTGAGGCTAGAGTTGAACTGAGGTCCTCCTGAATCCAGGGCCAGTGCTTTATCCACTGTGCCACCTAGCTGCCCTGCCATGTACTTTTTCTTTCTTTTTTTTTTTTTGCCAGCATTACCTCATTTGATGGGGAAAAGGGATGGTGGGGCCTGCAAAACTTGAGTATCTGTGGAAATTACAATCTCTGTGGGCTGATTTTTCAAGAGCCCCCAGTGTTGGAAACCAGATCCAACTAATTCCGAGAAAAATGGAGCTGGTTGCAGGGGAATGATGGCCGATAATGACGATAGAGTCATTTATGTGCTTTGAGGCTTACAAAGTACTTTATATATGTTATCTCATTTGCTCGGTAGATGTGGAATTTAGTGCTAATAAAAATATTCAAAGACCGATAATGAAGTAGCAAGTATAGTAAACTCTATTATTCATATCGGCTTCTCTTTTGATCTTTTTGACTATTTCTGGGATAATTTCCTGCCAGTCCATCCTGTCCCTGGGATACCCAGGGATAACCTGCTGCTTTCATATTCTGTGTTTTTTCACTGGGAACCTTTTCTTTCCTTGGATGACACTCACTAGACCCACAACCTCCTTTCTGTGGCCACTGTTTTCTGGGTATCTTGGTGAGCAGAACAAAACAGAGGAAAAAGCTCCAATTATTTTCAGGAATTCTTGAAGGGATCCTGGAGACTTTGGAGGAATAGCTCTTGAGTATTCCCTATGAGTCTGGGGAAGGAAAGAGGCTAGGGCTTTCATAAGAAGCTGCTATGGGTCAGGGATCAGAGCAGCCCAGTGTTCTTAAGAAGGATGGGAGAGGGGGGAGGGGTTTGACAAATAGCACACCAGTGGCAACAGGAGGCCATTCCAGGAAAGCAAAGCAGGAGGCTGACCTGACTTGGACCCCTCGGGAACCTCCCCAAGCACTGCTGGGGTGGTGAGCCACAGCCCAGACAAAGGGCCAGATGGGAAGACAGACCCATGGCCAGATGCCCCCCTCTGAGGAGGGGAAAAAGGCACAGCCCTGGCTTTGGCACCCATACCCAGATTGTGGGGCAAGTTGTTGCATCTGGCCCTTGTATTGGGAACTAGATTATGAGGGCTAGATGAGGGAATAATACCATATATATACATTTAGGAGGAATAGCATTTTTCAATATTCTGAAGCTCAAATAAAAAGATCTCCACTCCAGGATCATGTGTTTTTTGTTTTCCATTTTGTTTTGTTTTGTTTTGTTTTTGGCAGAGGAAGACATAAGGAAAAGCCCTGTGACCTGGCAGCCCATACATAGTCCTAGCCCTAGTTTGTCTCAGCTTAACTTAATGAAAGAAGTGGAAATTAGAAGCTTCATAGAGTATCTAAGCCCCTTCATTTTGCGAGACTCTAAGAGGGAAAGGGACTTGCCCAAGATAACACATGTAGTAACAGAGACAAGCATCCAAATGCGGGTCCGCTGATTTCAAATCCTGTAAGGTCTCTTTCTACTATATCACACTGCCCTACTTGGTCCCACCTTTTGATTCTGTTTTCCCCTTTCCCTTCTCTTACCTCCAAATTGACTTTTTTTTTTTTTTTTTGGTGAGGCAATTGGGGTTAAGTGACTTGCCCAGGGTCACACAGCTAGTAGGTGTCAAGGGTCTGAGGCTGGATTTGAACTCAGGTCCTCCTGAATCCAGGGCCAGTACTCTATCCACTGCGCCATCTAGCTGCCCCTCTTATCTCCAAATTGAGAAGAGAGTCATTGAATTATTTATAAGGAGAAATAGTTGTAGCAGGGAAATAAAGAGAATCATTGAATGTCACAACTGGAAGTGACTCTAAGAAATCATCTTATTCAACCTCTTCATTTTACAGATGAGGAAAGTGAGGCCTAGTGATTGGAAGGGATTTGCTCATTATTCAACTGTTCGTGGCAAAGCCCAGACTAGAACTGAAGGGCTTGCAAGTGATGGGTGGAGGATGTTTTGGCAGGGGGCTAACCAGGGAAGCCTGATCAGTTATGGGGGGCAGAGTATAGAAATCAAGTCTTTAATTTGATTTTCACCCACTACCTGAAGCCATGTTTCAGAGTGGCAAAACTAAGTGCCCTCAACCTCCATTCACCTTTTTTTTTTTTTAAATATTTATTTATTTATTTTTAGTGAGGCAATTGGGGTTAAGTGACTTGCCCAGGGTCACACAGCTAGTAAGTGTTAAGTGTCTGAGGCCAGATTTGAACTCAGGTACTCCTGACTCCAGGGCCGGTGCTCTATCCACTGCGCCACCTAGCTGCCCCCCCATTCACCTTTGATTACAGAAATTGAGCTCTCTCTTTCTCTCTCTCTCTCTCTCTCTCTCTCTCTCTCTCTCTCTCTCTCTCGTCTATTTTAACATGGGACAAAAATAGTTTGGTGGGGAACCATAGCACAGAGGATTATCTGACCATGAGAAGAGTCACATCAGGGGATGAGAAGTTCCAACCTTCATGCCTATGTGGGGCAGGGGCAGAGGGGATAGTTGAAGGTGGGTCCAGAGGGGAACACCATAGCAATATGCTCCTGGTCATGAGTTATGCTGTTTGGTGGTTCCTGTAGAAGATTGCCTGGGAGCAGTGATCACGTCAGAGAGGAAATAAGCTTTTCGGAAAAGGAAGCACACCCTCCAGAGGGGAAAAAAAAAAGTATTCCCATCTTCTTCCCCTTCTGCCTGCCTCCCCTACCCCACCTTTGGCCCCTGCACCTAATAAAGGATAGCAGTGCCCTGAGTCAAAGTCTCCTTCTCCCTGGCCTAGTTATACCTCTGCCTATCCATTCCAAGAGCTCAGAACATCAAAGTCATATTCTCATTTTTGCTCATAGGTCTCTTTTCCTAGGAGTGATGAGACACCTATTGCCCTGGAGTTTGGAGTATTAAGCATGCTAAAGTATCAATCACGTGGTTGATGGTTTTAGTCATGAAGGTTGTATAACTTGCTGTTGATGACAACTTCCCATAAGATTTCCACCTCTGACATCTGATGTCAGATGGATGATTTGGAGGAGGCTCGTGTGAGGGAGACCTAAGGAATTAGCCAACTTTAGAACAAGCTGTTTCTAAGGGGAGGTTCCCAGTAAAGAGATGTGCCATAAAACTTCCTTCTAGGGTTATTAATTTCCTTATTGCAAATAGCCATATATTCAAATACCACCCCACCCCCTGCCTTATTTTAGCTAATAGGACACTCAATTTAATGAGCAGAGTTTGCATAAGAGGAGGCTGCTAATTAAATTTTAAGCCTTGTCACTTTAAGGATTTGTTCCTGGTGGGGTGGGTGACTCTGAACCCTGGCATCTGTCAGAGAGTAATGGCACAGCCTCATGGATGCACCTACCTTTCCTGTCTCAAAGGTCTCCTCTTCCTGGCTTTTGAGACATTCTATCATCCAGCCCCTTACTCATTCTGCCTCCCCTTCTGTCCTGGTCTTCAGGCTTCCCTCCAACACCCAATGCCCTTTTGTCTTCCTTCTTTCTCTTGCATCATTGCTCACTCTCTCCTTTCCAACCTGGAATGTCCTCCCCCACTTATCTTCCTACCTGGATTCTGCTCATCCCTCAAATCCCAGCTCATATTTCACCTTCTTGGGTGATATGTCTCCTGATGACTCTAGTCCATGTTGTCATTTCCTTCCACTGACTTGAATTGCCCTTACCATCTGCACACATGGCTTAGCACTGGATGATATCATGTTGTGCTCAGTTTAAGGTAGACTGACTTCATCTTTCCAATTAGACCATCTTTGAAGAGGGGAACTATGAATCTTCTTCCCTTTGAACCACTGAAAACATTGGGGAGAAGGAGAGAGAAGACATGCAGAGTATCAGGAGGATTTGTTCTATCTCTTTAAGAAGTAGCCAGGGAAGGCATTTCTTTCCCTTTTACACAAAGCATTTGTTAAACACTTACTATGTGCCAGGAAGCAAGTTAAATGCTGGGAATACAAATACAAGGAAAAATAAACAATTCCACAAAGTTAGAGAAACGTGGAAGGACTTATATGAACTGATGCTGACTGAGAGGAGCAGAACTAGGAGAACATTGTACACAGTAACAGCAACATTGTGTGATGAACAATGGGGATGGTCTTGGCTCTTTTTAGCAATACAATGGTCCAAAACAATTAATTTCAAAGAACTTCATAATAGAAAATGTTCTCAACATCCAGAAAAAAGAACTGTGATATATGAATGCAGATTGAACCATACTGTTTCTACTTTTGGATTGGGTTTTTTTCCTTCTTTTTTGAGGTTTTTCCCTTGTGCTCTGACTCTTCTTTCACAATATGACTAATTCAGAAATATGTTTAATGTGATTGCACACATATAATATATATTAGATTGCTTTCTGACTTGGGGAGGAGGGAGGGAATAGAGGGTGGGAAAAAATTTGGAACTAAAAATCCTATGAAAACAAATGTTGAAAACTATCCTTATATGTAACTAGAAAATAATAAAATACTAAACAAACAAAAAAAAGAGACAGTTCCTGCCTTCAAGGTATAATATGCTGTATGTATCAAGTTTAAATTTGTTCTATGTGAGTTATATTTTGAAGAGCTCTCACTGTTTAATTTGATTATTGACAATGCTATACTAAAGATTAGTGGAAATCCATCAGTTCAACAGCTAACGAAGTAAAAGTATCCAGAGACAACCAGAATCCGGAACAGAATCCAATCCCCTGATGGCATCTTAGCACTCAATAAAGACAAGATTTCAAGGACTTTAAATGAACATTTTTGTGGGTTTTTTTCTTTCTGTTACTATATGCATCATCTGTAATATATATTTTCTGCAGAGGCTTTCCCTCTGTAGACATTGTCAAAGCGTGAGTCCATGAGGGACTGCCCCTCTGGACAAAATTTTCCCTTTCTTACTTTCCTATATTGTTATTAGTATATTGTTTGTTAGCATAGGTTATGATATTCTGTTATTTTTTATTTTTTTGCTTATTATTTGTTTCATCAAGGAAACACCACAGGTTTTTTTTTTTTTACAAAACAAAGGGGAAAATATAAAGAATTAATTGTGATTTGAGGTTTCTATGACCCTATCTTTGGCTAAAATTGGAGGCCAGTGAGGCTACCTCCGTGCCAGCATGGTGCTCCACCTACTGGCTATAGCCATCACCATTCCTCTGCAGATCACGTCATCACCACGCACTGATGCCTGCATGGGCCTGGCCAAATTATAATGACTGGAAGCCCAGTGAGGGCAGTCATGTGGCTGTCAATCAGGGCTGCCAGCCAATTAGCTTGGGGCCGTGTGTGAACAGCCCAGGGTTTTCTGGGAAGGAGAAGGGAGGAGATTCTCCATTCTGGCATATGAGAGGGAGAGAGATGGGGTGCAGCCATTTCGCTCTTTGGAAACAGCTGAGTCCTGTTGGTGTGATTCAGGTCATATTATTTTCCTTCCCCCATTCCCTTTTTCCCTTGTCCCTAATTCTACTAATCTTACTTGTGTTTTAAATTTGTTCTTGTTATATATTAAACAAGAATAAAGACGTTTTTGTTGTATCATCAAAAAAAAATTTGTTCTTGTTAATAAACCCTGTTTTGTTTTGGAAAGAGGCTGTTAATCTCCTTCCTTACCCCAATATTATGGTGAACCACCTAACTAACACTCCCCAATTAAAATTTGGCCCTTACAAAGGAGTTTACATTCTTTTGGAGACTTTGTCGTCGTTGTCATCGTCTTCATTGTTTTTCAGTTGTTTCAGTTGTGGTCAACTCTTTGTGACCCCATTTGGGATTTTCTTGGCAAAGATACTGGAGTGGTTTGCCATTTTCTTCTCTGGCTCATTTTACAGATGAGGAAACTGAGGCAAATGGGGCTAAGCAACTTGCCCAGGGTCACACAGGTAATAAGCATTTGAGGCCAGATTTGAACTTGGGTCTTCATGACTCCAGGCCTGGCACTCTATCCACTAGGCTACCTTCCTGCTGTTCTGGGGATTCAACAATACATAAAAGGGAGTAAAAAAGATGGGGTAGGGAGGGCAAGGTGAAATCCTGAAAGTCAAGAATAGCTTGAAGAGGAGTGAAGAAGTCAGCATGGCTGGCTTAGGTATTTCTTCAAAGGGAGATTCCAGAGAGGAAGGAAGACCAGAAGGAAGAGAGAGTCAGAAGACGGGAGGAGTCTTCCAGGATGAGAAGTTTGCTGGGGCAGTGGCAAAGTCCAGAGAGTCAGGTTTGGAGCTAGGAGAAGGTGAAGCACACTGGAAGCCAGAGATTTAGACTCAGTAGTTTGAAGAAAATAATAAATGCACATTGCAAAGCTCAAACTCCACAGGAGCCAAGAAGCTATTCTATTTCAACATCATTTCTTCCAGGCTGCCACTTTTCTCTTCGCTTTTGCCTTTATGCTAGAAATCCAGAGCATCCCCTCTCAGACCCATGTATCAATATCTCGGGCAATAGAGATAGGTCACACTGAGCCATGCATGCTCCCTAATCAGGATAAGCAGGACTTTCCACCTTTCCTCTGAGCTTGCCATATCTCTGATACTCCAGGGAAGGTAATTAGGTCCCAGGCATTATTTAAATAGACGGGGAGGACACTATCTTAGGACTCTTTGTAAAATAAATTTTTGGAGTGTGTGAGGTTTGATTAGATGACTCTATGTTCCCTTTCACCGCCGAAGTTGAGCTTTCTAAGTGTTTCGGCTCAAAACGCCTTTGCTTCCAGCTCTTGCTAGCTAGGAGGCTGAATATTAGAATAAGAATAAATACAAAAGGAAAGTACCAAAAGGAATTAAAATCAAGATTTTCTAGGGATCACTCTCGCTGCGGACCAGTCACAGTCTGACCTGTACAATAATATATCTGCTGGCACTCACATTTCTTGTATCTAAATAAATTCCATAACAGATTATCTTAAGGAAGAACCATAACTATCATAGTTAATGGTATGTTTGTGCTTTGAAGATGTCACTCATACTGACTCCACGGGTCATCTGCTCAGACCAATATATCCAGCAATGGAGATGGATTGCACTGAACCATCCCCATTCCCTAATTAGGTCTAATTATTTGGGAGAGTATGCACTGTCTATGAGGCCAAAGTTATGAGTCCCACTTCAGTGATGATTAGTTACCTCTGAAGAGGGAAAAATGACCTTTTTTTTTTTCTCTAACCATGGCCCCAAGCTAATAACCCACTGACACAGGCAGTCAACTCACAAAGTAGACCAAAAGAGAGTGTGGATGGCTGTGTCACCCATCCCTACTACTGGAGACATAGGTCTGAGCAGATGGCCCAGGGGGTCAGTGTCAATGATGTCTTCAAAACATGAATATCTCACTTGCTGCAGCCTCTACTGCCCTCCCTCCCTGATCCTTCTTTGTCATTCCTCCCTCTGTTTCCAGCTCAACATCAGAGGACCATGGGGGGTGGGGGAAAGGAACACATGAGGGCACTTGTGAACATGACAAGCATCTCTTAGAGTCACAAATAAAACATCCCAGGCCTCGACCCCTTGACCTTTCTAAAGCCAGAACAAGGCAGGTGGTCTGGGAGGGGCGGAAGACTTTGTCCCTTTACAATGGCCAAGTAACAGATTATGTGGGAACCTCTCAATGAGGGACAGGATGGAGAGTCCCTTTATAAATGGACTGGAGGACAATCAGTCATTTGGACCGAAATCAGAGTTTTCCTAACACTGCAGGGTATCTCTTCATGCCGTGATTCAATTTCATGCCAGTTCCGTGCTCCAATTCCACCAAATTAACTCAGAATTATATTTGCCCCCTTGATTTTAAGCACCTGGCATAATTACTGCCCCGATCCAGGGAGATGTGTTTGGGGAACATGAAAATTGTCAATATGCATTTTTAGTCATTAGCATGCAGATGAATTTCACCATAACAAGTTGTAATCAGATGGTGTTCCTCCAGCTGGGATATTTAAGAGAAGTGTAATATATCCTCTTTCACAAATGGATTCTTCCCTTTAGCTTCTCATAACCTGGCAGAAATATGGTACCAAGACTTTCCCCACTAGGGCCATCTCATCCCTGGGAGAGAACCCAGATTTGTTATTGCAGGATTACTGCTCAGAAACACCAATAACGAAGTATTTCAGAAAAGAATTTAAGGGTTTGAGTTGAGAGTTGGTAAGTGAATTATGAAATCACTGCATGTGTGGTGGGGGGCAGGGAGGAGAAGGGTTCATCTCGACAGGAAATGAAGTTTTGACATGTAGACGTGGCATGTTGGGGGCAAAGGAGACGCTTCCTTCTCTTCCCATGCAATCCCCATTACCTAAACTTCAGATTTTCCATTTCTAAAAGGATGGGGAGGGGTTGCCTCACACAGTAAGGGAGCACTGGGGTACAATGGAAAGAGCCCAGACTCTGAGGTCAGAGGACCTGTGTTCAAATCCTGACCAATGCATTTTCCTATTCTTTTTAGGTTTTAGTTCCCTAATATGTAAAAGAAGGGGTTGGATTAGATGGTCTGAGTGTCCTTCCAAATTGAGATCTATGATAATTAAGGAATCTTCCAACTCTGACCTTCTATGAATCTTCCACATTCCAGGACAGATTTTCAAAAAAGATCACTTCCCAGTGTATGGCTATACAAAAATTCAATGGCATTTCTTTTAAGTTGCTAAGGACTTTAAATGCTTCTTTGGCAACCTAGTTTTTCACAAGTCTCAAATTTACGAAGTCCTAGCTGTCTCATTGAAACATCTACTGCTGTTCCACCACCATTTCCCTGCTCTAGACTTTGTGACTCCCTTCATGTCCAGGAAGACCTGCACTGCTCATCACACATGAAATCTGGACTCCTTCTCAGGGAGCAGCACATACAAAAGTACATCCTTCCTCCCCAGGGCCCTCAGTGCTAACGCAAGAGCTCTCACAGACGTCAAGATCTCTGCTGTATTCCTGCTGCCATCACTGTGGCATCGGTCCTCATGATCAACCTCCTTAACGACTGCAATCGCCTTTTCACTTCTCCCCTATATCCACTCCAAATCAACCTTCATGCCACTACCAGACTAATCTTTCTTATGCATAGAACGAATCAGGTTGCTCCTCTGCTCAAAAACCTTCAATAGCTCTCTAATACTCCCGAGTAAAGTTCAGATTTTTTTTTTTGGCCTGCCCTGTAAGACTCTCCATAGTCAGGCAATCCTCTCTCTGCCTTTCCAGCTTTACCTTATACTCTGTGTCTCAGCTAAAAGGGACTTTTCTCTGCCCACTGAAAACATGGTGGAATTTTCCACCCCCATTATTATGTTTGTGATGTTCTCTCTGAACAGAATGTCCAAGCTCCCGTTCTGTGCCTGAAGAATTCCTCTTCTTAATACTCAACCCAGGCATCACCTCTTTCACAAAGCTTTCCTTAATGATCCAAGCAGTGACAATTTACCCCTGGGGCCTCTCACTAAGAGGTACAAAATATAGTGTGCTAAATAAATTTGTTATGTAAAAATCACGTATGTTTTGCTGATCTGTGTTTGTGCTCTATTCTCCTCTTAGACTATAAGGTCCAAGAGGGCAGAGACCAGGTCTTATGGAAATTTCGTATCTCTCCAAAGTTTAGCTCAGTTCTCTTCATACAAGACTATGGCCACTTGATAAATGTTTGGTGAATGCATAAATTATTATTATTATTAATAGTCTGCAGACTGTTGCAAAATTGATTTGTTCCTTTAAATGTCACCATCTTCCAAGAAGCGAGATTCCTTTTTTTTGGCGGGGCTGTGAGGGTTAAATGATTTGCCCAGGTTCACACAGCTAGTAAGTGTCAAGTGTCTGAGGCTGGATTTGAACTCAGGTCCTCCTGAATCCAGGGCTGGTGCTTTATCCACTGCTCTGCCTAGTTGCCCCCCTGGTGAATAAGATTCTATTTTAAAGAGATGGGATTTATACAGCAACTTTCTGGAATGCAGCTGTTGTTTTAAGTGAGTTTTACCTGAGTTGACAAGACCCTACTTGGACCCAATTTCTTGAGGCAGGTAGAACTCCCTAGAAGACAGCTAGGCATTTTTTATTTGTCCAGTGAGGGAAGGCAGGTAGGTGGACAGAGTAGAGACTAGAGTCAGGAAATCTGAATTGAAATCCAACCTCAGACATTTTACTAGTTGTGTAAAGACCCCGGGCAAGTCACTTAACCTCTGTCTGACAGTTTCCTCAATTGTAAAATGGGGCTCAGAATAGCACCAACTTCACAGGTTTGCTATGAGTATCCCATGAGCTAATATTTGTCAAGTGCTTAGCATGGTGCCTGGCACACAGTAGGCACTTAATAAATACCTCTTCTTTTCTTGTTCCTTTCCCTTATCTCTTCCTTTTCCCTCCTCTCCAAGTCCTCCCCTCATTTCCAGTGACCCATAGTATGATCTGGAGCCAATGTGGAGTCAGAGGATCTGGATTTAAATCCCAGTTTTGCTCCTTGCCTCCTTCCTGTGTTACCTTGAACAAGTCACTCACTTACCTGTGCATGTCAAATGAGGGGTTGGCTGTTCTGAGGTCCCTTGCAGTACTCAATCTATGACCTCATGGTATCCTAGAAGATGAGGAGACCTGGACTCTGGTCTCCACTCTGTCACTGAGCCACCTTGTGAGCTTGGGGAAATTACTTTTTTCTGGGCCTTGGTTTCCCCTCATATAAATGGGGATATTTCCTGCTGGACCTGGCTCACAGAGAAGGTGGTGAGGCTCAAGGGGGATCCTCACAATGACTGCTTGTAAATGTGAGGAGTTCCTTTTCCAGGGACTAGCTGAAGCCTAAACCAAAAGATGTTACAGCTTCATGGCCTGTAAAGCAGTCACATCTCTTAGTCTTTTCAGTGTTACCTAAGGGACCTCTGTTATCATCATTAGGATAGTAATGATGATCTTCAAGTACTCCCCACCTGCCCGCTGAGAAGGGCCCCTCCCTCGGCCCAGTGCCTGCCACACTCCTGCCTTAAATCATCCCACCATCCACTGCCCTCAGAGGCTCTGACAGGCCAGAATTGACGACATCCTGGACGCCCCTGCCCCCAAGAGGCCAGAGCATCCATCCTGCCCTCCCCTCCCACCAGCTGCTGGCAGAAGGAACGTCCTGGCATATGGAGGGGGCCACCCTAATCCCTGCAAGGTCATTAACAAGCATGAGAGGTAGACAGAGAAACCCTGCACATACCAGCAGCTGGGATATCTTGCCTCCTCACTAGCTTCAGAGGCGACCCTGTACCCCAGGAAAGCTTTAAGGAAGAAAAGGTTAAGTACTTTATTGAGAGATCAGACCACTGGAAGTGATGGATATAAAGAATTCAGGGACACATGGGAAGATTTGTATGAAATAATGTTGAGGGAAATGTAAAGAATCAAAATAACAGACACAACAATCGTTCAGTCATTTTTCAATCGTGTCAGACTCTTTGTGACTGCATATGGGGTTTTCTTGGCAAAGATACTGGAGTGGTTTACCATTTCTTTCTTCAGTTCATTTTACAGATAAGGAAACCGAGGCAAACAGGGTTAAATGACTTGCCCAGGGTCACACAGCTAGTAAGTGTCTGAGGCCCTGTTTGAACTCAGGTCTTCCTGACTTGGGGCCTGGCACTCTATCTACTGTGCCACATAAAAATTACATCAATGTAAATCAAAAGATTTATGAGGAAGCAGAGCTATGGGTAACTGAAAAACCAATAATGCTCCTGGAGAACTGATAATGAAACATTTTCCTCATTATGACAAAGAGGTGGGGAACTACTAGGTAGGAAGGGTATATGCACTATTGAATTGTTTTGCTTAATTGTTTTTCTTTGTCAATCTGGATGGGGCTGGTAGGCTAAATAATTACAGTAGTGACTATAGTGTAAACAAAGGGCATCTACTTAAAAAACACAAAGGGCGAGAGGTACTATGGAGTATAGTTTTTGCATTGGCCTAATTTTCATTTTATTGCTGTCTGCAGGCAAGAGATAGGATGACCACTTATCAAGGGCGATATTACTTTTGTTTGTTTGTTTTTTTGTTTTTGCAGGGCAATGAAGGTTAAGTGACTTGCCCAGGGTCACACAGCTAGTAAGTGTCAAGTGTCTGAGACTGGATTTGAACTCAGGTACTCCTGAATCCAGGGCCAGTGCTTTATCCACCTAGCTGCCCCCTTGGGTTTTTGTTGTTGTTGTTTTTCTGTAAGGGTGATATTAAGAGGATTCCTATTCGAGTATGGTGAGTAGGAGCAGGATCCAGATGTGGGGGTGAAGGGCACCTGAGGGGTACATCACATAGGAGGATGGAAGCCCAGATGCAGAGCTGAAAGGGACCTTAGAAATCATGGAGTCCAACTCTTTTGTTTTGCAAATAAAGAAACTGAGGCTTAATGTCATGAAGTGCCCAGGGTCACCCAACTAGTGATGTCTGAAGTGGGATTGAAACCCAGTTTTTTCCTGACTCTGAGTCCAGGTTTCTAGTCATTTCTCCATCTGAGTTCTTCCAATGAGAGATTCTATGACTCTGACTCTGTGATCTGTGGGGAGATCCTAGGACCTTAGAGACCATATAGTCCACCGCCATAATTTTATAGATGAGGACAATGAGACTCAGAGTCCAAGGTGACACAGGTAGAACAGAGCTGTACCAGAACTCAGGGTTCCTGACTCCCCAGACTGGTACATATAAGCCTCTGCACCACACTGCTGCAGCACAGCGTTGGTCTGGGAATCCGGAAGATCTGAGTTTCAGCCCCAATTCCATGACCATATGTGTGACTTCCAGCAAGTGACCCCACCTCTCAGGGCCTCAATTTACTGATCTGCAAGAGAACATCATAAAGTCTGCCTCACCTCCCACCTAGAACTGCTGTGGGGACTGAGAAGATCTATGTGAAGGTACTTTGGCAAGGGAGATGTCTTACATAAACGTGAAACATCATGATGTGTACGTGTGCACATTTATGTGTGTGTAGGGGGGCATGTGTACACACACATCTTTTTTTACCTGCACCCACACACTCGCTGAGATGTTTATGTGACATATACAAACACACAGAAGGCCATGCAGTCTGACATTTTCATAGCCCATATTTTTCTCTCACCTTGTGATTTTTTTCTCTGGCTTTACCCTTGGCTAACACATGGAAAGAACCAAATGTGACAGCCTGCCCCCACATCCCCACCTGCTTTAAAATGCAAAGTAGGAGACTCAGATGGTCAGGATGGAATATTTTTATGATAAAAAATAACCCTACATTACATTAGCCCCTGGGAATGGGGGTGTGAGGGGGAGATGGTGTCACCCCGCAGATTACGGAGGCAAACTGATGAAAATTCCGTTTATGAAGTCGCTGCTCTATCATTAATTAGAGACCCCTCTGGTGGGGGGGGAGGTGGGGGGAGGAAAGAGGAATTGGAAAAGTGCTGCATTTCCTATCTCCTCTGCCACACCGTGAAAGCCTTGTCAACATTTTTCCACGGAAGAATGAAAATGTAAATAACTTTCAGATTCTTCAACGTCACTGCAGTATGGAAAAAGGTCATATTGCTGGAGACCATTTATCTCGTTGTGGATTTAAAGAGCTTTTTTCTATTAAATTTTTCCAAATTAATGTTTTATGTTGCCCAGAGTAATTTGAACAATTATGGGTTTAAAGGATTGATCATTACATCTGCTGGGATTTAGATAGCCAGACTGATTTCTTTGAAAACCCCTTGATTTATGGGTGTTCTACTGAGGTAAATGGTTTAAATGTCTGATCTGGAAGACCAACCAGCTTCAGAGCTGAGTGGGTACCATTACAGTCCCTAACATCATGATCAAGGAGCACCATGTGCAGGGCTGGGTACTGACTGGCTGGAGGGTCAAACCTCATGAACCTGATGGAGACTCAAAACAGAGCCACACAAATGACTTGAGGGGACAAAGCTACATAATAGGAAGATTGACCATAAGAAGACAGGAAAGCAAGGTGGCTTCAGTCTGGAGATATTCAAACTGGGAAAGTATGTGGTTACAAACCTACACTTTCTGGTAAGGGATAGAGGGTTGGCGGAGGTGGGGAGGTAGACAGACAGGAGGTATTTCCCCAAAACTGAGATACTAGAAACAAGGAAGCCCCATGGAGTTTTAAAGAGGCAGATTTAGGATCAGTCATAGGCTATACTACTTGGCACAGTAGAAAGTGGATTTGTAGGTAGAGAATTGGGGTTCAGATTCAATTTTTGCCACATGCAGACTATGTGACATTGGACAAGTCACTTCTTTCTGGGTCTTAGTTTCTTGATATATAAAATAAAGAAGTTGGGCCTAGTTTCTTAAACTATGAGCCGTGACCCCATGTGGGGTTGTGTAACTGAATGTGGGGGTCACAGAAAATTTGGCAACAGTAAAAGGTTATGTATTCCTATTTTATATATCTATATACCCCAGGACACGTGAAAATTTCTCAGGTGAGAAGGGGTCATGAGTGGAAAAAGTTTAAGAAGCCTTGGACTAGATAACTTCTACCATCCTTTCCAATTTTAAATCCTATGATGTTAAGGTCCCTGACTTTTAGGGGCTTATAGTTTACTATTTTATACATATATAATGCTTGCAATTAGAAGGACCTGAGTTCAAATCCCACCTCTGATACAAACTGTGATGATGGGCAAGTCATTTCATTTGTTTTTGGAGGCAGTTGGGGTTAAATGACTTGCCCAGGGTCACACAGCTGGTAAGTGTCCGAGGTCTCCATAATGCCAGGGCTGGTACTTTATCCACTGTGCCACCTAGCTTCCCCAAGTGATTTCATTCTGAGCCTCAATTCCTCATCTGTAAAATAGAGATTATAATACCTGAATTATCTACTTGGCAGAATTATTTTGAAATAGCAAGTGAAGTACTTTGCAAACTTTAAAGCATTGCATAAATTTCAGTTACTATTAATTCACTTTATCTAGTGGGGATTAAATATATAGAACTTATTCCACAAAAAGGCATAGGCTAGATAAAAATGTGTTTTGGAAGGTTTTTGATAAATTAGTAATCATGGGAAAAGTCACAACTTTTCTGAGCTTCAGTTTCCTCATCTGAAAATGGGGATTTTTAATAATGATCTTACCTCACAGGGCTATTAAAAGGAATAAATGAGATAATCAAGGTGAAGTATTTTTCAAACCTTAAAGCCCTATATAAATTTTGGTTACTATTAGTGATAAATATCACATGTTATTAAGAAAAGCTAGGGGTGTTTAGAGGCAACTGGTGGCTCAGTGGATAGAGCACTGGGCCTAGAGTCAGGAAGACTAAAGATCAAATCCAGCTTCACACATTTTCTGACTGTGTGACCTTGGGCAAGTCATTTAACCTTTAATCGAATGGATCCACTGGAAAAGAAATGGCAAACTACTCCAGTATCTTTGCCAAGAAAATCCCAGATTGGGTCACAAAGGGTTGGACATGACAAACAACATAAATGGTGTTTAGAGACATCCCTGACCTTTAAGATTATATCAGGGAGGATACTTATTCCCCTGAGTCATCTTTTGTGGTCTCATCAGAGACAGGATACTGGGCCAGAGGTATTGACTGTAGTACTGCCATCGAGCACCCTTTCTCACATAACTTATCCTAATGCTAATCAGTTTGAGTGGACTCTCTTTTGGGGGAAATGTTTGACCTATAATCACCTATCCCAGTATCAAGCTGATCAACAGAGGGGATGGAGCCACCTGGCAGTTTCCAGGGACCCTATGCCCATGAAGAGAATTGACAGTTGGCTCAGGAATGGCAAGCATTGAAATCCTTGGACCATGATCAACAACCTGCCTCTTCATCCAAGGCCAGATCAATTGGCTTGTGGTTCTGTTCCAGAAAAATACCTGGGGGACCAATTTGGAATTTCCAAACATGCCAGCAGAATGATAAGATTAGCACAAATTAAAACCATGGTCCAAAAGGCCCTTTGTGGTCTGTTCTCAGGCAGAGTCAAGTCTGGATATTCTGGGGGAATGACTTAAGAAGAGAGAGAGGCCAATCACAAGGGTTCTTGCTATCCCTCCTCCAAAAAGAAGCCTGTAAATTGGTGACTTTACAATAAATCTACATTCCGAAGCAACTTTAAAACTCAATGGCCAGCAAGCAAAGTGCAGTTGAACAACAATAGCCTATTTTTATAATACTTTTTCCCTGATACAAATGCTAGAAGGAAAGCAGTTTAAGTAATATGTTACCCATTTTACAAATAAGGAAATTAAGCTTCAGAAAGGTTAAATGGCTTAATGGGAACAGAACAAAGCAATCCCCACAAAATTACTCCTAAGCCACCTACTAGGGTCCTATGATCTCTGACAAAGAATATCCCAGAGAATGAGGAAGAATTCAGATAGTAAAGACTCAAGACAGAGTTATGATAGTCATCAATTCATTACAGCAAACATTAAGTGCCTACTCTAGGTGATTTCCCATGCTAAGGAAATAACCCCTGCCCTTAAGAAATTCACATTCTGGGAAGGAAGGAAGGAAACAAACACTTATTAAATGCTTCTATGTGTTGGGCACTGTGCTAAGTGCTTTACAAATACAAAATTAGTTTATACTCACAACAACCTGGGAGGTAGATGCTATTATTATCACCCTCATTTTACAGATGAGAAAACTGAGGCAGAGGTTAAGGGATTTGCCCGGGTCACACAGAGCTAGTTAAGTTTCTGAGGCCAGATTTGACTCAGGACTTCCTGACTTCTATTGACTACATCACCTAGCTGCCTCTGTAGGAAGAGAGTCTTATAATGTTCTTATCCATAAGCATAGTACAAATAAAATTGATTAGGGAGAAAGAATTGAGAGGAATCAAGAAATGCTGAATAGAGAAGGTAGCACCTGAGTGTTAAGGACAGGAGAGCTTAAATCTTCCCCATTAAAAAAAACACAAACTTTCCTTAGACCCTACAATCCCCTGTAAGTTATCTTCTTAGACCTCTCTTCCATTTCTCAAACTCCTTGAAAAAAAATCAAGTTAAGTGACTTGCCCAGAGTCACATAGCCAGAAAGTTTCCAAGTCTAGATTTGAACTCCAGTTTTCCTGACTCTAGGCCCACTGCTCTATCCACTGAGCCACCAGTTGCCTCTAAACTCCCCTTGTTTTTCTTAATAACATGAAATATTTATCACTAATAATAATAACCAAAATTTATGTGTAGGGATAAGTGACATGATATTTGTAGTCCTTGCAAACCTTAAAGTGCTGTGTAAATACTAACTATAATTATTATTCTGACATCATCACTGAATCCAATCTACTTTCTCCAAAGAGACCATTTTAAGGCCTTTTCTCAATCATCATCTTTTTTTGTTGTTGTTTGTTTGTTTTTTAGTGAGGCAATTGGGGTTAAGTGACTTGCCCAGGGTCACACAGCTAGTAAGTATTAAGTGTTAAGTGTCTGAGGCCAGATTTGAACTCAGGTCCTCCTGACTCCAGGGCCCATGCTCTATCCACTGCGCCACCTAGCTGCCCCATCCTCACCTTTTTTATCTCCCTACAACCTTTGACAGCACCTAGGTGGCACAGTGGATAGAGCACTGGGCCTGGAGGCAGGAAGACTCACCTTCCTGAGTCCAAATCTGGCCTCAGACACTGTGTGACCCTGAGAAAACCCAGTTTTCCTTAATTTCCTCATCTACAAAATGAACTGGAGAAGGAAATGGCAAACCACTCCAGTATCTTTGCCAAGAAAACTCCAAATGAGATCATGAAGAGTCGGACATGGCTAAAAAATGACTGACACTATGATTTGACACTATTGACCATCCTCTCTTTCTGTATATTATCTGTTCTATGGGTTTTTGTAACACTTTTCTTGTTTCTCTCCTTTTTAGTCTTTTCACCTCTAACCTGGTCTATTCTAATAGCGTCCTCTCTAAACTAGCCTTTATGCAGTTTCCAACTGATTTTCCTAAAGCACAAATCTGACCATATCATTCCCTATTCAGTAAATGCTGGTGGCTCTCTCTTATTGGTAATATCAGATATAAACCCCTCTGTTTGATATTTAAATCCTTCACAACCTAGCTTCACCCTACTTCATTCAGTCTTTTTTTTTTTTTGGTGAGGCAATTGGGGTTAAGTGACTTGCCCAGGGTCACACATCTAGTAAGTGTTAAGTGTCTGAAGCCGGATTTGAACTCAGATCCTCCTGACTCCAGGGCCGGTGCTCTATCCACTGCGCCACCTAGCTGCCCAGTCTTACTGCACATTATTCCCCTCCACACACAATCAGATTATCTGGACTTTTTACTTTCCTGATACATGGCACTTCACTTCCCACCGCTGAACTTTTTCACAAGAGACCCTCCATGCCTGAAGGGCTCTCCCTTTTGAGCTCCATCTTCCAGAATCCCTTGCTTCTTTTTTATTTATTTATTTATTTATTTTTTTAGTGAGGCAACTGGGATTAAGTGACTTGCCCAAGGTCACACAGCTAGTAAGTGTCAAGTGTCTGAGACCGGATTTGAACTCAGGTACTCCTGACTCCAGGGCCGGTGCTCTATCCACTGTGCCACCTAGCTGCCCCAATCCCTTGCTTCTTACAAGACTCAGTTTCAAGCACCAAATTCTATACAATCTCCTCATCATGTAAATCACCCAAATTACCTTGTATCTATTTTGTGAATCCCTGTCTCACTAAGAGATACTTATTGCTTCATGTTTTATTGTTACTAGCAATCCCTTTCTGCATCAAAGTGAACCTATCACCTAGGCTACCTCTCAGTCTATTTGGCAAACAGCCCTTTGTTGGCCCCTCATAGGAAAAATTCAGTAAAAATAGTGTCAAGGGCTCTGTCTTATTCTTTGGGTCCTCCCACATCTCCAGTATTTTCCACTTTATTGAAGGTCAAAGCCATAACCCTCTGAGATAGAGATCTGCATTCAGACTATATCAGTACTTTCCCTGGATGTGGATAGCATTTTCCATCACTAGTCCTTTGGAATTGTCTTGGATCATTGTATTGCTGAGGCAAGCTAAGTTATTCATAGTTGATCATTGTACAATGTTGCTGTTACTGTGTACAATGTTCTCCTGGTTCTGCCCACTTCATTTTGCATCAGTTCATATAGGTCTTTCCAGGTTTTTCTGAAATCTGCTGGCTTGTCATTTCATATAGCACAATGGTATTCCATTTACTTAATTGCCTTTTGCCTTGGTTACTTTATCTATAAAATGAGGCTGTTGGACTAGATATTAAGAATTAAGAGGTCATTATTAACCTTGGAAAGAGCAATGTCAGTTGAATAGTGGGACCAGAAGTCAGATCGAAAGGGATGGAAAACTGTCAGGTCTCACACAGTAGTTCATGTGTATGATTCTTTTTGTGTGATTGTTGATGAAAAGGATAAATTATTTGGGAGGCTGTGGCCTCAACTGATTTTTTTCTGGGTAATTTAATCATTTTATTAATAGGCCAGTAGGTTATTAATAAAAGGATGGGCTATTGGCCATCTCTTTCAGATCAAAGACCCCTAATGGAGGTGGGGGGGTCACAGTTTATATATCCTTCTAATTGTAGGAGGTCCATCACATAGCGATCCAATCTAATTGGTTGACATGATTTGGAGGTTTTATATTAAATTTTTTTTAAAGTCTTGGGATATGTGATCTAGGTCACTCAACCCTTGGTTAAGATGACATCAGAGGGGCAGCTAGGTGGTGCAGTGGACAAAGCACCGGCCCTGGATTCAGGAGGACCCAAGTTCAAATCCAGCCTCAGACACCTGCCACCCACTAGCTGTGTGACCCTGGGTAAGCCCTCAACTGATTTTAAGGACAGAATAGAATTAATCATGTTTGTAGGCAGCAGGAAAAGTGGCAGTAGAGAAGCAGACTGAAGATTATAATAATAGCTAACATTTACATAGTACATTAAGGTTTCCAAGTGATTTATAGTTGTTATCTCATTTGGTCCTCAATACAATCCTGTGAAATAGGTGTTATTTTTATTGCCATTTCAGAGATGAGGAAACTGAAGCTAAGAGAGATTGTGTCACCTAGGGTCACACAACTAGTAAGTGTCTAAGGTAAGATTCAAACCCAGACTTCTTACTCCCAATCCAAGGATATATACAATGGACCATAAAAGCTATACCATATAGTATGCCATATCAAGATGAGAGACAGAGACAGAGAAAGACATAGAGAAACTCCTCATGGCGGAGCTTTCCTCTAACAATCTTCATTGTCTCTGAAGGAGAATTGGGGAAAGTAGATAGTAAAGGTGGGGGACAAGATGGAGGATTGGCCAACAGTAAATGGAGATGAGAAAAATTTGGAGCAAAGGAGTTACAGCATAGGGCAGTGGAAGTTTGAACTGTTTGCCTATAGAGTGAAGACCTTGCAGAGATGAAGGTGTGGCCATATTGGGGAAGAAGACTGAGAACAGGAGGGATGTGATAATTAAAGGTTGTGATGACTTCAAAGAATAGGACAATGATGGGACATCTGGGAAAGCAGAATAGGATCCGAGGGGACTTTTTGAATTCAAAATGGTGACACAGATATGGCTGGTGGTGAGATCTAGGGTATAGACATCTCTTGGGGTAGCTAAAAAAGAGTGAAGCTCTTGGAACTTCACCGCCATAGCTCTTCACCTAAGAATCGAGTCACAGAAGTTGGAAAATGCTTATCATGTATATGTATACTACATGCTGTATATACATATAATACATACATGTGCATATATGTTATGTGTGACAAGCCTTTTTAATTGTTTGTTTTGTGAGGCAATTGGGGTTAAGTGACTTGCCCGGGGTCACACAGCTAGTAAGTGTGTAAAGTGTCTGAGGTCAGATTTGAACTCAGGTCCTCCTGAATCCAGGGCCAGTGCTCTATCCACTGTGCCACCTAGCTGCCCTGACAAGCCTTTTTTAAAGTAGATATAGACACACTTGGGTACCTTTAACCTGGGATAACTTTTCTGGGGCCCTAATGGCAAGACAAGGGTGTCCAGATACCACAATTATATTCAATTATAACTTATTTCTCTGTAACTTCTCATTTCTCTAAGTTCTGCCCATTGGGGCCAACCAGAATGTCTAATTCCTCTTCCATATGCTAGCACTATCACAAACTTCTCAGTCTTCTCTGGGATAAATTATCTCAGTCCCTTTAATAAATCCTCATGGCATGAATTTCAGTCCCTTTCTCATCTTGGTCACCTCCTCTGAACACACTCCAGCTTGTCAATGTGCTCCTTAGGATGTGAAGAAGGAACAAGCATTTATTAAGTGCCTACTATGTGTCAATCACTGTGCTAAGTGCTTTACAAATATTATTTCATTTGATCCTTTCACAACACTGTGAGGAACTCTCCCTGTTATCCCTGTGATATTATTATCCCTATTTTATAGTGAAAGAAACTGAGGCAGAAAGAGATCAAGTGACTTGCCCAAGATCACACAGCTAGTAAATGTCTGAGAGCAGATCTGAACTCAGGTCTTCCTGACTCCAGGTACAACACTTTCTCTATCACTCCACCTAGAACTGAATGTAGCCCTCCACATGTGGTCTGATCAGGGCTAACTATTAGCTTTTGTTCTCCCCAATTTCTTTCTCTCCTCTGAACTCCCATAGTTCTTATCTTTGCTTTTTTTGGGGGGTGCTGATCACATACTTGCTTTGTGAAATTCTGTGACTCCATGAACTGTTTTAGCAATTCCTCTTTCTGCCTTGACCATGAGCTATGGGAGGGGAGTAACTATGTCTCCTTTAATTTCTCCTCCCCGCCCCCGACAGTGACTAGTGCAGGTCTGGGCACACAGGAGGTATTGGTAAACACTAGTTGAATCAAATTTCCCTTGAAACTCAGTTAAGCCTGGTAGGATTCTGGGTGGCCCCACATAGGGGTACATTCCTGAGTTGATTTGATCATGATGGGATTGGCCGTCTCCAGGTGCCCCTTATTTACCTGCCAGACTTCCGGAAGGAAGAAGAGGTCAATCCACTTCAAGAGAGAATTAAACTATGCAACACTCATGAATTAGTTGGTAGTGATGGGGAGGAGGGGTGCAGAATAGGGGGCCTCTGCTGCCTGGGAAACTTAATTAGATTGAAAATCACCCTGTCTATAACTGCACACATGTTCTTATCGAAGGCTTGGCTCTGTCAGGAGAAAAGTAATCGCTGAAACCTTTGCATTTCTGAGTCATCAACTGCAACATGATGGCCTTGATATTGTGAGCTGAATTCAAACCCCCCAAAATAAATTGTTTCATTTTCCTAAATAAATCCTCTTTATTCTCCCTCATACAGAAAACTGAGAGATGATGGCTTCACCCTGCTATGAGGTGCTGGCTCAGCATTACTAGAACACTGCAGACATTCAGGGGGGTGGAGGGTGGAGAAGGATTTTCCCCAAGAATTCTCAATTCATTGTTCTGGTTCAGATGCCCATAGCTCTCAGGGAAAACTTGATGATGTCCCTTGATCCAGTCTGGTCTGCGTGACACTATCACTTAGATCTTCCCACAATGCTTCTGCCTGGCTCAGAATGTGGCCCCCAAAGCCCAACAGGTCAAGCCCAGACTTCATTCGAGGTCCCTTCCTGCTCTGCATGAACTCTCTTCAAACTAGACTGGTCTCATCACCATCCTCCAAACAAACCCTGCTTACATTCCCCACCTCTGCCCCACCCCCACCTAGAACACCCCCTCTCCAAACATCTTTATTTCTCCATCCTGCTTATATTTCAGATTGTCTCCATATTCTAATAAACATTTCCTAACTAATCCCAACCCACAGTGATCTCTCTTTTACTTTCCATTCCCATACCATTGAGGTGCACAGTTTCATTGTATTAACCTGTCCTTTTCATATGTTCTTGGGTAACAAGTTGCTCCTAACAATTTCGATGCTGGCGATTTAATAAAAGTTCACACTTTACAAAGCTCTTCTCTAATAATGACCATTACTAATATCCGTCCTGATGAACATTATTAACATCCCTATTTTTCAGATTGAAGAAACAGAGACTCATAGAAGTGAAATGATGTGCCCCGAGTCACATAGCTAGAAAGTGAAAGGTCCAGTGTTTTAAACCTGGTCTCCTAAATCCTAAATCCAGAGTTCTTTTCACTATTCCATGTAGCCCTTTCCACTTGTGTATGCCTTGCCTGTCACTTAGACCACAAATTCCCCTCGTATGAACTTTGTCTTTCTCTTCCTCAATAAATACCTGCTGAATGTCACTTCACTTCAAGTGCCACCTTCTGCTGGAAGCCTTTTCTGGTTTCCCCACTCCCCAGTTGCTGGTGCTGTCCTCTCTAAGTCCATCTTCAACATACTCTGTATATATCTTGTCAGCATCTATATTTCTTAGTACTGTCTCCTCCTCTCTTATTGTTCCATTTTTGTCTGCTTCTGTTTTTGTATTCCCAGCACCTTGCACCTAGTAGGAACTTGAATAACATTTGTTGATTGGAGGACAGCTAAAAAGATCTTAACTTTCTAAACAGTGAAGCATAGGTAGGGGGAAATGACCTCTTATTATCTCAAGCAGTTAATTGGGAATTTGGGACTCTCTCCAGCACAAACCCTCAGAATCACAGAATCCCTGAGGGAAAAGGTAGCAGTGTTCATCATATTGCTACCAGGGGCAATGGTCATCATAATTAGCATTTACATAGTGCTTTAAGGTTTGCAAAGTGCTTACAAATATCATCTCACTTTATCCTCACAACCACCTTGGGAGGTGGGTGCTATCATTAATGCCCCTGTTTTACAGATGAGAAAACTGAGGTGGAAGTTGTGACTTGCTGAGGATTACAAACTGGTTGTGACTTGCTGAAGCTCACAGGCTGGATTTGAACCCTGGTCTTCCTGACTCCAGATGCAGTGCTCTTTCCATCACAACACCACATATACCAGCTGCCTTACTCCAGACATCATTTCAACAGAAATCCTCTCTAGGACATACTCAATGAGTGGTCCAACCACCTTTAATCAAAAACCTCTGGAGAGGAGGAATCCATTGCTTCCAGATATAGCCCATCCTCCTTGTGCACAGCTCTCATTATTGGAGAGTTTTCATAATATCAAGTTGAAATCTGCCTCTTTGCAACCCCTCTTGACCACCTTGCCCACTGGGTCAAACAGATACAATCTCTCTTCAACTTGACAGCCCTTCAAATGCTTGAAGGAAACTCTTCTGTCTCCTAAATTCCTAAATCTTTTCTTCTCCACGCTAAACACAAATCAGTCAATAAACATTTATTAAGCACCTACTATGTGCCAGGCACTGTGCTGAATGTCCCCCAAGGTTCCTTGAACTAATCCTCCCAGTTCTTTGTTCTTCTGTGGCCTTCCTTGGAATGCTCTCTACTTCTTCAAGGGCCCTTCGAGCTCAAAATCTATGGTCTTTCCTAAAACATAATATTCAAAACTGCTCATAAGATCTGAGATGTGGTCTAGCCAGAGTCAATCCCAGCAGAACGGTACAGAACTGGTTAAGGCAATTCCCTAAGTCTTGCACCTAGCTCTCTCAACTGTTGTAGGACTTTGAGATTATGACAGCCTCTGTGTGCCTTACCCTTACTAGCTGTAAAATGAGTCTGTGATTGTCTTTGTCTATACCTCAGTAGCTGTTCCGTGTATCCCAGCTGCTGATCCATCCAGCCTTTCTGTGCTTTTCTCATTCTAATATGCATGAGGATATTCCCATAAACATACACTGCACAGAGTTTCTGCTACTTCTTTCTCTTAGATCTCTGTAGTGGAGGGGGAACGATGATGGAGTCTAATTTCTTGCTGGTTGGACTCCCAGAGGCAGGGAAAACAGAGCACCAACCTTGCATCCAAGAAAAAAAAAAAAACAGAATAGTGAATGTTGCCACACAAGGTATTGGAAAGGGTTCCAGAGTCAGAGGAACTAAGGTTCCAATTCTGACTCTGCCAATTACTTCCTGTGTGACCTGGGACAAATCAATGCCTTTCTCTGGGCCTAAATCTTATTTTTGCAATGGGTAGAGACTAGATGGCTTCTAAGGTTCCTTTGAGCTCTAACTAGTTGATTCTATGAACTTTTTTACCCTTGCAAAACTTGTGAACATAGATTGTATGTCAAGTCATGCTTCCTCAGGGGTGAAAATGGGTAGTTCCCAACTCCCCTACTCCCTGAAATTCTACTTTTAGAAAGCAATTTCTTTGGGTTCTTATGGCTTCCAGAGTCCTCTGGGATGATATAACATGTAGGTCATTATTTTGTGATCCCTAAACAGAGATCAAGGTAGCTAGGTGGTGCCGTAGATAGAGTGCTGAGCTTGGAGTCAGGAAGACCTGAGTTCAAATTTGGCCTCAGATACTTACTAGTTATATGACCCAGGGCAAGTCACTTCACCCCATTTGCCTCAATTTCCTTATCTGTAAAATGAGATGGAGAAGGAAGTAACAAACCACTTCAGAATCTTTGCCAAGAAAACCCCAAGTGGGGTCACAATGAGTCAGATACAACTGAACAACAGCAACAAGTGAAATTAAGTTGAAAGTCAATAGAGAATGAAGAGGCAGGAATTCAATCCAGGGAAAATGCCTAAAGCAATAGCCATTATTTACATATCCCTCTATATATGGTATGCAAACACCTTTCCATTTTACTGAAGAAGAAACTGAGAGGAAATGATTAGACCAAGGTCACATGGCTAGTAACCAGCGGATCTGGGATTCCAACCCAGACCTCCTGGGTGTTTACTGTTCTTTCCACTATGGAAAGTTGAAGCTATCTACCAGGAAAAGGGAGACAGATGCCAAATGGAGCCACAATTTTTCTAAGGATCACAATGCATAGGATGGTGTCAGTCCAAATGGCTATAGGGTGATCCACTCTCACATGGCTTCAGGAGCTGAAGCCATTATCTCTACCCAGTCTTTGGTGGCCCAATCTATTGTCTCGAATCCCCAGCCTTTCTACTGGGGAGAGGGGGAGGGGAAGCTGGAGGGAGTTGCTGAGGGACGGAGCTACAGAAGCAGTTCCTGAATTAATTTAGATTTCTGCTGCCAGCTGGGGAGAGCAAGCTTGATGTTATCTGTAAACAGTCTGAGGGTCCCACTGGGACAGTTAGCACTTTATAAACCTGTCCTGCCTTAAAGGGCCAGAACTGGTGTCTAAGCAAAGGAAATCCTCCGAGATAGGTTACTGGACTCATTGGCCTAGAGAAGACGAGGGCCCTGAGCCACAGGATGCTACAATTTTGTTTGAGAGTCTGTGGGTGGGGAGGAAAGAACAGCCGCACAATTTATTCATAAGCATTCGAGCCGCCCCAGGCTGAGCACTTTGCTAGCTAACAGATGGGGACACCCAGAAAGCAGAGGGCTTGGAGGGCCTGTCTCAGATGCACCAGCCTAGTGTATTCAGTCTGTGGACAAAGCCCCATTTCATCTCAGGCACCTTGCCCAGATCAGTTCTTGGTAGACTCTCTAAGGAGCCATTTCCAAACAGTATAGGTGGACCCTATTCTTCTACACATTTGGGTCTTCACATTAATCCTCAAAACTAGGTAATGTAGTCATTATTATACCTGTTTCACAGATAAGGACACTGAGCTTCAGAGAGCTGACATGAAGTGAGTTGTCCACGGTCACGTAGGAAACTGGTACCAGAGTCAGAACTCAAATTCAGGTCTTCGGACTCTTCTACTATACCACAGGGTTGATGTCCATAAGCCAGATGAAAAATAAGGCTTGTTCTTTTATAATTTTCCCAGATTCAATAAAATTCATTTTTGAGGCATTGTTAGAGGGGTCCCCTGATGTAAGGGAATGAATGAATGCATGAGCACCAATTCAGTTCTTACTAAGTGCCAAGCCCACTGCTAAGAACTGGAGATACAAATAAGGAACAGTGCCTGCTCTCAAGATGCTCTCACTCTAACTGAGGGACATAACACATATGGGAGGGAAAGGTCCAGAAGTCCTGAGGTCCAGCAGTAGGTCAGCTGGATGTGCCCAGAGGTCTGGATAGCATAGGGGCAAAATAGATGGCAAGGTCTGGTATCTTTCATTTTGTCCAGAGGGTTGTAGTTGGTGACTTGATGCACATCCAAGTTGTGTGAGCAATGATATCTGCTCCCCAAGGCTAGGGGCTGGGAGGGAATCACCCCTGATCCACTGGGAAAGAGGGAGTGTAACTGAAGATCTGAGTGGAGGGAAGATTCTGGATTCCTTTGAGGTGGAGGATAGGGATATCCACATGCATCCAGAATCGAGGGAAGGATTAGAAGGGATTGGCAGGACCACTGGAAGAAAAGAGCACACCTTGATACTTTCCCAGATGGGTTTTGGGTGGCCTGAAATGGGAAAAGGTGGAAAGCCAGGACTTCTGCATGGGTCCCACGTGCCAAATAGGCTGAGGAAGCACTGGCCTTGGAGTGATAAAAACTTAGACTCAGGTCCTGAGACAGATATTAGCTGTGTGACCACAGGCAAGTCACTTGGCTCTCAGTGCCTCAGAAAACTCTCTAAATTAAATCAATAAATTATGCTTGAATTACTGATCTGTAAATCTGGAATTTCTATTTAGGTAATATTACATATTACTGGACCAAAATATTGGAATTCACATCCAAAATCCCAGTCCAACCAATTTCATGTGTTCTTATCAGGAAAGTATTTTGTAACCTTCAAGTGCTGTATAAATTTGAGGTATTATTTTTCATTTGAACACTTATTCTCTGGAGGTCTTATTCTGTTGTGGAAATGACCCTGAATTCTTGATGCTATGTCAGTAGTGCAAACTCTGGCAGAAGCTATCAAGCTGGAAAGACTTTAAATCTGATAAACCATGTGTGTTTGTTGTCTAAGTACCAGTCCAAGTACAGAAAAGTTCAGCACCACATTTGATGAAATTTTTTCAGTCACTACAATTCATAAAGGCTGTCAAAGCGTGAAAGTATTGCATTCTCTGCCAGTGCAGGGAGTGCCCACACCCACCACATGGATATTAGAAATATTGATGTAAGTATACCCAAGGCCAATGGGGTGTAGCTGAAGGACTCCCTCAGAGAACGAGGGGTCAGAGATGTGGACGCACATCTATCCACACAATTGACCATAGAATTCACCTGGATGAGAATCCTGTTTCTTTTTGCTGTTTCCAACAAGTCATTCTGTTACTGGGCTCCCGATGATTCCCTTTCTTTAGGTCCCCTTTGGGGATTGGCAGGGCCCAGCCGGCAAAGTCAAGCCTGCCATGCAGCCTGTTCATTAGAAGCTAAATTGTTACATGAATTCTAACTGCTGTGTGGCACTGAAGCTGTCAGCTGTGATTAACTCCTCTCAGGCTGACTGGGGACTTGTACAAGATCCCTACACAAGAGCCAGGCCAAAGGGGAGGAAGGGGATAATAGTGAGAAGAGACATATCACTCCTATTAGCCTGTGAAGAGATCTGGAACAATAAGAAGCATTCCTGTGAGATGACTGTACCCCCAGTTACCCAGAGAAAAGTAGCTTACAGAGAGGAAGTTGGTTCTAAGGGGCATGCCCCAGGATCACAACTGGAGACTGCATGGTGTTAAGGATACTATTGGATGTTTTCACCTGTTCCATGTCAAATCCACTGTTGGGATCCAATTAGGTAGCCAGTCCACTCCTACATCATTATTGTCTCCCTTGACAATGCACTATATTACCACCTTCCCATAGATCTTTTTGTCTTTTCTTTCCTCTTCCTCCCTCCTCCTCCTCTCCTGCCTTTATTTTCCTCTGCTTATCCATTCTTTTTTTTTCTTCTGTCACTCTCCCCACCTACCTCTTCAGATGGCAAACAACTATATAACACTTCCTCTGTGTCCAACCAGTGGGTAAAAATCAACCAAGTCTTTTTTTTTTTATAGGGCAATGAGGGTTAAGTGACTTGCCAGGGTCACACAGCTAGTAAGTGTCAAGTGTCTGAGGCCGGTTTTGAACTCAGGTACTCCTGAATCCAGGGCTGGTGCTCTATCTACTGCGCCACCTAGCTGTCCCAACCAAGTCTTTTTAAAGCACCTATTGTATATGTGGAACTGGGTCCTTTTCTGTGAAGAACCCCAGCATTGGAAGGTTGGGGATCATCCAACTTTCCTATCCAAGAAGGATATTTATTATCATTCATCATCCAGACTCTATTTAGACCTATACAGTCCTCCCCAGTGATGGAAAGTTCATGAGACAGTCCATTCCTTTGGCAGAACTTTGAGAGAGGCCAACACCTGAGTCAACACTAGTGTCTCTTGCTTCTTAGCTGATCCTGGCCCAAGGATGCCAGAACTATCCTGAACCTCTCTGTGTCAACTCTGATTGTATTAAACAGAACTTATTCCCAGGGATGAGGTGATAGGAGCACTCCTGTCCTTCTTCCTCCTATTCTATCATTTCTACAATATTTTACTTTCCAGTGTCAAAGAGAGTATAAGACAAACACTTCAAAATCAGGACTTAAGCTTCAGCTTAGCTCATTGGTGCAGTAGATAGAGCACTGGAATCAAGAATCAGGAACTCATCTTCATGAATTCTAATACAGCTTCAGACACTTATTAGCTCTGTGAACCTGGGCAAGTCACTTTACTCTATTTGCCTCAGTTTCTTCATCTGAAAAATGAGCTGGAGAAAGAAACTACTCCAGGATATTTGCCAAGAAACCCCCAAATGGGATCGCTAGGAGTCAGGCACAACTAAAAAAATAACTGAACACACAAAAATAAACTCATTTACTAATCATAATCTCAGAGAAGTCACTTGATGTCTCTGGGCCTCAGTTCTCTTGTTCATAAAGTAGAGATAATCATGGAATCACAGTTGGAAGGAACCTCAGAAGACATCTTATCCAACTCCTACCTAAACACAACATCCCTTCTACAACATAACTATAGGGTCATCTATCTCTGCTCCTCATCTCTCTGGGTGGTTGTGAAAATCAGATGAGATAGTGTGTGTGAAAGTGCTCTGTAGGGGGCAGCTAGGTGGCGCAGTGGATAGAGCACCCGCCCTGGAGTCAGGAGTACCTGAGTTCAAATCCTGCCTCAGACACTTAACACTTACTAGCTGTGTGACCCTGGGCAAGTCACTTAACCCCAATTACCTCACTAAAAAAAAAAAAGTGCTCTGTAAATTCTGAAGCACCTTATGGGTAAGACAAGATTGTTAATATTAATCAATAAACAGCCCGTGTGCCCTGAATTCTTTACCAAGCTAACCACAGAGAGCATCAGTCCACCTGCTTGGGCATACTCATTTAGAATTGACGTGTATTAAATACTGACTAGCTTCATTTCCTTTTGTTGAAGTTTTCATTGGCTCTATGCATCTTGTGAATACAGTGATACTAATGCTGCCACTTCCCGCCCCCCCCCCCCCAGTATCCAGCAAGCCTCTTTAGCTGGAAAGATTGTACTGATGTGGATGGTTCTGGGAGAGAGTGTAATCTATTAAAACTACTCCTGAATATACTTTAAATGACCACTGTCCCTTTAAGTGGGACTGCTCAGGCTTTGTATACACTTTCCTGCCCAAAAGACTCAGTCTCTTATCTGACTAAAGTATCGGTTTGTAGTATCAGCAGATCCAGTAGAGCATCTCTACAGCTTTCCACTTAGACAATGGCTTTCTTGGACCAGAAAAAGACTCTGACCTTGACAAAACTAAACAGCTGGAATCTTGAGTTGGAGCAGGTTCACTGCACAGACACTATACAAAATAATGTACCAACCGAGCATGTAAGACCTAAGGGCACATGGCAGAGGAGGGATCAGACAGGTGGGGTCAACAAGACTTCCTAGAAGCAGGAAAGGAAGGTCACGGGTAAGCGGAGAGGTGAGTCACCAGCTGGCAATTGACCTTCCCTTCTCTAGAGAGCTGATTGCTATTGGCTTGAATAGCTGAGAGCTTGGTTTAATCTTGTGCTCCACGTCTCTAACCTCACCACCCTGTCTCCATTCCTACTGCCTTTAACTTTCTAGATCTGGAGATGGCAGCCATGCAGCTCCAAATGAGAAAACATAAAATGCTGAGTCTGGAAAGGCTCTTATAGATCACCCGGCTGTACCCCTCATCTTACACAGGAGGAAACTGAGACTCCAAGAAGTGAAGTGATTTACAACTTATTAGGATACATCACACAGCAAGTTAGTGGTTTACCAGGACTAAGATCCAGGTCTCTTGACTTCCCCTGCCTCTACCCTGTCTAAAAGTGCTTACCAATTTTTACATCAAGGACAAATCATGGGGAACTTTGTCTTTGGTCTCCATTCTTCATAGTCTTCCCCAAAGCATCTAGTTTCCTTCACATGATATTTTCCCCACCTCCAACCTCGTGCGTGATACTGTATCCAAGCAACATCACAGGATCTTATCTAAAAGCAAAATGATAATCCTTCACAAGGTTATTGTGAGGAATGAATCTTGTCAACTTCAAATAGCACTGAGAGGCATCAATGGCATGGTGGATAGAGGGTTGGCATTGGGGTGGCTTTGGTCTTGGGTCCCAGCTCTCCTTGGATTCAAGTTCTGATTCTGACATGTGCAAGTGTGTCCATGGGCAAGCGACTTTTTTCTCTCAGTGTCCTAGGCAATTCTATAAGTTACAAGTTTAGTCTTAGAAATGACAGACATAAGGGGCAGCTAGATGGCACAATGGATAGAGCACTGGCCCTGGAGTCAGGAGTACCTGAGTTCAAATCCGGCCTCAGACACTTAACACTTACTAGCTGTGTGACCCTGGGCAAGTCACTTAACCCCAATTGCCTCACTAAAAAAAAAAGAAAAAAAGAAATGACAGACATAATCAGACTCTAGTTACAGACAGGTTCTAGGATGATGAATTTCAGAGAGATGATTTACTGGTCTGCATTTGTAGAGAAGGGGTTTCCACACCAAAAAGCTCCATACATTGATGAAATTACAGGCCCAGGTCTCCCACAAATGTTCTGTGTAAATGAGAGTTCATACTACTACCCATGCTAAAATACCCTTTATTATATTAAATAAATAAAACTTTATCCATGCTAAAATTAAAATGTAAAAAAACCCCACTGTAACAAGCCCCATTTCTGCAACTAACTTGGATCAGTCACTTTCTTTTTAAACTCCAACTTCCTTATCTATACAATGAAGTGGTTGGCCAACATGATCATGAAGGTCCCTCCAAGCAATAAGATTCTTGGATCCTGTGACTCCTGAAAACTTTGTGATCAAGATGTCATCCACAAGAATAAGTTGCTTATAGACCCACAAGGTTTTCAGCTAAGAATAACTATAGTCATTTCTTGAAATCTAATCATACTGATGAGAAGAAATCAAAGAAGCCCCTGAAGCATTGCATTTAAGCCAACTATATGTAAGTCCAGTAGGTATCCCTAGATAACCATCATAGATTAGGGCTCTAAGACTGGCCAATGTAAACATCCCACTTGGGTCAAAGCCAGTGTCTCATTTCATGAAGCTTTCATTGTAAGTCCCCAATAACTTCCCAAATGGGCTTCCCACCTGGTCTTGCCTCTTATGCACTGTCAGGCTCCATGGGGCTTATGATCAGGCCTCCCTCTGAAACCTCCTCCTTGCACGCACACAGCCCTTCCCTGCCCCAACTTCTCCCTCCCATAGGGAGAGATATCAGAAGCATCCCCTGACTTCAAAGAGAGAAATGCCACACAAGTATTTCAAGCCAAATCCCAGCAGTGCATGGAACATGCCAAAAGACTTCAGAGAATTGCAAATGCTCAAACTACCTCTGCCATTAGTAGATTTAAAGATTTAAGTCTTCTAGTGCAGCCTCCTAAACTTATGAATGATTGAAGTAAGACTCTAAAAGGTAAAATGGTTTTGGTCAAGGTCACAAAGGTAGCCAACAATGGAATTAGGATTTGTACCCAGGTCCTTTGACACCAAATTATTTACACATAGTAAGTGTTTCATAAATGCTTTATTCATTCATTCAACTTCAGCACTCATTGCACTATACTATGCTGCCTCTCTGAATCCTCTTAGAGTTGCGCCCAATCTTCAAACTACCCAGACACTCAGAACTCTCTCCATAAATTCTCAGACATGGATGAACTCCCATACCCAAGCACATTGTTCATAATGAAAATACTTGTAGTTGTTTACTTAAAATGACCTACATGCTGTTCCTTACACACACTCCATCTCTCATCTCCACATCTTTGCACTGGCTGTCCATGATGACTGGAATGTAATCTCTCCTCATTCCTACCTCTTAGAATCCTTACCTCAGTTCAAAGCTAAGTCCAAACACTACCTCCAACACAAAGCTTTTCCTCATCACCACCTAATTTCTAGGGCCTCCCTGACTCTAAAATTACCTGGTATTTACTTTGTTTGTATTTCTTTTACTTTGTATGTATTTTGCATGTAACTATATCCATATACATGTGTTATTTCCCAGATAGAAACATAATCTTCTTGAGGGCAGAGATTTTTTTCTGCTTTGTTTTTGTATTCTCAGGGATTTCAACCATTCCTGGAATAGAGTATATGCTTAATAAATACTTGTTGATGAATTGACTAATCCCTAATCCATAGGGAGAAAGTACATACCACTTTGCCTTCTCCATCTATCCAACCTAAGACAGAATAAATGATTTGATTTCAAATTCCCTTTCCTATGGCACTAAATACATGAAAATTGATGGCATGTATACAATTTATTTAGAGCTAAAGAGACTTCAGAAGCCCGTTAGTCTAACCTGTACCTGAACAAAAATACCTCCTTCACTAAATCAGCATAGCTCTTCTCATATTCCAAATCCAAAGAAACATGGCCAAAATAAAAGCACAAATGGGAAAGAATATTCAAACAAAATGCAAATACTTCCATGCTGCTTACTTCTATGCCATGATGAATGTGCAGCTCTTTAAACAAAATGTTTCATTATTTTCAAAAAGGGGCTTTGGCTGTCCAGACTAGGCATCCTTTGTACAAAGCTAGTAAAAGACGTTTAAAAATAAATGGACTTTAACTGACAAATTTATTGAAGTCTTGAAATATTTGATCATCAGAGAATAAATAAAAGACACTGGACGCTCACATAATCTACAGTTAGTTCAATATTCAGCTTTACAGGTAACAACATACATGTGATTTTTGTCTTTTTGTTCTCATTTTTCACAATCAGCTCTCCCTGGGCCTGGAAGGATTTCCTGAAATACAGATGCCTCCTCTGGTGACAAGTGGTCAATGGCAAACAAAACTGAGTCATTGTGAGACAGACTCCCTGTCCTTGGGGAAGCTGTATCAAAGCCCAGATCCAAATACAACATAGGGACAAAAGCAAGGGAGTGTTGGCAACAGACATTAAGTGCAGCTCAAACCATTTGGGGTTTTGCCTGTCTTAGAAGAAAATAGCAAAAGGGGAACCCCATGTGTTTACAAACTTAAACCCATCTTGGCAGGGAAAACAATCCCTTGGAAAGGATTTGCTGGAACAGAGGAGGAGGAGCTGTCTGCCATATTCATTAGACAGTTTGATGTGGATGGAAGGAAGAAAATAACAGAGGCAGCCCCAACCAAATAGAGGTCTTTCTTAACCAAGAGGTTGGAGCTGGGGGTAGGGTGCAATAGGGAGATGTCAATGAGTAAGTGGTGATCTAGGGTGATCTCACTTATTCAAGACAAACAAGGATTTGTATATGTATGGAGTGGGGTTGGGGTGGTGGTTGGAGCAGAGAGGCTGCCTGAATTGGTGAAAGACCCACAAAGCAAAGGTTTTACACATTGTCATTATGAAGAAAGGTACTAAGGGACTCTTGTAAATGGAATTATGTTAGCCAGTGAAACACTGCACCAGATATCCAACCAGCCAGTGTTCTGGAAGCCTGTGAGAGCAGCACTGAAGGTTCAGGTCCTGATGCTGTCCATGCTGAGCTATTGACTCAATGAGAGTCAGTAATGCCATGTGGAAAGTAAAACATATTATGAATTAATGGGGCTCCAAATAAAGAAAGCTTTTTTTTACTAGTCACTGACATTTGATGTGTAAACAGTAAATGCAAATAATAATAATAACTAACAATCATAAAAATCCAAAATGTCAGCTGTGTTGGACCAAGGTTGGGAGGCGCAGCCAGAGAAGGATGATTGGAAAAGGGATTGGCTGTAAATGAAGCAACATTTCTCCTCTAGCAGTACAGACATGTTCTGTTAAGGAATGAAACAGAAGATTATTTTTTTAAAAAATAAAACAAATACCAGCCTTCTTAGCTGGAGACTGCTAATGAGGCCCAGTCCATGCTCATGTACAAGAATGAGCTGAGTCAGAAAGAAAAAAAGGGGTTCTTCAAACCTGAAAAGTCTCCATCTGGGGATTCAGTCTTGTCCTGAAAGAACCTGGGGGGGGGTCCCCTGACATTCTTTCCCTGCATCCAAAGTCTTCAAGGTGGCCCATGACCTGGTTGGATGTTCAGCATATGAAGAGGGTGGGAGGGCAGGGGCCCATTCTTCTGTCCCTTTACCCCTTCCTCCCCATAGATGTAGCCTGGAGTCCTGCTGTTCTCAGATACCCAGCCTGTGGCTTCAGGCTCCATTAGGGCTGGGGATGCATCCTGTATCAAAACTGGGCATGGTCAACCTCGTCCAACCAGGAGGCAGGGCTTGCTGGGAAGTCAGGGTAGCCCCCACTGCTCCCTGTTGACAGGTCAGAACTGGGTCCATTCCCCCCCATCACCCGCATGGGCTGGGGCACACCGGGTCCACCTGGAGCCACAATACCTAGGCCAGGGTCAGGGTAAACCAAGCTGGAGATTAATGGCTGGTGACCAGGCAAGGTCTGCAAGGAGGCTGGAGACTGGGGGATGCCATAGGGGCTACTAGATCGAAGATCATGATACTGGTCCTGAGCAGGAAGGCCACTGTGCTCCATCGGGAAGCTACCATTGGTGCCCACTGGCCTTCCCATTGCTGGTGAAGCCTCATTCAAATTGTTGTAAATCCCATTGGAGTGACTCATCTCTGACATGGCTGGTTCATCTAGAGTAGAAACAGAGAAAAAGTTCTATGAAAACCACTGGATGGCCTGATTTTTTTTGGGTCAATCCATTCATGGGGTTAAAACCCAGAATATTCGGGTAGCTCATCTAAAGAAATATATCCCAAGGCTACAGACTGAGCCCTAACCACAACCACCAATTGAGCACTAATTTGGATCAAAGACTAAGCCACTCAAGGTTGACTCCTGATCGAGTCTAACCCCAGTTACCTTGCTAACAGACTGAGTCCTAACCCTAGACAAAAGACAGAGCACAAGCCCAGTTCAGCCATCTCACAAATATGAATTAGTGGCTAAGGAACAAAGCATAAAAATTCAGATCAAACCTCCTAGGAAAAATTACTCAAAGAATATTCACTCCTGGTGGTCAACAGGTACATTACTTACACAAAAGGATATAGGGAAGGACAATGTAGACATAAAACTGAGGTTGATGGAGGGATTTTTTTGTTTTGGTTTTTTGGTTTTTTGGTGGGGCAAAGAGGGTTAAGTGACTTGCCCAGAGTCACATAGCTAGGAAGTGTCAAGTGGATGGAGGAATCTTTAAGACCTTAGTTTTGAGATTTCTCTTCCCTCATCTTTTTCACAATTGCTTCTTTGTGGTCTTCCAGTTAAAATCCGAAATATTGTTTTCCTGTGATTCTTCCTAATCCAGGAGAAGGTGAGGAGGTGAAGGGAAGGGAACAAGCATTTATTAAGTGCCAGGCACTGTGCTAAGTGCTTTAGAAATATTATCTCATTTGATTCTCACAACCTTGGGTAGGACATTATTATGACCTCCATTTTACTATTGAAGAAACTGAGGCAGACTGAAGCTGTGACTTGCCGGGGATCACACAGCAAGTAAATTTCTGAGGCTGGATTTGAACTCAGGTTTTCCTGACTCCAGGCCCAATACTCTATCCATTCTGATAAGGCAAAGGATGATGGTCCCTAACAAAAGATTTGTCTGATTTCCTAAATCAAATTTCTACATGATGGGCAAACAATGGAGAGAACTCTGCCCCTACTTATTCATCTCCTGCTTTTGTTAATTCAGGAGAGTATGAGAAGGCAAGGGTTATAGTTGTGTTCTGTCCACCTCATACACACATAAGAGGCTGGCAGATAATGAAGATTAATCATAATAATCACCCCACACATTTGTGGGGGACTTAAAACTCTACAAAATGCTTTAACTGACACCACCTGGCAATACAGGGAGGTTAACTGGAGATGTTATTGCCATCCAGATTTTACAGATAAGGAAACTGAGGTCCAGAGTTGTCCAGTGACTTGCCTAAGTATTCACAGCTAATTAGAGACAGAACAAAGATCAGGGCCCAACTCTGAATTAAAGTTCTTTCCATCCACTCTCGGAGAGAGGCCTTTTGTAATACAAATAACACCTAGATTACATATGGAGAGATGTACTATCCATAATTTCTGAGGTCGATTTTAACTCCAATAGGCCTGGGTTTGTGGAGTTTTTGTTTTTGTTTCGTTTTTTTGGTTTGGTTGGTTTTTGGGGTTTTTTTGGTGAGACAGTTGGGGTTAAGTGACTTGCCCAGGGTCACACAGCTAGTAAATGTTAAGTGTCTGAGGCTGGATTTGAACTCAGGTCCTCCTGAATCCAGGGCCGGTCCTCTATCCACTGTGCCACCTAGCTGACCCCATGTTTTTTTTTAACCATTAATAAAAAATTTCGCAGTGAATCCTACTACAACGCCCCTCCAAGAGTACTAAAATAGTCAAGCCCAGATTTCAATTAAAAGTTTGGTCAACAGAAGGGAAAGAGGCCAGGCAATTATCCAGTTCAGTTGATGAGTGTAGATAACCAATGCATTTAATCCAGCCACAAAGGTGGATTTTTAAAAAATCATCTGTCCATCTTCATTGTCTAAATTAACTAACAATTGCTGGTTGGGGGGTGGGGAGAAGGGTCCAATAGAAAATCTGGAGAAAGGGAGGGAAGCAGTATATAACTGCAAAGTCTATTTTGTTGTCATCCAAGAATAAAAGAAATCTTTCCCGCTTTCCCCCAGGCTCCCAGTAATATTCTTTCCTTCTCCCTAAGCCAAAGAGGGTATAGCTTCCCTGGCGAGTAGCAGTTTGCAAGTCTGGATCAGAGACTGGAGAAATGACCGGGAAAGGGGAGGAGAGGCATCCGCTTCCCCTGCCCCTGCTCACCTGTGAAGGAGACCTCAGCATCGCTGTCCGGCCCCTCCTCCTGGATGCTGTCCTTATCGGATTTAGAGTTGCCCCGAGAGCGCTTCATGTTGCGGAAGTACTGACCCCAGCGCTGCCTGCCCGCATCCTTCTTTAGTCGTTTCTCCTTTGCTCGTCGGTTCTGGAACCAAACCTGTTGGGGCAACGAAGGACGGGAGAAAGGGGAGGGGAAGAAAGGAGGGGAAGACATTGCCAGGTGAACTGACAAGGCCAAGCCTTGACTCCTGCTTTCGGTCGATTGAGGGCTTGGGGATCCGTCTTTACTTGCGTTTGTCTATCTTTAACTAGGGGGAAAGAATGAGGCAGGATATGAGTTAATGAGCTCGGACAAGAAAGCAGAACTTTGCCTGCCTTCAGTTAAGCACTTAGAGGTCGATTGTTTTTTTCTGTTTATCTAAGTCGGGAGTTTTTAATCTGGGGCCCATTAACTTTAAATATATCATTCATATTTATAGCGGTATTTCAATATAATTGGTTTCCTCTGCAATCTTGTTTTATTTTAGGAATTTAAACATTTTCCGAGAAGAGGTCCATCGAATTCCCCAGCCTGTCAAAAGGGTTCATGATACCAAAACCAAAACAAAACAAAACAAAAGGTTATGATCCCCTGGATTAGGTTGTGACTGGGAAGAGGTAGGGAGAATAAAAATGATTCCAGTTAACGCTGAGTCCCCACTCGGCCCTCTCTACTGACACCGAATCCTGCCCAGCAGGGTTGGGTTCGGCGGGTTTGAGTCTCCAGACAGGGCACTGGCCCTGGGGCCCGGGTAATTGAGGTTCTCCTAGGTGGGGCGGGGCAAGGGGCTGCGGCAGTCCCTGACCTGAACCACACGCATGTCGAGGCCAGTCTCAGAAGAAAGCTGCTCCCGGACGTGGCGCGCAGGCTTGGGAGAGTTGTTGTAGGCATTTTTCAGAGTCTCCAGTTGCTTCGCCGTAATTGTGGTTCGAGGACGCTTGGCTGTAGATTCCGCTTCTGCAACGAGAGGAGCGCTCCGCTGACACCTTTCCGCAGGGACACCCTGCCCTGGTCCCTGAAGCTCTGGAAATCCAGAAGAGCTAGGAACCATAAAATGAGGGGAGGGGTGCAGGGCCAGGCGATTTCGAAGTATTTTATGTTCTCCGGACTTTCCCGGCTCTTTTCCATTTTTTAAAAAATTATTCTCGGATCCCGGGGTTTGAAACTTCTCTAATTCTGTGGTTCTAAGTTCATAGGAATCTATGAGCTCGTGGTGAGAAGGCAGGCCCTTCTCTTAAAGGGGAGAAGATGATATAAATTGTTAGATCCATTATATGATTTAATAAGAATAACAAGAAAATAATTGGTTTTGGATTCATATATATGGCTTGTTATAATTTTCAAATTCTACTCCCTCCTATTTCCTTTCCTCTTAAATTAGTAGAGCCTCTTTCTTCACCTCATTCTCGTGTTGTTGGCTTAGTTCACGGCCAGAATTGAGGAATTTATTCAGAAAATTAACTCCACCCTTAACCTATGGCTGAATTATTCGGATAATTTTTCCTCTTAGCCAACGAAAAGCAACTGGGCAAATCTAACTTCCTTTTCCAGGGAGAGTAAGAACTAACGTGATTGTCATTTTTTTTTTGAGAGGGGTGTGCCTCCAGGAAGAACTACAGGATTTCCCCAGGAAGAGACAGGAGACCATTGTAAATTGCCTCTTATTCCCAATAACGCCCTCTCCACCCAGAGCTGCAGCGGCCTTACCCCGCTGCTTGGCAGTCTCATAGTCAGCTTTGCAGACCAGCCGGCTGTCCTCCATGAGATAGAACTCGTCGCCTGTAGCTAGCTGCCGCTTGCAAACCACACAGGAGAAACAGTGTAGGTGGTAGACGAAATCTTGAGCCCTCCGAACCACCTGAGTAGGCGGGATGCCCTGCTGGCACGCTGCGCATTTGGTCCCGAACCTCCTGCAACACCAAGGCCAAAGACTCAGAGCTTGGGAAGTGGTAAGGGGTAGAAGCAGAGCAGTAGAGGGGACACCGATGATAGATACTAATTAAAATCTTGCTGGTGCAGAAAGATCCCTGGTCATGGAGTCAACCGACCTGGGTTCTGGTCCAAGCTCTGCTACTTAGCTGTATGATCCTAAACATTCACATCACCTTCGGAGGCCCTCAGTTTTCTTATCTGTAAAATGGCTCCGATAATCCCTGTTTTGTCTCTCTCATGGGATTGCGAGAATCGAATGAGATCATAGATGAGAAAGAGATTTATCTATACAAATAGGACTATAATACAACCTAATCTTAATGCGTAATATCCAGTTAATTATGATAAATGTCTAGCCCATGTGCTTTAACTTTTCCAATAAACAATTCTTTGTAGAGTTCTATTCCGAGGGGGGATAACCTGAAGGCCTTCCCTCTAGTCAGAGAAACCTGGTTGTCCCTTCTGCATGATAAGATTATCTGGAAAGATTCGGCCAAAGCCATGGACAGAGAGCTTCAACACAGCGGTCTAGCCCACCAACGGGCTCTCCTCTCTCCCGGAGGGAGGGAAACTGCCCTGGCCGGGTTTCGTTATATGTAGCTCCTCTCTACACTGCAGATCACAGAGAAGTTGCCCCGAGCTCTCCGTGAGTCTCGTTCGATTAGAAAATAAACACAAGTTACCAACTAGTGCTCGATAGGGATAAGGATTTCCTGGGGAGTTTTTGTTTGTAAGAAACAGAAGATGCCAGCTTCTCTGACACCTCCACCCTATTCCAAAATCTTGCACCCCAGTTTGTCTTATATGGGCCGGATGCCCTTTAACTCCAGAGTGGAAACAGATAACGGTGCCTGCAGGTCTGCCTTTCGGAGGACTAATCTGAAGTCTTTAGCCCTGCCCCAGTGTCCCATTTTCCCCCGCCGCCCCACTCACTTGAAGAAGTCCTCCTTGCAATAGACACCGTCCCCACGGCTGAAACACTTCTCGGCCAGCGGTGTCTGACAGTCGCTGCACTTGAGACACTTACTGTGCCAGTGCCGGTCCAGTACCTTGAGGATGAACCTGTCCACGATGTGCTGGTTGCAGCCGGCGCACAAGGGAATCTCTGCGTGGAAGGGGAAAGGGGGAAGAGAGGCTCACTTGGACTGAGAGCTCAGCTCGTGCCCGCTTTTCCTGGGACCCATCTCCGGGTATCTCAGACAGAAGGAAGAAGAATCTCTTCCTACAATTCTCTGTCCTAATGCTTTGCCACAGAGCTAGGAGGATTCCTGTTGCCTATCCTGGTTTCCCACTCCGGCCCTAGGGATTCCATATTCCCTGAGATTGACACCAAAATCATCTGCGTCACTTCGGTACACATAGAACCCTTGTATGTCTATAATATGCAATGTGGATTGGTGGGTGTAGAGGGTCATTTCTCATAAAGAAACTCGGGGTTTGTGAGTCATCTACATATTTGTATGAGTATGTGATGGAAACGGGAAAATATTTAGACAGGCGGTACACAGGAGCAAACGCATAGATCTCCCTTAGATCTGTTGTATGCAGATTGTCCCCGAAGCAACTGCTTATCCAGATATATTATGTAGCATTTGTTTGAAAATTTTGTAGTTGGACTTGAATCAGATCACACAAAATATTGAATTGTTCGTTCACAAACACGCACATAGAAATATACTACTAGTCGGGCACACTGTGTATATATTTATCGGCTACACCGTGGATGTCTTCATTAGTATGCAACATTTGTGACTGCTTTCGAATTTATATTCCCACATTCACAGGCGCACACACATTTGGATGCACTCAGCGTCCATGAGGGCTGTTTGCACACACACGTGGACACTCTCCCTCTCCTTCCAAGTTTGTTCTCTGGGTCTGTTTGTTTTTCCCCTAATTGCTCACCACACCAGTGCAACTGATCCCAGGACCATTTCCCCCCTGTTCACCCAATTCGGCAAGAGTTGGTTAACAAGTCCACTCAGGCTGCAGCCAGTGGCGGAACCAAAATTGAACTCTCGGGAGCTTGGAGTTGGACAACAGATGCTGGAACTACTATTTCGCTGGAATGGAGGATAAGAGGTGGGGGTTTCCCCAGGATAAGAGGGTTTCCTTTTATCCCCAAAGGCACATGTGGAGTGAAGGATTACTCCCCCACTCCAAATGTACACAAAAGATAGAAATGATACCTATGTAGAAACAGGACCAGTATTAGTTAGTCATCCAGCCCCTATCCCTAGCTCCTTCAGGAGGAATGGGGAGGGGAGCAGATTCTGGGGAGGTAAGAATGGAGTACATTCTTCTGTATCTTTCCCCTGATCCCCTCACTAGTCAGTCAGTCCACCGTCATGACGGCAGAATTCAAAGCCATGGAAGGTCAGACCAAGAAGGGAAAAAGGAAATTATTTCTGTAGTCCCCAAACTCAGTTTCGGGATGTTCTGACAGTTCCGAAATGGAAAACCAAGGGTCCCACGCCCTCCTCTCCTCACTCAAGACAATGTCTCAGTGGCCCCGTAAGGCAGAGGTCACAGAATTCCTCACACTTGGGTCCTAGACTACACACAAGTAGGTTTCTCCCGGTTTGGGGGAAAGTATTCTGAGGAGTAGTGGAAGTCCAATCCTACCCATTCCGGTTCCAAGAAACTCACAATCCAGAGAAAGAGATTTCTTTTGATCAGTGTCCATGGAAGTACAGCTGAGACGGGGTCCCTGGGTTAACATCTAACAATACTATCTCCAAAATTCAGCCAACAAAACAGGGATCGCGCCCACACACAGCTCCCCTATCCGCTGAAGACGACAAGCTAGGTCCCGAAGAGGAATAAAGGACAGGGTGGCAATAGTCCACGGAAGTTGAGCGGACAAATAAACGACGCGGCAGCCTGAACTCTTTAGTAAAGGTTTGCTCAGATTTTCAGCACCCCAAACCACGGACAGCTCCTCAAACAGATGCAGAAGGTGGCTGAAGATTTCAGAAGCTAGATCCAGTGATCACTTCTGCGGCTCAAAGCCCCATAAAATTGAACTCGGGGTACTACTGTTGACAGCTGATCCCCTTACCAAAACCCCTTCCCTCCATTCCCTATTCCGCTCCCGAAAAATACCTCCTAACCTCCTACTCCATTCCCATCCATCCTCAAGGATATTTCTTACGTTGCATCGTGGCTTCAGACAGATCGCGCTCTGCTAGATAATGTTCTGGAGTGCTTAGAGACGTTTCCCCTTCTATTTACTCGCTAATTCGCTCTCTCCAGGAGCAGGTCTTGCTGGACGCTCTAACTCCCTTTCTTCCCACTCCACCCCTTTCCCCTCAGTCTCTTAGGCCAACCCCTTCCTTGGAACCTCCGTTAAAAAATAAATTAGCAAAGCAGGTTGAATCAAAACCCGAACCCTAGATCTGACCCTCCTCTCCTCCCCCACCCCTCAGGATTATTCCCTCTTTCTCACCGATGGGAATCACTTCAGTTCAGTTTCTCTGGGCTTGAATCAGGATACCTAAGTTCCAGTCTTGGGTCAGACACTTTGTGATAATGAGCAAATCATTTAACCTCAAACCTCAGTTTCCTTTTCTGCAAAATGGGGCTAACCATATGAGCATTACCTAACGCTTCAGCTTGTTACAAGGAAAATTATTTGCAAACCTTGGAGTAATATGCGTGTATGTATACACACATATGTATATATTTACATATGTAATTTGTAATATATGTGTGAGCTGTTATGACTGTGTGACCTGAAAAGACTAAGGTTTATCTGGGGATTAACTGGGAGGTAGTGTCCCATCAAAGCTTTCTATATGTATCTTCATGTGTTCACATACCTGGGGGTGGGTTCCAGGTGGAGAGAACAGACCACATCAGGTCTGGTCCTGATCTATATGTCAGGACATTTTGTCAGTATAGAACCGGCCTGAATAGGGTGTCAATTTCCTCACCAACAAAGTCAGGAGTTAACTCCAAGTTAAAAAGGTGCTGAGGCCTAAGAAGGCTCATATGGAGGGAAAACCCCATGGCCTGTGCCTTTAGCACTGTTCAGAGCCTCTTGCCTTGGGGGAAAAATTTTATGTAGGGTTCTGTGACCTACCGGGAAAATGCTTTAAAGTTTGGAGCCAAGAAGTATTGACCAGCAAGCAGGCTCTGGTCTGAGGAAACTATGAGGTGGATGTTTGAGGTCTGGGCCAAAAATTCCTCTGTAGTCAGATGTTACAGAGGTGGAGGGTCTTTGAGGGAAAGGAGAGTGGGGGCCTGCTTTGAGTAGGGAATAAAAATAATGTGTGTAGGAGCTATAGGATTAAAGAATCCCAGGAACTGAATCTCACAGATCCTTCTGAGAATGGGACCACCATTTCCAGGAAGAGTTTCTCTTGCTCTGAAGATCTGCACCCCGCTGAGGAGCCTCTTTTCTTTACTCAGCCCTGCACTGCCTCTTTGCTTTGAACTATGCCCTCTTTTTTTTCTCCTGCACTTTGGCATATATACGCCTAGCTTGGACAGGTCTCCCTCTTGTTGGCTCTATCAGGGGAGAAATCATCCTCAGGACACAGAAGCTGTTTCCCACACAGAAGGCCTGAGACTTAGAGCCTGAGTCCTAGGGAGTCATACTTCAGGGTGAAAGCTGAACACCCATATTAACCCAATAGATTCCAGAACAAACCTATAGGATACACATTAACTCAACACAACATAACATATTTTAACAGCACTGGGCAGAACATACCAACAAAACATCCTCACCCAATCCAACACACACTAAACTAACATCATAGACTAGATATACCCAAACATCATAGAGACAAATCCTAGAGAGAGATACAGGACATATGCATAAACCACACACATGACACAATTGCACAAATACACACTTCCATGTAAACAACACCAACGAATTTAACACAATGCTAACATTTAAAAACAGACACACAAATGCAACCAAGATTCAACTTCAAGGGAAAGAACTAGTTCCCTTAAAACACGTGGATTTACACGCATACCCACAAACCCCAAACACCTAAAATGAAATGTACATGTAGACTCAAAACACATGTTCACAACTCTACACAAATAGGAAACGAAGCTCTCCACATAGAGGCAGCGCCAACAAACACAACCCCCTACAGCAATTTATATACGATAAACGCCGGATTTTCAAAATATGGACAAAGCCTGCCCAGGGACTGTGGCTCAACCGGTCGGATCCCGTTTGGTGATGATACCGAGATTCTTCATTTGCTTAAACAAGATAGGATCCGTAGGTCTTGTCCTGAGCCCTGCAGGGCCTGCACTCACCCGCGTTCTCCAGGAAAGGAACCCGGGAAGTCACAGTAGCCAGGTTTGTCTCCTGCTCAGAGATAGGAAAGGGCGAGGAGACTGAGGCCTGACTGAGCCCATGGAGAAGTTGCCCCAGGCACAGAAAGCGCTCAGTTTTCTCTGGTCAGGGAGGGAGTGGAATAGCCCAATGATAGGTACACTCTCTTCCGCTGGTGTTTCTCTTTACCCCAGCACTGGCCTCTCGCCCCAAGTTCCGGGGATCCTCCTCAAGCGGGCTTTGGCGCCCCAGCTTTGCTCCCTGGGTCAGGGGGTTGACCCTGAACTCGAAGCAGCAGAGACGTGACCCAAGAAATCCCTACCCAAAGAATCTTTCCGAAACAGGGGGATGTGGGCAGGTACTCTAAGGTTTCCCTCCCCTCTTCTCTGCGCCTCTCTGGGCGTGAGAGATCCCAGCTTAGGCCTTTGTACCCCTACCTTTGCGCAGGTCCTCGTTCCGTGCTAGCAGCGCCAGCAGCATGTCTGTCCCGGCGGAGTCTTTTGCCGACCCCAGTTCTTTAAGAGCGTCCATCTTGCATTGCCCGCCGCCTACTCCCCTGGCTTCTGGAGCTGGGGGAATCCCCGGTGGACTCCTCGGGAAATAAACTTTAGGACTCTCGAAAACGCAGGGCCAGACCCAGCCCAGACAACCCTCTATCGGCTTCCCCGATCGCTGGATTCGCGCTCCGGACTAGGTTTGGATACCGAACCTCCCTTCCTTCCTCTTCTCCCCACGCCCCCTCTCGCTCCCACCTTCAGTGCCCCCGCCCCCCTTCGGGAGTGCTCGGTGAGCTCCTGGCGTATACAGGAGAGCTCAGAGGCCTCCTGCACTAGCAAACCAGGGGACATAGGAGTGGGGGAGCTGCAGCCCGGCAGACGCGCTGGAGCGCACAGGGGCGCAGAGTGACTGGTTCCTGCTGTACCCTGAGACAAGACTAATTAACAGCCACAGCACCCAGAGGCACGGGGCTCTGCTAGCCTCTCGGGGCCTGGGAGAGGCGGGGCAGTTGGAGAGTGAGATGTCGTGTTTATGGGTGGGGGATGGGGGGAGGACGCAGGGAACCGTTTTGGTTTGATCGCCACCGGCAGTGTGCTCGAAATTCCCGTAACGTTTTTGCCCCCATCCCGAGCTATGCGTCCCAAGGGAACACGACAAAGACAAGAAGGGTGCTTGGAGACCAGTCTGCATAATTCACGTGCAGAATGCACGTTTGAATTTGGGGAACATTCATAAGAAACTCAAGCCCAAGCCCTCGAGAAGACGACCCTCATCACTCCTCCCTCTCAATCCCGGGGGAAAAAAGCAAAACCAAAAACAACAACAACAAAAAAAAAACGCAGCCACAAAACTAAGCTTCTACGGATAGTTTCCGGGAGAAACTCCGCTTTGTCCGGGCTGCTAACTACTCTGACCGCGGGAGATCCCAGCCCCGGGAGTAAGAGTAGATGATTCCAGAGGTCCTGTTGGCGGAGCGCTTATTATGAATCCTGTCCCCCTCCTTCTAGGCTCGCCTCTGGAGAGCTATAGAAGGGCCACAGGTGTCCAGAGGTCCAGGGAACATCAGCCTTCTCTGCCCCGCCTCCAATTCCCAAGCTGAGACCGGGCTAAAACTGACAGTAAGCGTTCAGAAGGCTCCCGTCAGTGTGGGGAAATAGATTCTTTTTTTGGGAAAGGGATCGTATGGAAGCTGAATTCTTCCAAGACTGTAGCCCATAGGATAACTGGCCCCAAATAATCCTCTTCGAGTTGTGGGGAGCCAGACCTGTGCTGGGCTGTTTGAATACCCACCTCTCCAGGCCCCAATTCTTAGCGTCCCAGGGTTGGGGAGATCAAGAAAGGCCGGTAATTGTTCAGTGATTGAAAAGAGGGATCCAGGAGATGGTAGTTCCTTGTTAGGATCCCTCATTGTGTCTGGGATCCCTCAGTCCTGCTCTCGCGCACATTTCAGCCCTTGAGAAAGGAATTGTCTTTTCTGCAGCGCCTTAGGGAAATCAGTCGGAGTGCCGTTTACTGGGGTGGTCATAATAGAAATAAACTACTACAGCTTTTTTCTTCCAAGACCCAAAGCCCATTCGAGACGAAAGGCCGGGGGCCACGCTGCCTTAGAGAAGACTTGGGCTGGGGGAAGGAGGGCGTTTTAAAAGTTATTTGACAAATCCGGAGCCGCACCCAAGTCCCGAGAATTTTGATTTGGTGGATTCTCCTCCTCTTTCCTAATGATTTAGAATAGAATAGGGTTTGAGGAGCATAAGCGAACCAAGTGGACTGAAGCGATATTTGCCTTGGATCCTCCCACCCCTACTGAAAGCTATTTCCTGGGCCCTTGAGCTTCCTTTTCTTTTTTTAATCTCTCCTTGTTTTCCTCTTGTACAAAAGATTTTTTCCCCGTTGGGTTCGGCTCTTCTGCCTTGCTACCCATTTTTGCACTCCCCACCCTTCTGACCTGGGCAGGAGGTAGCTTAAAATTTGCTGGCGCCTTGTTTTTTGCCATAGGCTAAACTGGCCTCTTCCTCACACCTGTTCCCTAGAACCCCGCCTCTAGAGATTCAGGGCTGGCCTCTCTCCTCTCTCATCTCAGGGATCCTAGGAAGTGATATCTAGGATCTGGGTGGGAGGGAACAGGGGGAAAGTGGGGGAAGGCAAAACTCCAGTGACACACATACACAGTAACATACACTTTCCTTCAGTATGCAAGGCTAAATAATCTGGGGGTTATTCTGCTTGCTCTTCGTTCACCCTTCAGTTCCTGGACTCAGGATAGGCAAAGGAAGGTATACTTGAATCATCCACATCTGCAGCACTGGGGATGAGAGACATTGTGGAACCGAATCTCGAAGCCCTTCCCTCTCCAGTCCCCACCCCAGGGCAGGGAAGTAAACTAAACAATTGGATTCGAGGGTGTGAGTAGGGATGGATTCTACTACTTTTCACTGATGTTGGAGAGGCAGGGAGCTCAGATCATCGAGAGTAGGAGCCACTCAAAGAGAAAGACAGAAACAAAACTACAGATACGCTAATGGCAGACATACAGCCTGGTGGGGAAATGAGAGGGAATATAGGACAGCAGAGAAAGGGAAGAGAGGTGAGAGAAGCAGAACTAGGGCTAGCCTTAAGAAAGGGGGGCAGTTGTTGGTTTAGAATCCAGCAACCTCCTCGCACCTCCCCACTTTTGTTCTACATCATGTTTTAATTCTGTCGCTGTTTCTATCTTTCTATGGGATCTAGGAATGGAGGGAAAAGGGGAGGGGAGAGAGAGAGAGAGAGAGAGAGAGAGAGAGAGAGAGAGAGAGAGAGAGAGAGAGAGAGAGAGAGAGAATTGCAAATGCAAACAAGAGAACACCACTTTCTTCCAGGATTTTTCTGATTTTCCCAGCTTTTCTCTCCCCACCCCCACCCCATCCTATGCACACGCAAATACACAGATTGTGGTCAAGTTGGGCCAGAGAGGGTATGGAAAGGGGCACAGTCTGTCCCTAAGTATCACAGTGTGTGACGCTTCGTCCCAACCCGGGCAGTGCCGGAGGAGAGGGGGCGGACCGGCCTGTCCAGCTGAGTGATGGGTTGGGGGCGGGTCCCCCACGCGCTCGGCATCTGGCCAGGGTGGTACCAACAATCGCCCTCATTATTCAGCCAACGACCTGGAGAACTAACGCGGAGGTGGGGGACGGTGAAAAGTCTTGTGGAGAAAGCACCATAGGCCTGGAGACAACCCCCCCCCCCAACCCCTTCACGTGAGATTCCCTACCTAGACTCACAGAAAGGTCGTAGGAGTTATAGGTGTGTGTTGGGGGGGGGGTGTCTTCTAAAGAGCTGCGTTAAGAGAAGTCTCCTGAGGAATGCCCCCAGACAGCCCCACACATCTAGTGGATGTGGAGGGCCTCTCGGGAAGCCGAGGGCCCAGGAGCAGGGTTTATCATCCCATATACGCACATAGACAGGATCATACTTTTAGGGGTCACAGACACACTATACTACCAGTATTCACTTAGGCTCCCACATTTATTACCCTCATTCACTTAGACCCCCACACTTTACTACCCTCACTCACTCCCACATTTACTACCTTCACTCACTTACACTCTCACTTTATTACTCTCAAATGCACACATTTATCTGACTCCTACACACATTCACACACTCATACACTGTATATCCCGGGACTTACGGGAAGTAAATTAATTCAGGCCTTTTAGCGGGCTCAGAGCTTTTACCTTGGGTCTCCCCGAAGGCGCAGACAGCTGCGGCTGCAGGAACTCCAGGCCTCTCCCTGTCCCGCTCGGGGTCCGGCTCCAGCAGCATCTCTGATACCCTGTCGGGGTTCTGGTTTCCGGAGGCTGACTTGGAAGGACAAGAGGAGACTTCTCACCCAGCCCCGTTCTGTAGCTACCTAGAGGCTCAGCGTGCGCTCTGCCGGGGCGAGGGGCTAAACTGGGAGGGCGGGCAGTAGGACGGGGGCCAGTGCGCGGGGGTGGGAGTTGGGAGGGGAATAAGGGCAAGCGTCGGAGACGCCCCTCGTCCTCCCCAGGGGCCAACTCGGTTGATGCACTCAGCTTAACAAAACCGCAGGCCCAAAGGCTCTGGGAGGGGAGCTGTCCAGCGTGCTAGAGGGAGGCACCCACGCGGCCTTGCTCTCCGCCCCTAGCTCTGCCCCCGCCCAATGCTCCGCCCTGGTCCTGGCTCTCGGGGTGCCGAAGTACTGCCAGTCCCCAGCCCTCTCTTTTTAAGACTCAATCTAGCCATACAAAGCCTGCCACAGAGGCCCGGCAAGCCGAAGAACGGAGCGCCAGGTTTCTGACTTTATTCGAGTATGGAACCTTGTGTGAATGGCCCCAGATACTACGCATTCTTCAACATATGCGGATTCCCACCCCGTAGGACTGGGTCACGAACTTGTGGGATAAGGGCTTCCCAACTTTGCTTTGGGCCACTCCCCAGCCCCGCTCCTGTATCCTCCTGCTCTCTTTATTCTGGGGCACAAACTTCCTAAGAAGCAGGTAGCCTTATGGGGGATGGCGGGATTAACACAGGCGTAGCCTCCATTAGTTTCACCTCAGACACTTATTTGCTGTGTGAACCTGGGCAAGTCATTTAACCTCTTTCAATCTGTTTCCTCATCTGAAAAATGGCCGCGATCTCACGGGGTTATAATAGCACCGATAATAATAACACGTATCTTAAAGGATTGTTGTTTGTAAATTTTTACAAACCTTAAATCGCTGCATTTATGCTAGCTATTTATAATCATCATTATCATGTTGCCTAATCCTTTTATTTTAGATAATATGCTCGCTTTCACTGAGCGGCAGAACAAGCTCGGGCCGCCCCTGCTGTAGACGAAGAAATCATCCCCAAGCATCATAGGATGTTTTGAAGATAAAGAGACATCAAACTATATTCCGAGCTGGCTACGAGCGAAGTAGAGAGCCTCCCAGCTCACTTCCCCGAGCGCTGTAGGATCCAAGGCGTGGTCATTTTGTGCTAGGTTCAGTCTTTTTGATCAGTCGAAAAAGGAAACATCTCTCTTTTTCACCTCTGGACCTCGCACCCTCCCAAGAGTCTCTCCTCATTTGTCAGTTTAGCCTTCCAGTGGCTTAAAGAGCCGCCACTGCTATACTGAGAAGTGCGCTCCTAACCTCACTCCCCGACCAACTGGATGGAGACCTTCCCTGACTCTAGAGGCCCCAGCGCTAACAAAGATCACCACTCTCCATGGGTTTGGCAAACCCCCAGTACTTCCAATGGGACATAGAGAAGCCATCACCACCTCCAGGTCTGGAGCCTAAACTGTTTCACAATGCTGAATCCTTCCTTATAAAGTGTAAAGGTTAAGGAAGCCCTGACCGCTCCATTACTTTAATAGTTGCTTTTCCCTCTCCTTCGACGTGAACTAATGAAAATGTCTGGAATACACAGAGTGACCCACATATAATGCTGTTTCGGCGGACCTTGAGAGAGATTAAAAACCAGACTGCCGACAGGCTTAGATGGGGGTTAATAGATCCTTATTCAGAAAATTCCTCCTCCTCTTTCTTTTTTCTCTTTTTCCTCTCCCTTCTTTCTCTCTCTCCCTGTCTCCCTCTTTCATTTTCTCTCCCTCTCCGCTCTTACCCCCCTCACCGACTCTCCACCCCTCAACCTTCCAAGAGTTTTTCCTACTAAAACCTGCTGGGGCTGTGCAATCCAATGGAGGGGTTTTTTTTGGTTTGTTTTTTGTTTTTTTGCGGGGCAATGAGGGTTAAGTGACTTGCCCAGGGTCACACAACTAGTGTCAAGTATCTGAGGCCGAATTTGAACTCAGGTCCTCCTGAATCTAGGGCCGGTGCTTTATCCACTGCGCCATCTAGCTGCTCCCTCTAATGGAGTTTTATATGACGATTAAGTCATAGTCAAGTCCTGTGCTCAAGGAGCAGTAAAACAGCAACTCACATAACTATAAAAGAAAGTGAAAGCAAAGAACACTAGTGAGCAGATGTACATTTGCTGAAGGCACTGCAAACCTTTCTGAAATCCCTCCCTTCTCACTTGTAACTTCACAGTAACACATACAACTTTACACATCACCAGATAAATGCCTTGTTGTTTGTTGTTCAGTCGTGCCTGGCTCTTCGTGACCCCATTTGCACTTTTCTTGGCAAAGATACTCGAGTGATTTGCCATTTCCTTCTCCAGCTCATTTTACAGATGAGGAAATTTAGGCAAACAGGGTTAAGTGATTTGCCCAGGGTCACATAGCTAGTGTCTGAGGCCAGATTTGAACTCGTGTCTTTCTGACTCCAGGCCCTACATTCTATCAGCTGTTCTGCCTAACTGCCCAGATAAATGCTATGGGGCCAAAATAGTGGAATTTTCCAGTATGAAACATATATTTATATATTTTAAAAAACTAACAAGTTTAAAATGTCCCTAGAATGCTGGATATCATAATAATAGATTATATTCATATAAGTTTAAAGCACTTTCATCACAAACTCCATGAGGAAGGTAACAAAAACATCATCCTTATTTCATAGGTAATGAAATGATAGCACAGAAAGGGAAAAGGGAAAAGGTTCACAGATGGAGAGCTGAAAGGAATCTAAGAGGCATCTTGTTTAAAAACCTCATTTTGAGGATAAGGAAACAACTGCCACATAAAGTAACTTGTCCAGGGTCTCAAAGCTAGCACATTTGAGGAAGAATTTGAACCCAGGTCTCCCTGAATGTAACCTATCCACCAAGCCATGCTGCTTCCTGCAAAGTCAGTTGTCCATGACTGCAGAGCTACTTTGGTATCACAGACAGAATTTGAACTCAGGATTCTCAACTCATGCCTAACTCCAACTTTCCACTAAATTATATTTGGTCATCTACACCTAGTTGCAGCCCTTTCTGTAAGAAATCATAGGATTCATCCAAGACAACTCTGAAGGACTTATGAAAAATGCAGTCCATCTCCAGAGAAAGAACTGATGGTGTCTGAATACAGATAGATGAAAGCATAATTTGTTTTTAGTTCCTTTTTCTTAATTTTTTGTCTGTTTTCTTTCACAATCTGACTAATGTGGAAATGTTTTGCATGATTACACATGTATAACTTAGATTGAATTGCTTTCTTTCTTAAGGGGACATGGGGAGGGAGGGAGAAAGAATTTGGAACACAAAGTTTTAAAAAATTGACATTAAAAATTGTTTTTACATGTAATTTTGGAAAAATTCTAAATAAATGGAAAAAAAGAAAAAAGGAAAACAAGAGAAATCATAGGATCATAAATTTAGAGCTGAAAGTGATCTTTGAAAGAGTTGAATCCAGGGCAGCGGATAAAGCACTGGCCCTGGATCCAGGTCTTCCTAACTCCAAGCAATCCAAAGCAAAAGCAAAAACATACCTAATTAAAAAGAGATAATCATGGAAACTACATTTGACCAAAAGGTACCAATAAACAATGAAATAAAAAATTTTACATCGTTTCCCTGACAAAGGACTCATTTCTCAAATACATAGGGAACTGAGCCAAATTTATAAAAATAAGACACATTGCCCAATTGAGAAATGAACAAAGGATACGAACAGTCAGTTTTCAGAAGTAATAAAGCTATCTATAGTCATATGAAAAAATGCTCTAGTGATTTAATAGTGATTTACTATTGATTAGAGAAATGCAAATTAAAACAAATCTGAGGTACCACCTCATCCCTATCACATTGGCTAATATTACAGAAAGGGAAAATGTTAAATATTGGAGGGGATATGGGAAAATAGGTACACTAATGCACTGCTGGTGGGGTTGTGAACTGGTCCAACCATTCTGGAATTATAACAAGCAGGATGGTTTCAGAAAAAAAGAAACAAACAACAACAACCAGGAAGATTTATATAAACTAATGCAGAGTGAAGTGAGCAGAAACAAGAAATCACTGTACACAGTAACAGCAATGTTATAATGATGATCAGCTGTGAAAGACTTAGCTATTCTAACCAATAAAATGATCCAAGACAATTCTAAAGGATTCATGGTTGTTGTTGTTGTTGTTTTTAAAAATGCTATCCACTTCTAGAGAACAAATTGATGGAACTCTGAGTGCAATTGAACCACATGTATTTTTGTTTGTTTGTTTTTACTTTTTCTTGCTTTTTCCCCCAATATGGCTAATATCGAAATGTTTTGCATGATTTCACATGCATAATAGATATCAGATTGCCTGGCTTCCATTGGGCAGGGGTGGGACTGTAGGGAGAGAGAGAATTTAGAACTAAAAATTAAAGCGAGTTCTCAAACAAGGCTATCTCATATAGTTCAAGAAGTATTGAATGACTTTCATGTATGCACAGAAATTAACTTGTTGGGAGAGACTGTTTTGCTCTAATCATTTTTTTAAATAATCAACAAACAAAAAAATAGTTCAGGAAGGATTTACATAAATCTCACATCAGGTTACAATATCTGGGGAAATAAAGAATTCCTTTAACCTATAAGAGGGAACCATAACTATCTCAAATAGTCCATCCATTTTCTCCAAAGGCAGGATTCTGGAATGTATAATACTGGGAATTATTCACATGTGGTATTCATACCATGATAGTGGTTAGATTTCCCTGCCCTCAAAAACATACTACTGTCCTCCTTAGGGGTTAACAAAACACTTTACAATGCATTAATTCATCTGACCAGAACAAGCCAGTAAACTAAATATTACAAGCATTATTATTCCAGTTTTGTTATTGTTGTTCAGTCATGTTAGACTCTTTGAGACCCCATTCAAGGATTTCTTGGCAAAGATGCTGGGATGGTTTGCCATTTTCTTCTCCAGTCCATTTTACAGAAGAAGAAACTGAGGCAAACAGGGTTAGATGACCTGCTCCAGATCACATAACTAAGGACAAATCTGAACTCGGGTCTTCCTGACTCCAGGCCCAACACTATCCACGATGCCACCTAGCGACCCTATTCCAATTTTACCAATGTGAAAACCAGTTGCAAGGTACTGTTCATGGTCAAACATCAACTAAATGATGGAGGTGGAGCTTGAACCTAGGCCTCTTCTATGTCAATAGCTTTTTCCACTTACCATCTGCACATGTTTCCTCTTAGCTAGCACATTATTCTCCCACCCACAGACATTATTTCTCCTGTAGAAAGAAAGCTTTCTGTTATCTTTGCAAGAGTCCTGTGCTGCACAGGGCTCAGACTATCATCATTTTCAAGTTCAGAATCGTAATGTTCTGTTGTTAGCACTGAGAGGCAGCATAGTATAGTGGATGACTTTGGTTCTAGTCTCACTCCAAATACTGTGTGACACTGGGTAAGACACAACCCCATATCAACCCAGGAAGCTTTAAGCTGCATTGAAGGTGCCAATCTACACTGGTAGAGGAAACTGCTTGCCAAGTTTCCTGTACTGTCATAGGTCCAGTCTCTATTACGTTGGTACTCCCTGAAAGATGCCAACCTTACAATTTTTTTTGCGGGAATTTCCCTGTTCATCTTCTCTCACCCTCATTTCCACTTTCATTTTCCTTTGCCCCTTTAGATTTAGAACAGGAAAGGATTTTGGAGATATCTAAGGCCTTGGCTATTGTTATTTATTCAAGGTCTGGTAGGTAGTAAAAGTAGAAGAGTCAGGATTTGTACTCTGGTCATTTGACTGTAAAGCCAGTGCTTTTCCACTACACCATTATGCCTTTGTTAGTCAGGCTACAATTACCATAAATAGTTCACTGATGAAAAATATTGAATCCCTTCTAATATCATCATTCTTTCAGTCTGTTTCACCACTACTATTCCACACAAGGCAAATGTATTTTAATACTAGCTTCTTTAAACATGAGACAAAAAGTAACTCCATGGAGTAAAGTGATAGAACACATTCCAAAACCAAAATTTGGATTATTCAACCCTACATTAGCAAAAATTCCAACTTCATGTGCAATTTACAGAATATTTAAAGATTCAATTCAAACATTAATATGCAAGGCACCATACAAAGTGCAAATAATTTTTTTCCAAGTGACAGTGTCTGCCCTAAAGGAGCTTACATTCTATTATGTTATATCTAACAAGCAGAAGAGAAAATCTGCCTCTCTTGTACAGGCTTTGGACTTTATCCAAAACTTGTTGGATGGAATTGGATCTGCTTGGTCATTACTGTATTAGGGGTAGGGAAATCTGAGACTAGTCTTACATACAGAGTATGCCTCACTTTAGGAAAATCCAACACATTTTTAAAAATTCAAAAGTATTAATTTTTTTTTTGGTGAGGCAATTGGGGTTAAGTGACTTGCCCAGGGTCACACAGCTAATAAGTGTCAAGGGTCTGAGGCCTGATTTGAACTCAGGTCCTCCTGAATCCAGGGCCAGTGCTCTATCCACTTCACCACCTAGCTGCCCCAAAACTATTAATTTTTGTGAGATGTGGGTGCAAATTTTTCACATTAAAAAGGGATCAATCATAAGTTTCCTTTAAACAGCAAGTCTCTTAGTGCAATTAAAATAAAATTCAATTTAAAATAAACTTCTAAGAAAACAAATAGTGTATAAAATGAGGTACCATTGCATTGCATTGTTTTTATTTTTATTTTTTTGCAGGGCAATGAGGGTTAAGTCACTTGCCCAGGGACACACAGGTAGCAAGTGTCAAGTGTCTGAGGCCGGATTTGAATTTAGATCCTTCTGAAAAAAGCACCAGGGCTGGTGCTTTATCTACTGTGCCACTTAGCTGCCCCCAGGTAATATTGCATTGCATTGTAACTCAAAAGAGCTAAGTCTCAAGCAAATAAAATCCAGTTTTAATCTGATACCCAAAGAGTTTAAAAAAAAAAAAAGGCAGATCTTCAAATGACATACTTCCAGGAACATTCAGGATGAAGGAGAATGAATTTCAGAATTTAGGATGCCTGCTGGCCGAAAGGGTGTTTGGAAGGCAGGTTTAAAATAAGAATAACAATTATGTACTCATTATTAGAGCTTCACTTTGTAAAATATCAGTAACAACCCTCTAAAATGTCAGATTTCTTTATTTCAAAAATGTACACAGTAGAGTTAGCCGATTCAATACAAAAGGGGCCTTTTCTGTGTTATGAGACAAATGACAATACTTTATCAATTGGCTTTTCATCAGAATCCATCCATTAAAAATAAATAAGCATTTAAATTAATGAAATATATTTATTAGTTTTCAACAACTTTGTATGCTATCTCTAGACTTAGAAAATATACCTCAGAAATTCCTAAAAAAATACTAATATCAATTTCAACCATGAACATTATCTGGAGTATATACCATTTGTAGTTTAAAATGAATTGAGGAAATATTTTTGGTTCCCTTGGCACAGAAGTTCCTTCCATCACAGACATTAGAGAAGAGAAATAATTTGGCTCCCTGGTCCCTTCCCTGAATGTGAATTTCATATTTATTGTTCTGTGGTGAAACTTTTATCATTACTTCCCAGGAGGACACAAATCTATCCCCAAAACCACTGTAACTTTACAATATGATGTTATGAAATTTAAATGCCCGTCGAATCCTAAAGGCTTTTAGAGAAATAACAAAAAAATTATTGGGAGGCATATCATATTTAATTAATATCACTTAAAAGGAAGCTACTTTAAGGAAAGGGAATTCAAGCATGAACCAGAAAATATTTTTGCATTAAGAATATTTGACTTTGTACATTTTATGTTAATCCATTTCTTCCCTCTCCAAACTTAACACTTGACCCTTTCATGCTCCAATAATTTGGAATCTCCCATTATGGTACTGGGAGACATAACAATTGGAAGACCAAATCTGATATGCGACAGAAATAAATTAAGATCACTGAAAGCCACTAACAGTGGAATGGATGAAATTCTGATTATACCCTCTAATAAGAGAAGTGAAGGTCTTCGGGTTCTTGCTTTCTTTTTCAAATATGGTAAAAAAAAACCATAAAGCAAAAGTTGGTAATATTTATGCAAAGAAATAAACATCTTTGTTGAGGTTTTGTTTTGTTTTTTTCTAAAACGCTAACCACTCCCTTGAAGTTTTAACAATGAAATCAATAACAAAATGGTCTTGTAAACATTGAAAGACTCTCCTTTAGCCAGTTATCATATAAAAAAATAACAAAAGTGTGTGGGGGGGAACCCAAAATAATTTTTAAAATCCTATACATATGTCTCCAGATAAAGCTTTTGTGACAAATCAAAAGCTACAACGGTCTTCTAAAGCCACTCCTGAAACTTTCCTTTGGGTACCTGTTCCCCACTTTTGAGAAAACATTAGTTTTCCCCAAGAATGCCGCTCTGCTCCATTTTCAAAATCCTAACCCTTTATCCCTGTTGAAAATAAAACACCAAAAGTTAAAAATAGGCAGAATTTTGGCAAAGGTGGGCATAGGGGTATTATGAAATCAGGCATTTATTTAAATGGAGCTTAATTTATGATTTAGTTTAAGTTTAAATTCAAAAAAGATAAAAACTTCAAACTTTTAAATATACAAAGATTTGAATAATTATTATATGCCATAGTTTAAAGAATCTTAAAACTGAAAGAGACCATAGAGATCTTCTGGTCCACCCCCTTTCCACATTATTTTTCAGCACCCTATCTATGCCTTCTGAAAATATCATTCTTTTGAAATTTTTTTCCTCTGACTCAACACTAAAGAAAGGTAAGTGCTAACAGAAAAAATGTCTCTGTGAGGCCAGGGAATTACTTTAATCTCATAATCCCAAAGTCTCTGCCCCAATGGTTTTCTTCCTTCTTTCTGTCTTCCACTATCACCAGCCCAATCCTAAACTTTAAGGTCTAACTGATGGTCTTTTGCCACTAGCAAGCTTCCCTTCCCTTAATCCAAGTGAGAAAACAGTGACGTTAGAAATAATTACTACCAAATTAAAAGGCAATAACATTAAAAATAATATAAGACTTAATGTAGTCATGTTTCTAACGATTTAGAGATGGTCTTCTATTTTTTGTATCTAGAGTCTAATTTCTATTCCTTATCCATCTCTTTTGGAAGTCCGTAGCCTAGCATACTCCCTAAACATATATAAGGCTGTTTCTCTCCTTTGAAGTGAAACTCAGTGCATTTACTATGATCACCTCAGCCTAACATAGGCCCTAAGAGTCCACAGGCTCTAAATGGCTATACCATTAAAAAATCTTAGAGTCCAACCCTTAGCATAATTTTATCTCCAGCATTCAGAACAGACTGGCTTGTCTTTTTGAACTTCAGAATGAGGTTTCCCCTTGAATTCTCATCAAGTTCTGGCAACAAAGGGTGTCCTATAAGAATGATCTGCTCTCTCCTGGTCTATTTAAAGTGCAGCAAAGACTGGCAGCCAATAATATCCAATGAACATATCTCACCTTTCCAGACCTAACTACTAGTTCTATGTTCACTATATTCTCAAAGTAAAGAATAATATTAAAATTATTGCTTCTTGGCCTTTTGGCCAGGATCAATAATATTTAAATGAGTTCCCACTCCTCCCCACTAGAGAAGGCCCTTTCTAGAAGTCTATATACTGTGCTACAATATTCCAGCACTTTACAGACACAATGATAAAACAGGAAATTTCTACCCCAAATAAAAGAAAGGTCATTTCATCACAGTGCTTAATAAGATGTTAGACAGTAAGAGTAACATCTAATAAAAGCTAATTTAATAATTTAATGCTGGTATACACAAGTAGATTTTTAAATTTAATTATTAAAAGATAGATATGGCAACTTGCCTGTTTTCCATCTCCCTGGCAAAGATCTGGTCTTCTAACTTGTATTTTAAAGTACACTTCTGTCAAGTCACCTGGCTCTACCCTGATTCTGTAACAGAAACACCGCAATGGTCCAAATCACAGTGACACTGTAATAATAACTCTTTATTCCATTAACATTATTACTGAACATGAGCAGAATCCCGGCAAGACTCGAATCCACTCACACAAAGAGGACAATCACAGGATGGAGAGACCTTAAAAGCATTCACTTGCTCACATATTTCTTATGAACAGGTTAAAAAAAAACACCCTACCCAGAGTCATGCCTTTAAAGATCTATTTCTTCTGAACCCAAATAATTTAACCTCAAAGAATGAAGTAAGGAATGGCTTTGTTTTTTCACAAAACAAATTTGTTAGGCATGTATTTACTTGAAATTCATTACATAAAAAAATTGCCACCAACTCAGATGACTTAGAGAAAATTGCTACCTGCAACCATCAAAGCATGGAAATAACTGAGGACTTTTTCTTCTGCTTCCCCAGGAATCACTGGCTCTGAGGCATTATCACTATAATTCAAGCATGATCTTGTTTGTTTTTCAGATTTTATGCTCAATCCCTAATGAAAGTTCCTTCTACTTTATGTGGGAACAGCCCATAAGGTAAAAATCACAAAGTATAATTGGATTACTCAAAACTTCAAGAAAATATCATCTTAGAAGATGATTTTCAGGATCCAGAAAGATGAACATTTTACCCTGAAAGCCTTCTCCTTCTAAGATGCAGCCTGTACCATACAATGGACCAAAAGTGCTCAACTGTGATCCTTGAAAATATCAATATATGCTTCTCCAAATATAAAAACAAAGTCTTGGCAAACGAGCAGCAGACAAACATACTGTTTAGAAAATTTAGGATGTAAAAACCTTAGTGGGAAATATTTTTAACATGTGGGATAGCACTCAATTTTTTCTTTCTAAAACATGGAAGAGTGAATGAAGAATAATATTTCTTTATGCTATAGATCCATAAAAGATGCAAATAATGAATGCTATGAAATGTACAAGTGATGCCAGGGAAAGGCCCAATACTTTTTCTTTGCAAGACAGGACAATCATATAATGAGTGATTGAATATAGAATGAGGAAAATGTAGTTTGAAACCCAATTCTACTGTGGCATAAAATCCCTGATCATAAATATAAAAGCTGCATCTGGTCCTGACAACTTGCCATTTACAAAGAAACTCTGTCTCTGATTTATCAACAATAATAATAATTTTTAAAAATGTTTTATACCGGTGAACGATAATACTTTACTTTCCACCATTTGGACCTCATTCTGGAAAAAAAATACATTATCATTAAAAAGACGGATGATGCAACATATAGCAGAACACACAGGCTCATGTCAATGTTGGAAAAGCCAGTCCCTAAGAAAGACCCAGACTGTTTGGTTTCTATATGAATCTTAGATTCATATGGATGTTCAATTTTATCTCTGTCAGGTCTATTATTTAATTTATCTGAAATATGAGATTTGGGATCCAAAACATTTGGCAGATCCAGGTTCAGCTCTTCTTTTTCATTTGATTTCTCCGGGATAGCATCTCCTTTTAATTCCTGTTTGGCCTCTAATAAAATTTCATTAGTCTCATCTTCAGCATACTTATTTAAGATATTTTCGATGCCGTAATGATGCTTCAAGAATGTCAGCACTTGTACTTCATTCCAGCTGTCCAGGCCCTTAATTTCCTCATGGCAGCCTGGGCAGAGATCTGGTGTTGGCCACTGAACTTTTGGAAATTTGGGATCTTCACTTGGCTGGCCTACAAAGTAGGAACAAAAAGGGGAACAAAACAGACAGAAGACATCAAATCAAGTCTATCCTTTTGTTTTGTTTTGTTTTGTTTTTTTTAGTGAGGCAGTTGGGGTTAAGTGACTTGCCCAGGGTCACACAGCTAGTAAGTGTTAAGTGTCTGAGGCCGGATTTGAACTCAGGTACTCCTGACTCCAGGGCCGGTGCTCTATCCACTGCGCCATCTAGCTGCCCCTATCCTTTTCTTTTACAAAAAAGAAATCATGTAGCACTTTAAAAACATGTGCTAGACACAAGTCTACAAATGCTACAATGCTTTGCACATAAAAGGTGCTCAATAAACATCTATTAAAACATCGATCCATTATTTGCCGCTAAATTACAAAGTAGGTTTTCATTAGATATTGTTATTAGATCAGTTATTCTTTGCCCTTTTCTATTGCTATTTATTGCTGCTTATCTAATTTCATGGACATCCTGACATATCTTATCACAGTGCTGATGTACAGCGATTTACCTTTTTCTTTTTCTTTTTTTTTTGTGGGGCAATGGGTTTTAAGTGACTTGCCCAGGGTCACACAGCTAGTAAGTGTCAAGTGTCTGAAGCCGGATTTGAACTCCGATACTCCTGAATCCAGGGCCGGTGCTTTATCTACTGTGCCACCTAGCCACCCCCAGCGATTTACTTTTTTTTAGAAAGTGAGTTAAATTTATTTTTTCCTTGAGAACTTTTCGGTACTCCCTGAAATCAGTGAAGACAGTGAAGACAAGTATTGGAAAAACAGAGTCAGGAATAACTGTTAGAGTCACAGGGATAGCTTCTTCAAACTGCCACTAATAGTGAACAAAACTGTATTACATATGTAAATTGTAACTAATGCTATATACCCTGATCCAGGTATTAAGTGCAAACAGAAATCAATTTTCTTTAGTGCTTTACTTATGTTTTTGTAATACAATGGATTAAATAAAAGCCTGTATCTTAGTATTGTTTTCCATCCATCTTCTATGAAGATTTATTTGCCAGTGGAATTATTTTAAATCTAATTTTAATCAAGTATTGATTTAGAAGTAGTTTAAATGTTAACTTTAATAATATGCATCCTGTTCAATTAGTAATACTTTTTGAACACCACTGTTTTAGTGGGCTCTATGTATGAAAAAAGACTTTAATATGATCTTAATGAAAATTATTCGTACTCTGAATTAGCTTCATATTTGCTCAGAGATATATTTGGCTACCAGAGAAGACACTATCTACCAGAGGATCTATTCTTACTTACTTTTGGACAAAGTTAGTGACGCATCTCTGATGAATGCATTCCCAAGTTGTTTCTCCCTAAAGTTAGCATTGCTGCTGTTGTCTGAGAGCAATTCGGACATGGCACCAAACAGAGAACCAAGCTTCCATTTCTAAGAATAATGTCTGGTTTGGTCAGAAATTAAAAACCTCTCTTCTAGAAGCCCACACTGAAGACATCTTGTTCTGTGTCTTAGTATGAATAAAGTTTACTTTATTGTGCTATCCATCCTAGATGAGGAAGGATAGCAGAACCCCACTATCAATAGAATGTATATTTTAACCCAGGTTTCTATTAGTGGAGATGAACTACCTTGGGTTAACAATAATCTCCTGCATGGTCTCCCTTTGTGACCAGGGACTTCTATTTAGGAGAAGGCTTGATAGGATTAAAGGTGGCATCTAGGATTTCAGAACAGAAGCTTTCCTTCCATGGAGCCAAATAGCCCACATGGGTTCTGAAATTGCAAACCAAGTTTCATTAGCTTCATATTTTAACAAATGATCCTATGATTTCTAACTTTTTCACTAAATGACAAAGCTGAAGGGCTCTCAGTCAAATAAAAATCACTTCAAATAATTCTACTCTGGATACATTCAACTTGTGCATATTTAAAGAATCACAGAATTTCAGAGTTGAAATGGATCTTAGAGATCACCTGGAATTCAACCTCCTCATTTGGCAGATGAAGAAAGGAAGACCCAAAGACAAGTAACTCACCCACGTTTGCATAGTCAATTATCCTAGTGCAGCCAGCCAGGATAAAAACCCAGATCTCCTTACTTGAAGACTAGGCCTCTTTCATTTGCCCCAAAACAATTGATTTGAAAAGTTTAAGTCATCCTATTTTTTTCATTCTATTCCTATTATGCTTCTCAGTTTGTTTATGCCAACTTATTTCCTGGAAGCTGTACCAGTAAAATAATGTGGGACTGGGACCCAAGATGGCAGAGTAGCAGAGGAGGCTGTGAATCACAGCGAGAAGGGGTCCCAGACCCATATGGGGCAATCTCAGACCCATACCAGGGTCCCATGAGACAACAAGAGATATTAAAACAAAGTCAAATGGCTGAGAAAAATAGAAGAAAACATAATGCATCTCATAACAAACACAACTAACTGGAAAATTAAACAAGAAAAAAATTATAAGGATCATTGGACTACCTGAATGTCATGACCAAAACCTAGCCATCTTATTCCAAGAAATACTAAAAGGAAACCTCCAGATTTCTTAGAACCAGAAAGCAAAGTGGAAATAGAAGAAATCTATTAATTATCTCCTGAAAGAAACTTCAAAATGAAAAATCTCAGGAACATAATAGTCAAAATTCAGAGCTTCCAGGTCAAAGAAAAAAATCTGTTAGTAGTTAGAAAGAAAGAATTCAAATATTGGATAGTCACATTCAGGATCACACATGATTTACCAGTCATCATTAAAAAGGGGAGGAGAGCTTGGAATACCATATTCCAGAAGGCAAAGGATATAAGCTACACTTAAGGATTACCCAGCAAAAGTGAATATAATCCTACAGGTGGGAAAATGGACCTTTCATAAAACAGCTTATTTCCAAGCATTCTTGGTGAAAAGACTAGAGTTATGATGGGGACAGGGGTAAACTGGCAGGTTTGATGTACACTAACTTCTTCTGACTCATAGATATGAGGTATGCTAATAAGGGGACCTGTGCCCACTCCCATTAATGCCCCTAACCCCAGTAGTCCCAGGCCCTAAGTAGTGTGAGTAAAGAGAAATAAGTTCAGAAGAAAGCAATAGCAGTGTGACTCAGACCCCAGGAGCAAAGCAGGAGTATCAGTTCCAGATTTGGATCCAGTCTGAAGCCTGCAGAAGAATAACCAGGACAAGAATCCCTAACTAAAGAGGAGCCTGCAGTTCTGTCCCTCTAAACCAGTAGAGCTTCCCTGCTTCCTGGATTAGAGAGGTTGAGTCCAACTGCAGTCTACTGTTGCTCAGACCCAGACCCAGGTCAGGAGCTTGAAAAGCTCAGACTGGAGGAAGCAGCATTCAGACTTTGCTCTGGGTTAGACCACTAAGGATATGCAGAAATATTGACAACTCTTTTTGAGGTAGCAAAGTATGGGGATCTGAGGGGGTAGCAATAAAGAGGGGAAAGGCTGAACAAATGATGGTATGTAAATGTGATGGAATACTATTGTGCTGTAAGAAATGATGAAGGGGATGTTTCAGAGAAACCTGGGAAGATTTATATGAATGGACAGAGACTGAAGTGAACAGAAACAGGAGAGAACAATTTATACACTCTGGTGATATCTTTGAAAACAACTTTGAAATAATTAAGAACTCATTTCAGAGGACTAATAACAAAATATGCTATCACCTCTAGATAGGTGAAAAAAATGAAACTTTTTTGGGGCGTGGCCAATATGTTTTGGGTTTTTTTTGCTCGGGGCAATGGGGGTTAAGTGACTTGCCCAGGGTCACACAGCTAGTAAGTGTCAAGTGTCTGAGGCCAGATCTGAACCCAGGTACTCCTGAATCCAGGGCCGGTGCTCTATCCACTGCGCCACCTAGCTGCCCCTGCCAATCTGTTTTGCTTGACTATACATGTGTATAACAAGAATTTTGTTTTTTCCTTTGATCACAATGGTGGAAAGCAGGGAACAGGGCTGGAAGAGGGGAGAGGAAAAGGTGGATTTTTTTGCTAATTTAGGAATGTGTCCTTTGCTACCCCATGATGACATCTTTGGGGTAAAATTGAGGAGGGAGAGGAATATACTGGGGGAGGGGATAGGGAGTGGCAGAATGGGGTGAAATCTCACATGAAAGAAACAGGAAAGGGCATATGGAGTGGGGAGAGAGATGGGGGAAGTGTAGGGAAGTGAAGGAGCCTAATATACATCAGAATTAGCTCAAAAACCTTAATGTCATCAGAGTTGACTCAAGAAGGGAATAACATACACACCCAATTGGGTGGAGTAATCTATCTAACCCCGCAGGAAAGTAGGAGAGGAAGGGGATAAGGAGGGAAGGTACAGGGTAGAGTGGGGGAGGGGGCAGTCAGAAGCAAAACACTTTTGAGGAGGAATAGGGTAAAAGAAGATAGAAAATAGACTAAATATCATGGGAAGGGAATAGGATGGAGGGAAACAGTTATGATGATTGATTATAATGGCAAAACGTATGGTACTTATTTTGCTGGGCTATTGTGAAGAAAATTCTTTGTCAAGTTTAAGGTACTATATAAAAGTTATGACGAACAGGATGCTATCAGAAAAACCTGGAAAGACCTACATGAACTGAAGCAGAGTGAAATGTACTGTATAGAAAATAACAGCAATAGTGGGGGATGATCTGCTGGGAAGCATGTGGTTATTTTCAGCAATGCAATGATCCAATATAACTCTGAAGGACTTATGAAAATTGCAATTCATCTACAGAGAAAGAACTGATAGTATCTGAAAACAGATTAAAGCATAATTTTTTTGATATTTCCTTAATCTGAAATTTTGTTTTTCTCTGTTTTCTCTCACAACCTGGCTAATGTGGAGATATTTTGCATGACTATTCATGTATAACATATTAAATTGCTTGAGTTCTTGGGGATGGGGGAGAGGGAGGGGAAAAAGAGAAGTTGGAACACAAAGTTTTAAAAAATTGATGTCAAAATTTGTTTTTACATGTAATGTGGAAAATAAAATTCTAAACAGAAAAAAAAAAGAATGTGTCCTTTATTATTGGGTATTGTGAAGCACGCTGAGAGGAAGTTCTGTATGTGACAACGGTGGCACTAGATCATAGATCAAAGAATCAAAATTCCATCTAGTCACCAAGTCATTTACAAAGTTGGCTGTTACAGGGTGAGTAAAAGACACTCTTGTTTAACTTCTCGCCTCTGGCTACAGTAGGTGGGTAGCCCTGGTCTACAAAGGGTCAGAAGGTTTTTAGTAAGTGTCGCTTCTGTCATACCTGCCAGCCTGTTATTCACTACGTTGTGTGTCTTCCACAGCCAGAGGACTGCTTCATCCAGAGTTTTCACTGAGTCCATGGATTCTTTAGCCATTTCTTCAAAATGCTCAGCACATTCTCTACATCCAAAAAATGTCTCAAGGTACCGTCTCATAATCTGCAAAACAACTTGGGGATCATCTTCAAAACCTGCAAGAACAATACTGGCTTGACTACCTGCACAACACATAAGCCATCCTAAATAAATACTTGTTGGCTGGTTCATCCAGAAGGGCTAGTCATGCAGAAAACAACATTTTCAGTAAAACCAGCACACTTTGCTAGAATTTCAAAGCCAAATCACTCATTTTATTTTGTAGTATATATGTGATATGTAACTGATAAAACCTGTATGTCGGTAAAAACATATGTGCTTTTAAAATCTATTACACAAACTTTTTTTTGTTTTGGTGTGGGGCAATGAGGGTTAAGTGACTTGCCCAAGATCACACAGCTAGTAAGTGTCTAGTGTCTGAGGCCGGATTTGAACTTAGGTCCTTCTGAATCCAGGGCCAGTGCTTTATCCACTGTGCCACCTAGCTGCCCCTCCAAACATTTTTATAGAAACATGAAAATAGAATTTTCTGAGTGTCGAATGCCCTCTGGAAGGCCCCTTTATGCTTTTAGGATAGTAGAATACTATTAAGCATATTGCACAGAAAGGGGTAACACATTTCCTTAAAAGTCTGATTTTACCAGTCAATGCCTTGGGAACTAGGGAGAAGAGCCATGGCATTTAAATGTCATTGTCTGACTTGGTCCTTTTAAATTATAGTTTCTCACATTTTAATTAGAATTATGGTTTCATTTGTTCATAATGCTTATGCTTTAGTACTACCCTAGTTATTTATCACTGTTCATCAAATATTTACCTTGGTATAAGCATGTTATTCACCTCAAAGCTTATAAGGTTTCTCTGGAGGCCACCCAAACTAAACACGAATGACTTAGGTCTTCCTGATTCATGGTTTTCCCTTTTAAATTTGTGTGTGTGTGAGGCAATTGGGATTAAGTGACTTGCCTAAGGTCACTAAATTATTTTAAAATATAATGTGAATGGGTTTGGAATGGCACTCAAAGTCTTCAAAAACAACTTGAGTTTTATGGTCACTCTTCTTTTGATTGCTATTTATTATATGAATGATGAAAAAGCAATTTACATTTCTTTAGCTACCCACATATTTTCGTGGGGGAGAACACTTTTGTGCTAATGATTATCAAGCTGGCAAAAGGCATGAAACTATTTACAAAGCTATATATTTTTGACTCAGAAAAAAAATTCCAACTTCATATAAACAAAAAAGTATATTTGCCAAGGATTACATAAAAAAACAAATGGGTATGCAGTGATAGGTGATCTTTTGCATAATTACGCACAAAACTAGGCCTCCACATCATTTTCTGGTTACTACCAACTTCAGTTGTAGCTCCTCTTTATACATTATCTTTCTCTAATAAAACATAAGCTCTTTGAGGTTAAGGACTGCCGTGTTTGCTTGTATTTGTATTCCCAGTACTTAGCACAGTGTTAGGCATAAAAGAAGCACTTAATAAATGTCCTCTCCATCTTTTTCTCCTTCTTTCTAATGTAACAACCAAAAAGATATGCAGTTAAGCTCTAAGAAAACAAAGTCAAAAAGGAAATAATTAACATTATTCTGGAGTCAAAAACATAAAAAGCAAAAGAGAATCAATACTATATTGAACACAGAAATCTCCATTCAAACATCTAATATCAGAGATTGAACAAAAATGTACAAAGGACCCGTGAAATCAAAGCAGATTAAGTGTTAGTATTAAAAGAAATGCCACATACCCTTTGACCCAGCAATCCCACTTTTAGGTCTTTTGCCCAAAGAAATCATGGAAGGGGGAAAGGGACCCACATGTACAAAAATATTTATAGCTGCTCTTTACGTGGTAGCAAGGAATTGGAAGCTGAGGGGGTGCCCATCAATTGGGGAATGGCTGGACAAGTTGTGGTATATGAATACAATGGAATACTATTGTGCTGTAAGAAATGATGAGCAGGAAGAGTTCAGAGAAACCTGGAGGGTCTTACGTGAGCTGATGATGAGTGAGATGAGCAGAACCAGAAGAACATTGTACACAGTATCATCAACATTGAGTGTTGACCTACTGTGATGGACTATATTCTTCTCACCAATGCAATGGTACAGACGAGTTCCAGGGAACTCATGACAGAAGAGGATCTCCAAATCCAAGAAAAAAAAAGAAAGAAAGAACTGTGGAGTATAGATGCTGATTGAACCATATTATTTCTTTTGTTTTGGGTGCTGTTGGTTTTTTTTTTTCTTTCTATTTTGAGGTTTTGCATCACTGCTCTGATTCTTTCTCTTGTAACAGGATTAATGCAGAAATAGGATTAATGTTATTATGTGTATATATATGTGTGTGTGTATATATATATGTATATCTATATGTATATGTATAGAGATATATAGATATAACCTATATCAGATTACCTGCTGTCTAGGGGAGGGGGGAGGGAGGGGTGGGAGGGAGAAAAATCTGAAATTGTAAAGCATGTATAAACAAAAGTTGAGAACTAAAAAAAATAAATAAATAAAATAAAAAAAAAAGAAATGCCACACAATAATTTCAAAACAATTTTTCTTAATCCATGTCATGAATTTGAAGTTAATGAAATACACTAATAAGCAACATTTAAAGGGTTATCTATGTATGATGTTTATTTGTGGGGGTTGAGAAGAATTCTTAAAGTTTATAAATAATTTTACTACTTCTAAAGGGATGACAGGTTACATAAAGATGCTTGTTACTAATGTTCATATTTGTTACTTTACTTAATTTAAGACAAACAGGGGGCGGCTAGGTGGCGCAGTGGATAGAGCACCGGCCCTGGTTTCAGGAGGACCTGAGTTCAAATCTGACCTCAGACACTTAAATTAGCTGTGTGACCCTGGGCAAGTCACTTAACCCCAATTGCCTCATCAAAAAAATAAAATAAAATTAAAAAAAAGACAAGCAGGGGTGGGGTGGGGTGGAGAAATAAAGAGTATGTGGTAGACTTTTTGAGAAATTCTTCCAAATTTAGTGATTGAAATGGCAACATTTGTTAAGTTACAAACTCTTTCATTTCCATATGTACTCTATATATGTGTATATAAATACATGTTTTTAAGAGTATTTTATTTTTTCCAATTATATGCAGACAATTTTTAACATTCATTTTTTTAAAAATTTCGGGGAGTTCTAAATTATCTCCCTCGATCTCCTCACCACCCTCACCCTAAAATAGTTAGTAATTTGATGTAGGTTATGTGTGTGTGCAATCATATAAAGCATATTTCCATATTAGTCATGTTTGCACACATGTATTTTAAAAGGCATTGGAGGAAGAAATTTTTTTTTAATTCAATAACAAGCTTCCATTTTAATATGAAACTGCTCCAACCAAGAAAAATGTCCTTGGTGTTTTTTTTTTTCTTTCTATAAACACAAAATGGCTCATTTTTTTTCTCTTTTAGGCTGAGAGCTGGATCTTCTACTAACATCTGCCATGTATCACTGTGTAATCTCCTCTTTTCTCTCTCCCACGAACTAGTGCAAATTTAGGGTAACTCTAATCTTTAAAATGGACAAGAACCATAAAACCCTACCTGTGGTGGGGAGGATTAGAGAATGAATGCATCATGCTTTTTAGTAGATGGGATTTAAACATGCAATAAGGAGAGGAAAAACCTTCCAAGACATAATCCGGCTGTCTCAGACTGACCCAATTCTTTGGGTATAAGATACACTCATCACATATCTGCTCTAATTTTTTACTAAGTTAATGTACACTGAGGATTCTTTAGAATGTTACTTTAAAATTTTCTCTTTCTTCAATATTAGAAGTCTTGAGCAATTTTTGTAGTGATATAACACCAAATGAAAATAAGATGCCAAATGGTTTTAATTTTTAAAGTATTTTTTTATGGCATATGGAAGGAAATAAACCTTAATTAAGTAAATATTATGTGCCAGACGCTGTGCCACATTCTTTACAAACATTATTGCATTTGATCCTTACAACAACCCTGGGAGGTAGGTTCTATTAGTACCCTCATTTTACAGATGAAGAAATTGAGGCAGACTGAAGTTAAGTGGCTTGCCCAGATCACTCATCTCCTAAGTGTCTGAGGCTGGATTTAAATTCAGATCTTCCTGCCTTTAGGTCCAGTGCTCTATTCACTATGATTCAAGGGATATTTTTTTTTAAAGGAGGGGGTGGCTTATACTGTCAGTATAGTATCTTTCCATGAGACCCATGCCAATATAAACAACTGTACTGTTCTCTAGCCCCTGTTCTTGGTTCTCTTATCTCATACTATTTATTCTCATATTCTCTCTCTCTCTCTCTCTCTCTCTCTCTCTCTCACTCACTCACACACACACACACACACACACACACACACCCCTTCTAAAAAAAAACCTCTGGTGCCTACTCAGCAGAAGGTTATTTATCTCTGCTAGTTTTTTGGTTTTGCATGAGAAATGTTTTACTAGTTGAATTTCTATTATGATTAGCCATATTTCTAGCTAGGACAGCATAAATATTTTTGCTTCCAGGGAACTTTAGATCCAAAGTGAAGTGTTTATGTACAAACAGCCTTTTCATGGAAAGAACTTAATTGTAAAACAAACATGTGGCTTTGATTGAAATTGAGTTCCACTGTGGCTCTAGGAATAATACCCAGAGCTCCCTTGAAATGTGCCAGCCTAAATATTTTGTGGCATTTTGACTCAATCTCTCCTTTGCATTTATCATATTCATGCCTGCATCTGAATGATTAGTATATGTTTTGCCATCAAGGATGTGATCAAAGGATCACAGGGAAAGATAATCTAGTCCAATCTCTTTATTTAAAAAGTAAGAAAACAGAGGGACACCTGGTTGAAGCAGGGGTAGGGATGGGATGGAATGAGTAACAAGTTCACTCTGGTAAATAAATGGAAGTATCTAACTTTGGGCCATTCTTCCAACATTTATCATTTTCCTTTTTTTTTTTGTCATATTAGTCAATCTGATAGGTGTGAGATGATACCTTAGAGTTTTAAAATTTGCATTTCTCTAACCAATAGTGATTTAAACCATTTTTTCATGTAACTATAGGTAGCTTTAATTTCCTCATCTGAAAACTGCCTGTTCATATGCTTTGACCATGTTGGAGAAGATGTGGGAAAACTGGAACACTAATATATTATTGGTGGAGTTGTGAATTAATCCAACCATTCTGGAGAGCAATTTGGAAATATGCCCAAAGGGCTATAAAACTGTGCATATCATACCCTTTGACCCAGCAATACCACTACTAGGTCTATTTCCTAAAGACATCATCAAAAAGGGAAAAGGACCCACATGTATAAAAATATTTATACCAACTCTTTGTGGTAGCAAAGAATTGGAAATTGAGGGGATGCCCATCAATTGGGGAATGGCTGAACAAACTGTGGTGTATGAATGTAATGGAATACTACTGTGTTATAAGAAATGATAAGCAGACAGATTTCAGAAAAACCTAAAAAGATTTACATGAACTAATGTTGAGTGAAGTGAGCAGAACCAGGAGAATATTGTACACAGTAACAGCAACATTGTGAGATGATCAACTGTGATAGACTTAACTCTTCTCAGCAATACAATGATCCAAGACAAGTCCAAAAAGACTCATGATGGAAAATACCCTCCACATCCAGAAAAAGAACTATAGAGGGGGGCAGCTAGGTGGCACAGTGGATAAAGCACCAGCCTTGGATTCAGGAGGACCTGAGTTCAAATCCAGCCTCAGACACTTGACACTAGCTGTGTGACCCTGTGCAAGTCACTTAACCCTCATTGCCCTTGCAAAAAGACAAAAAAAAAAGAAAAAGAACTATAGAGTCTGAATGCAGATCAAAGCATACTTCTTTCACTTTTTGTTGCTGTTGGGGTTTTTTGTTTTTTCTTTCTTGTGGTTTTCCCCCTTTGTTCTGATTCTTCTTTCCCAACATGACTAATGTGGAAATATGTTTAACATGATGTACATATATATATATTTTTTTGTGAGGCAATGAGGGTTAAGTGACTTGCCCAGGGTCACACGGCTAGTAAGTGTCAAGTGTCTGAGGTCACATTTGAACTCAGGTCCTCCTGAATCCAGGGCTGGTGCTTTATCCACTGCACCACCTAGCTACCCCATGATGTACATATATAACCTGTATCAGATTGCTGGCTGTCTTGGAGAAGGAAACGAGGGAAGGAAAGAGAAAAATTTGGAACTCAAAAAATTACAAAAATAAATGTTAAAAACTATCTTTACATACAATTGGAAAAAATAAAATACTGTTTAAAAGAAGGACCTTTTTTGGAGGAAGTATGAACCCCACAGGGTCTCACCTGGAAGATTCAACTCTTTCTTCTACATGATTCTTCTTGAATCAAGTCTTATTAAAAAAATAAAAAACTCTGTCTTTATATGAGGCAGAATGTTTAGATTAATGGACCTGAGTCCTAGAGAGCTATGTCCAAGAAAGGAACTGTTCCTTTATCTGTCAAAAATTACTATAAACTGAGAAGTTTACAGAATAAAACCCCATATCCATGAAATCCAGAACTTTCTTCAATGAATGGATCAACATATAATCTATCAATAAATCATCTACAACAATTTATTAGACATCCTGGCATTTACGTTAAAGTGTATGCCCTCCAAGAGTTTATTATATTCTACTAGGGGAGGCAACATGTACACATATATACTATATAGATACTATATACTATGTACTATATAGTGTATAAATACTATATAGTATATATGTACTATATAGATAGGCACACACATAATACATACAAGGTGATGGGGGCAGGGAGGTTGGAATGGGATGGGAAACAAGGTGGCACCAGCAGCTAGCTGCTTCTTTTGGAAGGTAGTGCTTGAACTGAGTCTGGAAAGACATTAGGAATTAAAGAGGTGGAAGTGAGGTGGGAATACATTCCAGGCACTTGGGATAGTCAGTGCAAAGACATTTCAATGGGAAAAGGAGTGCTGTGTCTAAGGAACAGTCAGCCAGTTCCTTTAACTGGAATGTAGAAGAGATGAAGGAGAATAGCATGTAATAAGGCTAGAAAAGCAGCGTGTTTATACTGCACCCTCAATTTCATGGGAACTACTAGTGTTTATTGAGCAGGGTAGTATCATGGTCAGATCTGAACTTGAGCAACTTTAGGAAAATCATTTTGGCAGCTATTTGGAGGATGGACTGGACCAAAACTTGAGGTAGGAAGACCAATCAGGAGATATAAAATAGCAAGTCACTTTACTTCCCTGGGCCTCAGTTTCCTCAGCTATAAAATGGGAATAATAATATTTCTACTACTCACTTCATAAAGTTACTTGAAGCTCAACTGAGATAAAGCATACAAAGTGCTTTGCAAACTATGAATGTCAGTTGTTACTATGTAAGAATTGGTTGGCTCTTTCCTAAAAATATCATTGTTCAAACTGGCTTTGCGACTTTATATTTTTCCTAGTTTTAGTGACCCTTCAGAATATGTCACTTAAAAAGAGGCACAGACAAGTCACCCCAATTCTCTGTCATCCTTCTTTATAACTTCTGTCTCCCAGGCTTATCAAGTTCCCGCTGGCATTGGATGGAAGAAGAAATTCAATTCATTCCAGACTCCTAAGTCCTGAATTTTCATTTTGCCCAAAGAACCTATGAATTACTATTATCCATCGTAGCTAACCTTGGAACAAAAGAATTATGCCTAATTTTCTGATGTCCTTTTAGTCAAATGAATATAGGTCCATGTTCCCTATGCATATATAAGTTATTGCTATGCTGAATAATCGCTTAGTTTGTAAGTGTCACATACCTGTGTTGGCCAGAGCTCTTGGACGAATTACTGCCTGGACAGTTAAAGTGTGGAAAAGTTTCCAAAGAGAACAAGTATAACCCCTTAACTCTGGTCTGCTTCCTTGACATCCAACCCACTTTACATGATTGGTTAGAAATATTCCAGAAATCTGAAAGAGAATTGATCATTTTTACTTTGTTTTTAAATCAAACTGATACTAATCTGAATTGTGTTACTAATCTACACTGATGGTCTCAAAATACATAGAAATGACTTCTTCTCTATTAAGGCCTGAAGATGTATCACATATACCTATGTTTCTCACTAAAGGAGCAGTATTATTTCTGAAGGATATTACTACTGCCTCAAGAAATTATATTTACTCTTAGATTTCATGTAGCATGGAGGAAAAATAAAAATACAAAGCAGACAGAGTTATAATAAAACCCTCAGAAAGAGGTACTAAATTATGTCAAGCTTTCTGAAAAGCAAGCTGATAAGTAAACTTTATAACAGCCAGATAATAAAATTATAATAATTGAGAAGGCATGGCTATAAAAAGAGAATTGTTAAATGTCCTTTCCTTCAATTAAGAATATTAACTACTGCTAATAAATTATTTTAAGGGAAGTGTGAATATTTCATCAGTTATTTAAAGTTTAGTCTAATTATTTCACTATCATTAATTTCCTACTTTTATAAAATATGTATTAAATGGTACATATGTTTATATGCATAAAACCTCATGATATACTACATTATACTTCTGCTGAACATGTCAAATTAGTGTAATGGCAAACACTGCTCAGGACTTAAACTTGTAAGTTACTTTGCAGGTGCATTAAGACAGAAAATAGATTTTCATTTTTAACTCTAAACACTGATTAATGAAACTGACAAAACTTACTGGGTAAAATAACTGGGAATAGCACCTTATTAATAAGAGCTACTGGAAGAAAATGCTGATTAGAAAACTAATACATACCATGTAGACATTTGGGCAAATATGGTATTTTGTTTAATTCAAATTATTAAAATATTTGGTTAGCAATAAAGAAAGCATTTATCTAGAAGAGTAAGAATAAATGATGAAAAATTCCACATTAATACCAACTAAATGAGGAAACGTTTTAAGTCTCAATGAATATTCAATTCTAAATGCAATTTTCTGGTTTCTCTGAAACAATAATAGTTATTTAAATCATATTCTGCACAAGTGGAACAACTTCAAATGTTGATTTGTTATTATTGCTTTTAAATGGGCCTAGCATTGTGGTCAAATGCAGAGTTTTCAATTTACTTATTTAGTAAATAAAATGAATTTTCAACTTATATTAAGACATGAAATCAAGATATATCAGCTGAAAAGATATTTGCTGGTTTTCGGAAGACCTGGGTTTGTGCTATTGACTACTCGTATGATTTTAAGCAAATCATTTTCCTTCCTAGGCCTGCATTTCCTTATCTGTAAAACGAGGGCATTGGCCTATATAGCCTCTAAGGTCCCTTAAGCTTATTGAATCCTATGACAAAAAGGGTTCTACTACCTTTGTTTTCACTGAACTGTGCTGATGTTGATGATGATAAGATACTGACAATATCAAATCAGCTTGTGGGGGGGAAAAGATACAAAATCATCCTGAGAATATGAACAACATATAGGCTTTAACCCCCAGGACAAAGGAATAAATGCTTCATCTGGTGTTGGGGGGGGGGAGACACGAGGGGAAGGTAGGAAGAACATATAATTAAAGGAGAACATATCATTAAACCTACTACCATCAGTATATTTGGGACATTGAAATAGTGACTTTCTTGATCTTCCATTAAGATCAAAGCTTATAGAATCTAGGCCGCATTTTAATGAATTCTTACCAGACCCCTGTGAGTAAGGTTGGAGAGTTGCTCCACAGATGCCAGACCTGAACTAAGGATCAGAGCCATAAGGACAGTGCTCTGTCTCCCTGACTATAACGCATCGTCTTAGTTTAAAATAGGAAGTTAGAAGTTACCCGCATTTTGTTATTGACCAGGTCCAGGATTGCATTGTAAGGGATTTTGTCCAAAGGGAGGCTGACCAACCATTCCTGTAAAGTTTCCAATAACTTCACCACAGGCTGGCGGCCAGGAAATAGCTGAAAAAAGATGAATGCCCGTAACCACACGATGAACTCAAAAAAATTCCAGTGTCATACTCTCACAAAGAGAAGTTTTGATCAGTATTTTCCAAATGATTCTAATTGTTAGGGTTTCTGAACTCTGAATCTTTGAACAAATGAAATGAAGAATAAGCCTTGCTAAGCAATGGAATGGCTTTAGGTCATTCTTATATAACAGTCTCTCCAAGTCAACAGTTTTGTTGACAGAGAGGGAGAGGAAAATCTAAGCTATGATGGTATGGACCTGTTTATCTAGAACCTTTCCCCAGATTAAATTCACTGAGAAGTTAGAGTTCACACCAATTTCCTTCCAGTTTCCAATGGATACAAGATCATCCTTCCCTTTAGACTTTAAACAGCTGCCCAGCTCCATTAAAATAGCTGTCTCATTTTCACTCTGGGATAGCTACTTTACAATGACAGATGAAATGATCCCTGAATATGCTTTATTTATCAAGTTGTCAACTGCTTTGCAGACCTATCTGAAATAACAGCCCACTTATTTATGTGATGTTCTTTGTGATAAAACAGCTGCTAATTCCTCCTTTTCCACTCAGGGAGTCTGGTGCTCTTCTGCTCTTAGCAACTTTGCCATCACTATTTAAACTGTTGATCAGCAGGTATGGATGGCATTATCTATGTTTCTTTTTTTTTTTTTCATGCTGTCCTGAGTGTCAGTCACCTAAATTAAAGATATCAAACTAGCATTTTTATACAAAAATGTATTATGTCCCCCTAATAAGGAGACTGTATGCCCTCTACTTAGAATCTATATTGAATGAGAATCTTAGTAAATGTCTAAAATAAAGGTGTCTTTAAGGACTATTAAAACTAAAATTATAATCCTATATCAATTGTAATTTTGGAACAAAAAAATCAAAAAGCATCAACTTCTTATTTAATAACACTGGGGAATTTTTAGAATCAGGGTATGAAAATGTGTGTGTAGGTACTATTATCTATTTACTCGCTATTTTAAAAAGTATCTTTACATTCTAACAAGATATTTTCCAAGGTAAAACACAATTTTCACTGTGAATTAAGGAGCTATCCAGACTACATATGTGAGATCAACAGAGAAACATATGTTTCAAAATTAAGGGGGAAAAGTGAGAAAAATACCAAGAGAGAAAAAAAGCACATCCAATGAGACAAGAACAGTCATGATTCGCTAAAAGCTATGCAACAAAATGGAATCATCTGGCCAGGATCCATCAGGAAGAACCAAGGCTATTTGGGGGATAATATGATGAACAGATTAGTGCTACACTTTCTTAAAGGAAATGAGGGCAGCTAGAGATTTTTTTTTTAACAAGTGGCACTATGAGGAAAAACCTGATTATGACTGATTTTAACATACTAGATATTTGAACTATATTGCATAAAGCTCATTATTGTTTGAAACACAATCCATTTCTTTTGTTTTAAAAACTTATAACATAAAAATGAATTCTACTTCCCAAAATGCCTTAATAATGAAGAGTCTTTAAGGCATGTTTTTTCTTCTTCTTTTTCTGGCATCTATGTGGTAAAAACACTCAAAAAATCATAAAATTAAAAGAGACTTCAGATATCTTCTAGTCCTGTCTCCTGTACCATCCAGGAATCCCCTTTATGACATCTCTGACAATGACAGGAAACAACTATCTCACTAGGGAACCTAGTCCATTTTGGGGGAGTTCTATAAACTGTTATAAAGTTCTTTGTATTAAAGAACAGTTAAACTCTATCTCTGTGTAACTTTCACCCAATTGGTCTTAGTTATGCCCTCTGGAGTTACACTGATTAAGTTTAATGCTTGGATAATGGATGAAATAGAGGACTTTGAATGGTCTCTTTCAGCGCTGGTATCCTATAGTTCTAATACCTTTCAGATGGTAGCCCTTCAATTATCAGAAGACTGCTATCATATGCTCCTCTCATCTCTTTCCCAGTGTTTTTCATTTTTAACTTCAACATTTCCTCATGTGACATGCTCTCTTTACCCTTTCTTCTCCCAGTCACTCATCTCCTGATATGCTCCACCTTCTCAATGGACTTCAGATGTGGTACCCAAAACTAAATAAAAGTACTCCAGCTGCTTTCTGAACAGTGCAGAAAAGCGTAACTATTCTCTATCTGAATCTCTTTGACATGATTAAGTCCGATCTTCTTAACCTAGACTTGTTTAGTTGGTTTTCTGAACCTAACTGAAAGACTTCACACTTATCCTGTTAATTTTCATCTCCTTAATTTGGGCCCAACTTTCAGGATAGTTAAGATCTTTTTGTATCTCAGTGCTGTCATCACCCAAAGTATAAACTATGTCTCTTACCTAATGTGCTGCTGCTGTTTTTGCCTAGATTAGAATGGCAGATGCATAGCAGAATGGGTTTATTAAAAAGTTAACAGGAATGGAATGTTTAAAATCTCTTTCTGAATTACATTGTATTCTGAAGAGACACTATCAGTAAATCTAGTAAAAACAGTCTCAAAGTGAATAATTCTATTATTATCAGGAAACCATCTTCTATTAAGGGGGATTCAGAAATCATCTATCACCCATGTTTTATATACTGAAAATCAAGGTCCTAAAAGATAGTCCAGGGTTTTTATTGATTTGGGATGTCTTCTTCCCAATTCACAGTAATCCATCATAGCCAAAAGAATAATTCCTTACTTGGGAACTTAGTCCCTAGGATCCAAATTCATGAATTTTAACAATTTACCTCATATAGAGGTACCCCCTTTAGGGGATGAAATTCTTTATAAGACTTGCTTTAAGTATTGTGCAGAAAAAGCACATAAGGTCTTTTAGGTAAGACCATAACCCATCTGAAATGGTCATACTGATAACTTTTGGTGACTGAAGATCACCAAGAAATGAATTCTAATTTATTGTGGGGGGTGGGAAAAGGAAAGCAAAGTTTATATAAAATATCAAATGGTAGTATACCAATTTTTGGACTAGTACCTATACATTTTATGCCAGGTAACCTAATAGCAGCTTTAAGGAAAGATTTGGGGTTTTAAAAAAAATAAGTGAATTCAGAAACTGGGTAAATAGGTTTTATAAACAAGAAGCAGAAAATTACTAACAGAAATGGGGGGGGGAATCCAAATTCTCAGTTGGGCCCAGAAGCAGCAATAGCTTCACACTTCTAGCTTGGGCCTTGGTCTATGAACTGTCCTAAGCTGAGAGAGTCATGGAAGAATGGAAATAACAAGGAGTTTGGAGGTAAGAGGAAGTGGGTTGGGGGGCAGCTAGAAGGCACAGTGGATAGAGCATCAGCCCTGGAGTCAGGAGTACCTGAGTTCAAATCTGGCCTCAGACACTTAACACTTACTAGCTGTGTGACCCTGGGCAAGTCACTTAACCCCAACTGCCTCACTTTAAAAAAAAAAAAAGAGGAAGTGGGTTGGAAGTACACCCCTGATAATAGCTGGTGGTGTGATCTTGAACAAGTTATTTGACTTCTGTGACTTTCAGTTTTCTCATTTCTAAAAATGGAAATAATACCTGTAATGACCACTTCTCTGGAGTGTTATGAGGAAAACAGTTTGGAAATCCTAAAGCACTACATAATGAGAGTTATTCTATTATGAATACAAGTACAATTAGTTTTTCTTGCTTACTGACTCTAAAAGTAGCTGGAAAATGGCTCTTGAAGCATTAAAATCAGCAGTAAGTTTTCCCTCTGAAGAAAATGCTATGTAGTTTTATGCTCTTTCCATTGAGGCTTTATTTGAGAAATAAAAAGAATGACATAGGAGGCAAAAATGAGAGGAGGGAGCTATATGTTGTAGTGATGTCCTGTACTAGTTCATTAAGTACTACAGATCATAATAAGTAATGTCTTGCAAGTATCTGTGATACCCAACAGAAGCACCTCCTCGAGGTACCTGTGCCTCAGGACTTATCTAGAGGTTTTATACCTGAAATGATCATTTGACATCTAATCAAATACAAGCAGGCTTGTTGGCTTGTTAATACACAAAACATATACACAATCTATCCACATAGAAATTATTTCCAAAAGAAAATGCAAGTTTGGACAGTTGAAACAAAAGTAAATCATCATTCTTAGGAAGTACTCTCATCATCAAATGTGTTGACTATTTCATTCAACACAGATTAAATTTCTCATACAAATGTAATCAAAGACTGTACATGTATATGGTACCTTTGCAATGACTGTAATAAAATTCCTGAAGGTCTTCAGCTCAGCTCCCTCCAGCGTCTTATGAGCAGCAAGCTCCACTCGAAGGAGATAATGCAACCCTGACTCAAGATCAGCCATATAAAGTTTTGACCTAAGATATACATCATAAACTCTGTTTAAAAAAACTGCATCATCCTTAGAATGAATTCTCTGCTTTCCCTCCTCCCAGTGGATATACAGATGGGAAGCCACTTTTCTTCAATGTTTGTTTTTAAGTTTTAAACTTAACTTTAAATTTTTTTTTTTTTGCAGGGCAATGTGGGTTAAGTGACTTTCCCAAGGTCACATGGCTGGTGGGAAGCTACTTTTGAAGAGAGTGTGTGTTATGTGTGGTGCAGAGCTTGAACTGATAAACAAAAATCTTTCTCAAAACAACGTATCAGTTTATGGTGTCCTTCTATCAAAGTTCTTATTAAATTTAACTACCTAAATGGATAACCATTAAACTAAGGGCCAAAATAAATACTTACTTATCAAATTCTCTCCAGACCATGATCTCTGAATTGTCCTCTTTCTTTGATTTTACTGTAAATGGAAACTGTGAGAGAATTTTTTTTCTCACACCAGGTAATGACTTTAAATAGGAAGAGAAGAAAGAACGAAGAGGCTTCACACTGGAAGAGAGGAGAGAGCATGGGTGAGAATTCATAGGTAAAAGACATGATGGAAAAATGAGGTGTCTATGCACCTCAGAATAATCTTTCTTTCTTTCTTTTTTTTTTTTTAGTGAGGCAATTGGGGTTAAGTGACTTGCCCAGGGTCACACAGCTAGTAAGTGTTAAGTGTCTGAGGCCAGATTTGAACTCAGGTACTCCTGACTCCAGGGCCGGTGCTCTATCCACTGCGCCACCTAGCTGCCCCAGAATAATATTTCTAACAGTCTTGACAAGTTAATTTGTATTAAAATTCTGGCTAAGAAACCCTTCTCATTTAGATTAGGAATTTGTTATACACCCCTAGAGAGGCAGCCTAATGCAGTGAACTAAGTTCTAGACTTGTGAGACCTGGGTTTGATCCCCAAGTTCAGATACTTACTAGCTACGTAAGCATGGACAAGTCATTCAACCCCTCAAAGCCTCAGTTTTCTCACATGCAAAATGGAGATAATAATACCCATGGCACCTATTTCACAGAGTCGTCATAAGGACAATTAAGATAATGTGTAGAAAGTAATTTGCAAATGTCAAAGGTCTATATAAATGTCAGCTATTATAAATCAACACAATCTGTGGTCAAATTGTATAAGAAACCCAGTATTGGCCAAAGAAAACACTTATTGAATCAGACTTTTTCAGAGTTTTATTTCAGAGATACCATAAGATAGCATTTTAATACGACAACTTCCCACCTTAAGGTAACATATTCTAGTTACAAAGGGCTGTGGACTGGCAGTCTGAAGATGGCAGGGAGTCAGACACTGCCCCTAAACTTTCTATCTTTTAATTTCCTTATCTCTATGAAACTAGATTTCCTATAAGTGCTTTTCAGTGCAATCATAAGACACCTAAAACATATTCTGAGATCCTCTTAAGATTTCATAGAAATAAATGATTTTAAGTTACCAATAAAAATGGTCTATGCCTTCCTTCATCTCCAAGGAGAAAACAAAGCAATGTGAAGGAAAGAAGATAATTAAAATACTAATATCAGATTTAGGGATAAAGCTGCATAAATGGTATTATTACTGGCCACTAGAGAATTGGCCTACAAAGTAAACCTATATTCTAGTGGGTCTAGTCAGTTACCTTAATTCTGAAAGTTGTTCACTTCTTTTTCAGAGTCTGGTTACCCATTTCTGTTAGTTCAGCATCTCCTTCTAAGTTCTAACCTGTTTGGTCAGGTTCTAAAAGTCTAGCATAGGGGCAGCTAGATGGCGCAGTGGATAAAGCACCGGCCCTGGAGTCAGGAGTACCTGAGTTCAAATCCGGCCTCAGACACTTAATACTTACTAGCTGTGTGACCCTGGGCAAGTCACTTAACCCCAATTGCCTCACTTAAAAAAAAAAAAAGTCTAGCATATACCAACCAAATTCACTGGAGATTTGGTTTATGAACTTAAATTCCAATTTATGTAATGTATTTTCAGATAATCACCACCAGAAAGTTGGCTACTAGATGATATGTTTTTTGGCCATAGAAGCTCATTTAGCTATCTGCTAAGACAGGAGGAAGGAAGGAGGAGAGAGAGAGAAGTTATTTGCAGAGATGGAAGGAATGGCCACATGAATTGAAATACTGAATGAGAGCAGGGGAGAGAGGATTCTATCTGTGATTTGAGTGTGGAGGGAGCTCGAGGTGAGGAGCCTCCTCTACCAGTATAGGCTAGTATTTTTGTAGAGATTGACCTAGGGCACCCAAAAGTTAAGTGACTTGCTCAAGGTCACTCAGACAGTGTGTATCAGAGGCAGGTCTAGGTCATTCTGGCCCCAAGACCAGTTCTCTATTAACTACATCAAAATAAGGAGGGTCTACTAAGAAACCAAGTCAATTTATAGAAAGTTTCTTGGAAAACAAGAACCTAAGGAGACAATATCAGATGACTACAAAGGACTTGATACTGTTCATTGTGGGCTGAATCTGTTGACTTCTCCTTCTTTAAACAAAAGCTAATGCCTCTATTGTTCTATTCTTCACTATGTTTGCTCATCCAATTTCTTCCAAATTCTATTTACATGATTTATATCCTAAATGTCATTATCTTGAGTATATCTGGGTATCTTATTTACAGATTCAAACTACATCAAATTAGTTTCTATTAAGTTTGGCCAAAGGTGTCTCCTCTTGGATTTTTTCCTATTTGCCTCTCTTCTAGTACAAAATATAAGCTCCTCTGTTTAATGTTTAAAGACCTTCACAGTCTGACTCCTTTCTAATCTTTTGATACAGTACATTATTCTCCCTCCCATACTCTATGGTCCAGCTAAACTGGTCTTTTTGCTGTTCCTCATATGTAACACTCCATCTCCTATCTCCATAGCTTTTCATCAAATGGAATGCACTCCCATCTCACCTTTGCCCTGGAGGATCTCGTTTCTTTCAAAACTCTGCTTAATCTATACATTCTATATGAAGCATTTCCTGGTCTTCCAAGTTACTAGGAAGACCAAAAAATTACCTGGTCTTCATTTTGTATGTGCTATTTATTTACCTGATGGTTTCCCTGATGTAGGGCCTGGAGTGTGTCATGAGTGTCTTTGAATTTCTAGTGCTTAGGACAAAATAGACATTTGATAAATGCTTGGTAAATGACTGATGTCTCTCATTTCTAATTCCCTACATATTTGTTAGAGTCTGTAAGCATAAAAAAAAAGTATTGGAACCTCAACCAAATCTTGTATATACTACTACTTACATGCTAATTAATCCATGAGACCCATTTGGATAAATCAGGTAACATGAAGGGACTGAAGTAACACCAAGTTTCTTGAGAAATGCCTTATCAGAATTCAGTGCTCTTTTTACCACAATGTTTTTGTACTGAATCAAGTCTAATATCACCTAGATGATGAGAAAATAGAATGTAAAGGGTACTGCCCATGGTAAAGTCTTTCTCGGGGGAAAAATAGCAAGGTAAAACAATTTTGGAATCAACATAACAACCATAATTTTTAATAATAAATTATATATATTTATATATACATTTGTGGTGAAAAAACAGTTGTCATGAATTGATCTCTAGCATAAAAATAAAATGCTTAGTGAAACCAAAATAACTTATGATTTGCTACACTTACCACTTCTACAATCTAGTTCAAGATTTTCCATCTTTGTTTTCATGTAACAACACAATGTGAATAAGAAATCTACTTACATGCTGAAAATGCACGTACCATTTATTAGACTTATATACAAAAAGACAAAGTTTAGCAGTTTAAGATTTTTGTTTGTTTTTAAAGCCAGTCCACTCTCCAAAACAACCTAGCTTGTCCTAAAAAAACTCCAACCAGTGAAAGGTAGTTTTCTACCCTGGATAACCAGTAGCTAGTTACATATATATAGCTCATGTATGCTTTACAGAAGCCTAGAGTTTTCTTCTAAACACAGATGCTATTTGTGTTCTTATTCATTTTATAGGTTACGATCTGTATCAATGGTGGAAATACCATACAAATTAAATCATGGATCCATCAAAGCAACATCTACTCAAAAGGAATGTAACTTGTGAAAAACTTCAAAACCATCGATTTCCCTCCTAACAATATCAAGTATTTTTCACCACATATTCAGTCTTCTTCAGCCTATCATCCAGTGACCACAGATAAAAGTCGGCATCTTATTTCAGGTGTCTCACTGAGAAAAGTCATAAACAAAACAGTAAAATGCCAAAATGGCAGGTCAATATATGTTTCCACTATAATAATGATGTTATTTGTTTTCTCAATTTGGCTTAGAACTATGCAAACTTTTCTTTTAAAGCACAAACAAAAAAAACCCTAGCAGTTTCCTTAGCTGAGACAACTGCTTTTTAACTTTTTAACTGACATAAGACAGTTACCCAAATTAAAATGCACTATTTTATCTATTATTAAGCTAACTGAAGTTGGTCAAGTATTTATTCAACAACTCATGATGAATACACTATTTAGAAGACAAGAAAAATACTACTAATAAATCCTTTATGCTCCTATGTCACATCATCAAACAACATTGCTTCTCTGCAAGCAGAGTGAAGGCCAAGTATTGTCAGGATATAACCACTGATATTATAATATAATGTAATGTAATATAACATAACATAATATAGTATAATATAGCAGTGGAAAAAATACACCTAGAAAACAACTCTGAATGACTATGGAACTCTAATTAATGCTATGACCAACTGTGACTTCAGAAAACTGATAATGAAATGTGCCACTCACCTCTCAACAGAGAGGTGATGAGCTAAAAGTACAAAATGAGATAAAGATTTTCAGATATAGCCAGTATATTGATCTTTGTTCTAACTATGCTTTAAAAAAAAAACCAACAACAAGAATAGCTGGGGGGGGGGGCAGTATATGTGAATTAATGGGTAGTACTAGAGCTATAAAAAAAGAAAAGAACATCAATAAAGCATTTAAAAATAGAAGAAAGCACAAAGAAGTTTAGAAGGGGACACAAATAAATAGGGAAGTGACATTATTATTATATTATTCACTTTAAAATCCAAACTGTACGTAATACAGAGACAGGCGGACCTAGTTATAGGATGTCCATCAGACAAGTAGGGAGAATCCCCAGCTTTTTTATGAGAAATCACCTTGTGCTTGCACCACCAGGAGAAGGATGATAGCAAAATCCTTGTGGGGATTAGGTATGGGGATTGTCTCTGCTGAGCGCACTCTCCTCTCCACTGGGAATACTAGCAATAGGAGTGGTGGTAACCAGTTTAGAGGCAGCCAGGCAAAACTTTTGAGATCTATTTGTAGATCTTAATTGATCTGCTTGGGACATCTAATGTAAAATGTGTAGAATAGGGCTTCTTAAACTTTTTCCACTCGTGACCCCTGTTCACCAGAGAAATTTTTACACCACCCTGAGTATTATAGGTATATAAATCAGGTATACACAACCTCATGACCCTGACATTCAATTGCGTAACTCCATATGGAGAAGCAACCCACAGTTTAAGAAGCTTTGGTATAGAACATGGTCTCAATTACCTATAGGGAAAGGGAAAGGCTTAGCATGGCTACCTAAAATTCAGAGATAATAGAAATATATTTAGCCCAAGTATAGAATACTTTTCTACTATAATTCACAAATATAACTGCTATCTTCACAATAAGTTTTCAAGTGAAGAAATTCTTTTTTAAAAGATGCCAATAAGGAGCCGCTAGGATAAAGTGGATAAAGTACCAGCCCTGGATTCAGGAGGACCTGAGTTCAAATCCAGCCTCAAACACTTGACACTTACTAGCTGTGTGACCCTGGGCAAGTCACTTAACCTTCATTGCCCAGCCCACCCACCAAAAAAAGTGACTAAAAATATGCCAATAAATTTCTTCCATAGAATGTATAATACTTTAGCCAGAAAAAATAAAAGTCAGCTTTACAAAATTCAGTCATTCAATAATTCTTCCTTCTAAGAGAAAAGGTAAATTTTTCCTGTATTAACCTTCTCAACAAGAAAAAAAGGTGGGAAGGGAAGATCATTTCCAGATAAGATATATTCTAAAAGCTAAGCTATAACATGCTACTTCTTACATTATGCTAAAAGGTCTATTATAATTCTGCTCTGACTACAAAAGGAGTCAAGAATGACTTCAGTGAAGATTTTGGCTACCAAATATATAGCTACCAATATATGGCTACCAAATATATAGTTCATAGGGAGTATAATTTCCACTTTCTATGAGAACAGAGCTGATCACAAACTTCAAAATTGCCCATTATCCTGCATAACTCTTATCTAGCTCTTCACAGAGACCCATCACAGGGACTTCCCCCAATATACCAACATCAAGAAGATCACAAATCCACTGGAGCACAGGAATGAGACATAGCAAGGGGCTGGATAAACGAAGTCCAGAAATAGATAAAATCACATTTTTAAATAAATAGTTTTAGCTTCTCCTCAACCAAGCCTCTCTTCAAAGAGCTGAGGAGTTAAACTGATTTGCCCAAATCTTTAATCACCTCTCTCTTTTCCTCTGACCATCGTGTGGGCAGCTAGGTGGCTCAGTGGATAAAGCACCAGGCCTGGAGCCAAGAAGGCTTGAATTCAAATACAGTCTCAGACCCTTACTAGCTGTGTGACCCTGGTCAAGTCACTTAACCCTCTTTTCCTCCATTTCCTGAATGACCTGAAGAAGGAAATGGCAAGCTACTCCAGTATCTTTGCCAAGAAAACCCCATATGGGGTAATGGAGAGTTGGACATGGCTAAGCAACAACAATGACCATCATGTAGAAGAAAAACAAAGGACCAGGATAATCCACAAACTGCAACATTTGCCCCTACAAAGTTTTTCTTGGCTTTGCTAAGAAAAGGATTCTCAGAAAACATTAGTCACTTATCCTTACAACTGTGTTAAAGTTTAATTTGGACTATGACAAAATAGTAAACTTCTACAGCCTTCAAATGAGCCCAAAATATAGCAGGACACCACAAAAACAGCTTTGGGGGGAAGGTAACCAGGGTTAAGAGACATGCCCAGGGTCACACAGCTAGTCTGGGGAAAAATAGCTCATTTTTTATATAGAAAGTGGATAAAGTGTTTGGATATAAATAAGTTTTCTGAAATAGTCTTAATGACAATGAACCTAACACAAGGAAAGACATCTAAGAAAGAATTCAAATGGTTAGAAATATCCCAAATTACCTTTGAACTTTAAATAAGAAGTCCTTGGTCTTATACTTAAAACCTTTCTGGCTGGTTAAGCCTCATTTCAATTCAATTTAACAAAGACGAAATGTCTACTAACTGCAAGGTACTATCCTGAGAGATGGAGATACAAAGAAAAAGTCTTGGCCCCTAAGAAGTTTCCATTTGATGAGGAAGGATATAAGTAAGTACAAGACAGTTTGAGGAGAAAGAACTAATAACTGAGGGTGTCTGGGAAGACTTCATGAAAGAGGAGGTGCCTCAACTGAGACTTAAAAGAAGACAGAGATTCTGAGAAGGAAGATAAAAACAGAATGTATTCAAGCCAGAAGAAATTCAGGTCATCATCATATGTTGGCGTATATCACCCCCAAACTACCCTGTACTTCTGTGTATATATGTACATCTGTATATGCATGTATATGTGTGGGTACATACATATTTATAGGTACACACATACACAAGTATATTCCCATATGTTGTCTTTCCTTATTGGAAGTAAGCCCCTTAAGGGCAAGGACTATTCCATTTTCATATAAAGTTCAGTATAGTGCCTGGCAAATTGTATGCACTTAGGAAATGTTTACTGATATATGGATTAAGATGGAAGATGCAAAGTCAAATTTGGAAAATAGCTAGTAAGACAATTTAGCCAGAATGCAGCCAAATGACAAGAACTAAGACTGAAAAGAGGCTAAAATTATGAATCACCCAACTGTTTCTGCATACGAACCCTGACTCTACACAAATGAAACCAAACTACATGCTTTAATTTCTTAAGATGAGATAAAATGAAACAATTATACCATACCTCTCGTCCTACATAGGAGTTATTGCTTTCAAACAAAATAGCAATGTAATGACCACCACTGTTTTCCAAGAGAGGAGAAATGTCACTGGACCTTTTGGAAGGAAAAAAATAAAAGAATTTAATCTACAAAAGAACTTGGCCACCTTACCACCATCTTCAAGTGGTAACAGCGTCAAAGAATCTTTGAGTTAAAAGGGAACTTAGCAGTCTTTTAATATAACCACTAGCAGCCAAATTAACCCAAATTTAAGTTGGAATAGAAGCCTGAAACGTGGCTCTGGCAAACAAGTATATAAATAGAACCAACTTTAGTTTTAAATTTGGATTTCTTATATAATTTTTTTCTCCTGAAGACAAAAATGTCACTTTTAACAACCAATAAATATGCTTACATAACAGGGTCCAAGGATGGACAAGCAGGAGGTCTGTTTCCTTGGGTATGATTCTGGAGGAAATCAATCATTGTTTGCCTTACTGTTTGTGGCTCTCTATCAATTCCTGATGAAAAAAAAAATTAAAAATTAAACCACTACTACTTTTCTAAATGACAAACACCAAACACAAATGAGAAACACAAACCTTTATAAAATTCCTAATTTGTTCTCCAAAATAAACAACACATAGGTCACAGTATTGATGTATGTGTGTACACATACACACACACACACACACACACACACACACACAAACACAGCTTATATAATGCCCTAAGGTGAGTGCTATAGCCCAGAGATGTCAAACACACAGGCTGCAACAGTGCCGAGTGAGATCACAACCAGATTAAAATATAAGAGGGAAATATTTAACAAAATAAATAAAAACAGAATAGAACATAGATGTTAATATGTGGTCTTCTAAGTCAATATGCAACCTGCAGGGATCCTTATGTATAGTTTACTGCCACTACCCTCACCCCTCTCCTTCTCTATTTGAGTTTAATATCACTGTTGTAGCCTAAGGACCATTTAAATGTAAACAGATTACAAGATAACCCTAGTCTATTTCAAATATAATGATCATATTCATACCTTTGTAATTTTCTCCAGTTGTGAACTCCTTTGTAAATGCTTTAAAATACTAAGGAAAAAATAAAACAAATAAGAAAAATCTTACTAATAGATATTACAAATGGAATATATACAACCCAAAATGTGCACCTTTACAAACATATTTTTTTCTCCAAAAATGGCTCAATGAATTTAAGAATTTTTTCCATTGGCATTACCACCTTCAAAATTATAGTATATACCTTAAAATATGATATGGTTTAAAACAATATTCCTCTACAAATAAGCAACCAGGTTTTTAACTACCAAACCTTCAGAAATTATATTTTTCTGACCATTCCAGTGAGAAATGAGCCCATGTAATAAAATGGTCTAAAATATAAGTGGAAAAGTGGTTAAGAATAACTCATATTTATATAGTACTTTAAGGTTTAACAAAGTACTCTCACCACAACAACCCTCTCAAGGTGGGAAGTAGAAGTATCTTTACCCCCTTCTGCAGATGAATAAACTGAGGCTTAACAAGGCTAAATGAACTACGAACTTTGTACCCTTAATTATCAGAAATGGGACTTAAAGCCAGGCCTTCTAAGTCTGTTTCCAACAATCTTTCCACCATAGCATGGTGCCTATACATCCAAACAGATATATATTTTACAGTCTATTCAGTTGCAACAATATCTTCATATTGTTAATAGGATTAGGGAGTCTCAAATTTCAGTTAAGTATATACTTGAGATCCATAGTGTGTTAGAACTGGAAGAGGCCTTAGGGACAATTTTGTCTAATCTCTCTCTCAAAGAGGCTGTGACTTGTTAAGATGTAATAGCAAGTTAGTGGAATTATTTTAGAGTTGAAAAGGTCCTTTTAAAATCAATTATTTTTCTCATAAAAGCTGTTAAAAGGCATTTTACTTTTTGGAAATATCTATGTACATGGGACATGGGTATAAAACTGACTTGCCATATAGGAATTTCCAATTTAAAAACAAAACCAAAAACAAAACTAGAATGCTGGTTGATTCTGTTCCTTTTGTTTAGGTTGAAATTCAATTGCCAGGGAGCCATAAAGCTGGAAATTTAAACTGTGCCCTCTAGTGGGAAGAAAGAGCACAATTACGTCTTACTGTATTAAGAGATCGGCCACTGTAGTGTTGACTGTACATTAGATTCCTCTATACCCTTAGCAGAATCTGCTGGTATTTATGGGACCATACTGAGTTTCCTTGCCTCTAATTTTTAAAAAAGGATTGAAACAAATACCTGTTTTTTTGCACAGTCACTATATATTCTACAAACATTTTTTCTGTATTCCAGACAGACTTTCTTATAAGTTTAAAATAAGGAAATAATCTAACAAAAACAAAGCACATTCTGATGGAAGCTTAGGGTGGGGTGAAGCATTTGCAAAACACACATAAAAACGGGAACATAAATGTAATAAATTTTAACTGGGATGAAATTCATTACAAAAAATGTTCTGAAAAAAAAACGTTCTGACAGATGGTGAACCAGTACAAATTATATGGAAAGATATATTAGTTCAAGCATGAAGTACAAATAATAGGGTGTATAAGCAACTCACCCTAAAAGTTGGGTAAAAATGAATACCATAGTCCCTGCAGGTATCATAGTTCTCTTCTGCAGCACAATCCAAGACAGCGACTCTAATAGCAGAAGCCCAGTCTGAAATAGGAGAGTGGGAATTAAAAGGAAGCTCAGGGACAGCACGGAATCTGAAGGAGAGCTACTAATGGTTATTGTCCCTCAGAAGTCTATCCTGGGCCACCTTCTCTTTATACTCTCTTTCTTAGTGATCTTATGGGTTCAATAATCATCTCTACACAGATTATGCCCATATCTCTATGGGAGCCCTTATCTGTCTTGAGCTCCAAGTCTACATCCAGTCCCAAGTGCCTTCTGGACAGCTCAACCTAGGTATCCCATAGGCATTTCAAAATGAGCACTGCAAAAGAGAACTCATTAGCTTTCCCCCAAATCTACCCCTCTTTGGAACTACCCTATTTCTGCTGAGGACACCATTATCCTTCCAATCACTCAGATTCTCAACCTTGGAGTTATCCTCTGCTTTCTATTCTTTCCCTTCTAACAAACTCCATTGACTTGCCAAATCTTGATGTTTCCACCTCCAAATTTCTCTCTTTCAACTCATGGCCACTACTCTCCTTCAGGCCTTCATTATCTCTCTCTTGGACTATTACGATAGTCTTTTCACCTCTAGCATCTCTCCTCTCTAATGTATTCTCCACATAGTTGCCAAAATTTCATTCTTGAAGCATGTCTTACGTTGCCATTCTTTTACTCAAGAAGTTGCAGTGGGTCCCTATCACTTAATAGCATATAAAATAAACTCCCCTGTCATTTAAAGCCCTTTACAATCTGGCTCCTACTTATCTTTCAACCCCCCTAAAAACATCTTATATTCCTGATCCAACCAGCTGCTACCACATCTCCCAATATTACTTGTTAAATATTTTATTTACTTATATGTGTACATGTTGTTTAATCCCATAGAATGTTAGCTCCTTATGGGCAGGCATTCTCTTTTTTTTGGTTGGTTTGTTTGTTTTGTATCTGCATTGTTTAGCATAATACCTTGCAGATAACAGGTACTTAAGTGCTTGTTGATTGATCAAATTATTTTACTTGAAAGATGATGAGCAAAAAGTAGTTGGCTTCTTTGATTCTCATCTTCTTGCTTTTAGGAAACAAATACTGCTGGCTTTTTGGTTCATCATTTAAATACATTTAATATAATTTTGTCAAATGAGCAAGATGTAGCCCCTAACAGAATAGATGTCTTCTCTCATAGATGATAACATAGTAAACTGAAATTTGCTGAATTTGCAGATCACTCAATAGCTCACAATACTGCACAGTCTCCTAATTAAAGTCACAATGCCAATGATTTGATTGATGAAAGGTCTGTTAACAGAAACTGCTATCAAAGGACAATGTCTGTTACAGCTACAGATATACTAAACAAGTGTTTACAGATTGAGGGGTGTAGTTTAGAAAGCAGGTCTTTTAAGAATGGCTACAAATTTCTCATTCAAATAAGAGTAAATATAAAACTTGGCAAATGCAAGTAACAATTGAGCTACCAAATAAAATATATTTCTGGCATGTAAAATTTTTCTCAAAATCTCCTTACTCTCACACTTAGGAAGAGAAAATAAAAAGGAATTTTTCCTTTTTCTCTTTTAAGTAGACAGATTTTCTTCCCCTTTAACCAGGAAACTAAAATTATGTGGTAATAACCATTCGTAGACTTTAGTTCTGCTATTGGTTGAGTTTTCTTTGATGATTTCTAGATTCTTAAGAAAAATTACCTCTTTACTCTGACTTTAAAGTATAAGACATTAAGATCTTGATGGGAAGCCTCCATGAGTTTTGAGTCTTTGCAGTTTGGAATAAAATTTAAGACCTGATTTTGAGCTTTGTGGCAACAGAGCTTCGTGGCATTGAACAAGTCAGGTCATCTCACTGTGCCCTAATTTCATCATTCGTAAAACGGGGACAACAATATGCTACTTCCTCTATAGGATTGTTGTGAGAAAAACACATTGCAAACTTTAAAGGACTGTAATAACAATTATAAACATCATTGTAGTCACCATTATCATCATCTCACAAGGCCAATTTTCTTTGGGTATCTTTGTGATGTCTTTTCTAGTCCTATTGCCTCAAACTACAAAAAGTATGACAATGTAAGAGAACAGCAAGAACACATCAATTTTAAAATAAGTCACTAAAATTGTACAAATATTGAAGGCTCATGTGTATCAAGTGTTCAGTGATATTTTCTACCGAATTCAACAACTTTGTTTAAAGTATGAATAGTTATTTTTCCTTTGCAAACATTAGGTGAATTAAGTATATATGTATAATAATTAAGAAAATAAAATGAAGGCATTATCTCTATGATCAATAAGTAAATACTGTATATGCTACATGTTAGTTGAACAAGGTAAGAAAATTCATTCAATTTGGCTATGTTAAATGTATCAGAGGAAAAAAGAATAAGGCAATAGCTGCCCTGGATCACAGGTTACATCTTTCTGTATTCTCAAATTGCACAGAACTACAGAACAGCTAATACTCTCATCCAACTGACATGACAGATGGCAACAGAACGTTGAAAAGAAAATCATTTTTAAGTAGTTATAACCCACTGTCAAGACATCTTTCAGTCTGCATTGTTTATGTGTAATAAGCAACAATTTATGCATGATATTTTTTAAAGCACTTTCTCATCTGTCATCTTAACTCACCCAAGAAACCATAGAATGATACAATATCAAGAGTTGGAAGGAACTTCCTTAATAATTTTCCAGTTCAAAGCCCCTCATTTTACAAATAGAGAAGCTGAGACCCAGTGACTTGTCCAGGTCTCAGAGACAGTGATAAAGTCCTTTTCTTTTTAATCACACAACTGTTTACATATGCATTGTTTAAGCTTGGTTCAGCTGACTCTTCATCTTGTCATGTTTGCCCTCTACTAAGTTTCTACTCTGATGTCTCATTATGGCAAGGAGGTTACCTAGGGTTCTAAAAGAGATTCCAGACAAAGTCAACTTCAGCAGGTCCTATGAATTTAATTTAATTTAATTTAATTTAATTTAATTTAATTCAATTCAACAAGTATTTACTAAGTTCCTATCTAGAGACAGTTACTATGCTAGGAACTGGGGGAAACAGACCAAAAAAAAAAAAAAAAAAGAAACATTCTTGCCCTGAAGGAGCAAACTGTGAGAAAATAAAATGTGCACAGGTAAGAAAATTGGAAATAATACAAAAGATATTAAAAGCAATTTGGGGGAGGGGCAGCTAGGTGGCACAGTGGGTAAAGCACCAGCCCTGGATTCAGGAGGACCTGAGTTCAAATCTGGCCTCAGACACTTGACACTTACTAGCTGTGTGACCCTGGGCAAGTCACTTAACCCCCATTGCCCTGCAAAAAAACAAAAAAACAAACAAACAAAAAAAGCAATTTGGGGGAAGTAAAAATAATTTGTGGTGCTTTCTAACAACCAAAGGAATGAAGAATGGCCTCATGTAGAAGATGGCACTTCAAGTGAGTCTGGAAAGGGGACAGTTTAGAAATTCCAGAAGGTTGTTGCAAGAACTGACACCATTCCAGACAATGGGAGTCAGCCAATGCAAAGGCACAGAAATGAGATAGATTGTTATGTATAGAAATGAGCAAATATGCCAGCAGTTTGGCTGGAAGGTAGGCTGAAGGAGGGTGAGTTATGTGACTCCAGTCTGGAAAGATAGGTTGAAGCCAAATTGTGAAGGGATTTAAATACCAAACAGAGGAGTTTGTTTTTTACCTTTGAGGCAATAAAGGACCACTTAAGCTTCTTGAGAAGGGAAGGGAAAGAAGACCAGTGATTTAGGAATGTCACTTAGGCAGCTGAATGAAAGATGGATTGGAGACAGGAGAGGCTGGAGACAGGGAGACCAATTTGGAGATTACCAGCATAGTTCAAGAGAGAGGTAATAAGGTCCTGAACTATCATGGTAACCATGTAAAATGGAGAAAAATGGGACATGTGTAACTCAGTAGAGATGAATGGAAGAATTGAGGATGGCTCCAAGGCTGAAAAACTGGGTACCTGAAAGAACGGTGGTATCCTTGATAGAAATAGAAATTTGAAAGAAGTAAATTTGGGAGCAAAGGATGGATCTTCTTGTGGACACACCAAGTTTGAGATACCTAACATTGGACATCTAACTGGAGATGTCCAATAGGCAAAACTGGAGCTAGGGAGAGATGAGGGCTAGCTGTATAGATCAAAAGAATTTAGATATGTGATAAAATAAAGGGATTTGGCAGATGCCCAGGGGCCCCACATGAAGACTGATTTGGAATTGATTGAATTGGGTGAGACTGAGAAACTGACTGAGAACCTACTTAAGGATGATTAAATCGAGACCACACCTGGTTGGCCCTGAGTGGGGTGTTGTTCTCAGAGGCTATGGACTATGACATCAACAGGAGATCACCCTCAACCAATCAGCTTGAAGGACCTTCCCTTTTGGGGGGGGAGACAGGAAGTAGGAAGGTGAGGCTCTCTCACTGGATCAGTCCTTTTCATTAGGGAACCGGCTTGTGGTGGCAGAACTTCATGCGTTCTTTTTGGAAGTGTGGGCTGCTAGGTAAAGGCAAGGTTTTCTCTCTGACTATCCTACATAGATCTAAGCTAGGGTTTTCTATTCTATAAGAGATCTGTTCTCACCCTTTCTCTCTTCACTAACTTTTAATACACTTTAATAAATACTTAAAAGCCTAAACAGTTGCTGAATTTATCAGTTATCTAGTTTCCCTCCAAAAATGGGGGGGGCAGGTAAGGACCCACATTATATTTTAAACATCACAGATAGAAATGGAATCCATGGGAGTTGAAAAGAGAAATAGAGATAAAGAGAAAGAGAATAGATCGTTGATTTTTAGCAATTATGAGATTGTTGATAACTTTGGAGAGCAGTTTTAGTCTAGTGGTTCGGTCAGAAGCTAGAATATAAGAGGTTATAAAGTAAATGGGAAGAAATGATGTGGAGATGGTGAATACAGATAGTTTTTCCTAGGAGATTGGCTGCAAAAGGGAGAAGATATATAGGATAATAGCTTGAAAGGAAGTCAAAAGAGAATGAGGGCTTATGTTAAAGAGACAGGAAGTATAAGGAGCTCACAATGGGTGAGATTAAGGTGGACTCATTTTTTTTCAGTATGAGGCTAGGTGCTCTGCTGAGAAGTAGGGAAAAGACTAGTGTAGATGGCTTGAAGAAGGTCTAAAAACACACACACATACAAACCAACACTGTTGGAAACACAACAGAAAGTCAACCAGGGAAAAGTATAAAAAGATTGGCATGCAGCAGTGGTGGGTCTACTCAAGATAATGTAACATAGATTTATAGTGGACTCAGCAGCATAAGAGTTTGAGTTGAACCGCTTCTTCCATCCGTGTTCAGCCACACAAGAGAAGAGGAAAAGGTAGCTGAAGCAAGCAAACCAGAGTTAGGGTTTGAAAAGGGATGAGTGGCAATAGATTCCACCCCCCACCCCCAGGTCTGGGAAAAAGAGAAAGGGATTCACAGTAAAGAACAACAAAAAGTCTAACTGGTGAGTTATAATGTCAACATTTTGAAGGAAGAAAACTAAGTCTAGAGCAAAGGTGTTTGCCTGGGAAATCAAAGGAATAGAGTCATCTAATTCTCCTTGACCTTCTTGCAGTGTTGAACACTGAGGATCACATTTTTCTGGAAACTCTCCTGATGGTTCTTGTTTGTCTGACCACTCCTTCTCAGGCTCCTTTGCTAATTCTTTATCCATATTCTTACTCACTAATCATTAGTGTTATTTTTTCAATCTGTTTTCACTTGGTGATCTCATTAGCTCATTAGGTGATCTCATGGGTTCAATTATCAACTTTATGCATGTGATATCTCAATTTATATATTTCTCTCTGCTCAGCTATAGTCACAAATCTACAACTGCCTCTTAAACATTTTGAATTATATTCCGATAGGCATCTCAAAACCAACATGTCCAAAACAGAACTCATTATCTTTCTCCCCAAACCCCCTTTTTTGAACCATTTTCCCAGTCACCCAAGCTTATGATGTCCTCTCACTCTCACTTACAATACATATCCAATCCACTGCAAATATTGTCATTTCTACCTTTACAACATCTCTCATACATGTTTCCTCTCCACTCACAGAGCCAACACTTTGATTCAGACCCTCATCACCTCTCACCTAGACTATTACAATAGCCTTTTAACTGTGTGAGAAAATAATTATTAATAATAGATTTCTAGGAAAGATCCAGAAATCAGTCTGTCTGCTCTCTCCCCCTCAACCCAGAAAGTTTAGTTCAGTGCCTGGGAGGGGAATGCAGATTGGTTCTTTTGTTTAGCTAGGGGAAGAAGCACACTCTCTAGACCACCCTCAAGTCATGTCAATTAATGGAAGTGAATAATCCTATAACCAATTAGCTTAGATCAATGTATGATGACCCACCTCTACCAAAAGAGGATAAAAAGCCTTGACCATGAGAAGCTTGCTCTCTCTCTGCTTGCCCTCTTGGCTGGGAATGCTGTCTCTTAAGGATATGTAATTATTTAGGCCTGTAGGCCTGAGACTAGTGGGCAAGCTAGGTAGACACGTGGTCAATACTTTACTAATATGCAATATCAATTAATAATACTTACTGCCAAAATGGGTGCAATAGCCATTAATATATAAGTAGTATAATTTTAGAAAACAGTCTAGCACAATAATTTAAATAACACACCTTGTTTCCTTGCCTCAAGTCTCTCCCTGGAATTGGAATAAAAGTTATTTTTCTAAAGCATAGGTCTGACTGTATCTCTCTCTCTCTCTCTCTCTCTCTCTCTCTCTCACTCACACATTTTGCTCAATAAAATCCAGATGGCTATTACCTTCCAGGAGTGTGTGTGTGTGTGTGTGTGTGTGTGTGTGTGTGTGTGTGTGTGTGTGTGTGTGTGTGAGTGAGAGACTAGGTTTGGCATTTAAAGTTCTTCATAACTTGATCTTTTCCTACCTTTCTAGACTTCTGTAAAAGGTCCAGCTAAACTGGCCACAGATCCAGATAAAGAATTTTTTTTAAATTACAATGACATTTCAGTGTATGGAAATGTGCATCTAGACTGACAAGAAATTATTTAAAACCATGACTGATGACCTGATGACTTAGGTTGTTTACATAAATTGTCTGCCAGCTGTATTTGATATTAGTAATTTCTCTGATGCAGTATTGGACTGCAGTAGGCTTCATAAAATATAAAGTTGTTTCCCACCTTTGGCATTAATTCAGACCTTGTGTATTTCTCACTTGTATTGCTTTCTTTCTATCTCTACCATCAACAGCTTAGTTCAGACCTTATCATTTGTATCTAATGACTACAATAGCTTCCAAGATGGTCTCCCTTCTTTCAGTCTCCTCCTGATCCTATTCCTTCAGTATATGGTTTTTGTCCACTAATAAGAAACCTTCAAGGGTTCTCCACTGCCTACATAATAAAAAAAACCCATACTTCTTATCCTAGAACAGGGTTTCTTAAACTTTTTCCACTTGTGACCCCTTTTTGCCCCAGAAATTTTTATGTGACCCCGGGTATATACACATATATAAAATAGGTATACATAACCTGTTACTGTTGTCAAATCTTTCACAACCTCCACATTTGGTTACATGACCCCATATGGGGTTGCAACCCACAGTTTAAGAAGCTTTGATTTAGAATGTAATACCTCTCAAAACCTGGTCCCAAGCTTTCCAATACTGTAACTTAGCCAAACATGTCTGACTATTACCTAAACACACTGGGTACTTCTGCTTGCCCCTTCACTAATCTAGAATGTCTTTACATCCAACTTATTCCCTTTAATCCAAATTCTATCTATTCTTCCAGGAGCACTTCATATTCTACATCTTCTGCCAAGCCTTCCTTGGTCACTCAGCCTGCTCTGAACTATGGCAATTACTCTCTATAGAATTCATTTGACAATTGATCACATACAGGCTTCTGATAACTTCTGCTGTTGTCTTCAACTGTCTCCTTGGATCTTTGACTTTTCACGTCTTTATGACTTCTTTTCCCAACTATATTATTAAGTGCCTTGAGGGCAGGGACCTTGAAAACGTCTTTGTAATTCCCACAACAGTGCCTTCCATTTACAAGACCCTCATTTAAAAAAAAAATGTGGCTTCAAAAATTGTATTCTTCTCATTATATGTAACTACACATATAAATACACACACACATAAAATTTGGCATTTCCACAGCACTTGAAGGATGGTTGTCCAAAAAAAGGTTTTAAGTATTTAAATTCTTGGGGCAGTATAGTTTGGGAAGTCTCTGCATGAGCTGCCAGATTAACCATTTCAAATGAATCTCTACTAGTAAATCTAATTAAACAACTATAATTCTGCACGCTACTTTACCTAATTATTTCATTGAATTTACCAGGCATTTGACTAAGGGAGGGGGAGAAATGGTTATTTCACAGGCAAAGTAGAATAACATAAAGAATATTGTATTTGGAGCTTGTTGATCGGCATGCAAGTCCTAGTTATACCACTAACTAGCAAGCGGTGTGATCTCGGTCCAGAAGGGCTTTTTAACCTTTTTTGGTGTCATGGACTCTTTTTGGGGGGGCGGGCAATGAAGGTAGAGTGACTTGCCCAGGGTCACGCAGCTAGTAAGTGTCAGGTGTCTGAGGTCAGATTTGAACTCAGGTCCTCCTGAATACAGGGCCAGTGCTTTATCCACTGCGCCACCTAGCTGCCCTGTCCCTTATACAATCTTTTGAAACTTATGGATCCCTTTTTCAAGTGATATAATTGAAATGATACATAGTGAATCATATGCAAATGGTTTCAAATTGTTCCACTTACAGGTAATACTGTGAGGAGAACTGTCCATGTGCCTGAGGACAGATGGATGGAAAGAAGGAAAGAAACAAGCATTTATTAAGTACTTATGTGCCAGGCACTTGTACTAAAGCATTTTACAAATATTATTTCATTTGATCTTCACAACAAGCTTGGGAGGCAGGTGCTATTATTATCCCCATTTTATAAATGAAGAAACTGAGGCAGGAAGAGGCTAAATGATTTGTCCAGGATGACACAATTAATAAGTATTTGAGGTCAGATTTTAAATCAGGTCTTCTTGACTCCAGTATCTACTGTACCAACCTGGTACCTGAAACTTTAACAATCAATTAATTGAGAAACTAAAATCCCTATCATGTATTATTTGTTTTGGCTTTGAATAGAATTTTATTTTCCAAAATATATGTAAAAACAAATTTTAACATCAATTTTTTAAGACTTTCTGTTCCAACTGCTCTTTCTCCCTCCATTCCCACCCCCTATCCACAAGAAATCAAGCAATTCAAAATAAGTTATACATGAGTAGTCATGGAAAAATTCCCATATTAGCTAGTTGTGAGAGAAAAAAGTAAAAAAAAACCAAAACAACAAAAACCCAAACTTCAGATTAAGGAACTATTAAAGAGGAAAAGAAAAAAAATTTTTTTAATGTGTTTCCATCTGTTTTCAGATATTATCAGTTCTTTCTCTGCAGATGGGCTGCAATCTTCATAAGTCCTTCAGGGTTATATTGGATCATTGCCTTGCTGAAAATAACCACATGCTTCCCAGCAGATCATCCGCCACTATTGCTGTTATTTTGTATACAGTACATTTCACTCTGCTTCAGTTCATGTAGGTCTTTCCAGGTTTTCCTGATATTATCCTGTTCATCATAACCTTTATATAGTACCTTAAGCTTGACAGAGAATTTTCTTCATAAAAGCCCAGCAAAGTAGGTACCATACATTTTGCCATTATAATCAATCATCATAACTATTTCCCTCCATCCCACTCTCTTCCCATGACATTTACTCTATCTTCATTTTACCTATTCCTCCTTAAAAGTGTTTTACTTCTGACTATCCTCTCCCCTGCTCTGCACTCCCTTTTTTCACCCTTCCTTCCTTATCCTCCTCCCCTCCTACTTTCTTTCAGGGTTAAATAGATTACTCCTCCCAATTGGGTATGAATGCTATTCCCTCCATGAGCCCACCCCCATGAGATCAAGGTCCCTGAACTAATTCTGTGTTCTAAATTTTTCTTCCTCCCTCCCTCCTCAACCCTCCCTATGAGATCAAGCAATTCAATATGTCATACTTGTGCATCTTCCTAGAAAGTGTTTTGCTTTTTACTGCTCTCTCCCCCAATCTGCCCTTCCCTCCTTCCCTTCTTCCCTCCCCCCTTATCTCCCTCCCTTCCCTCAGGCAAAAATATATTACTATACATACCTACTCAAGTATGTATGTTAGTCCTTCTTTAAGCCAATTCTGATGATATTAAGGTTCACTCACTCCCCAACTCTTTCCCCTTCTTCTCCTCCCCTCCATAAGCTTTTTTCTTGTTTCCTTCATGTGAACTACCTCTCCCCAGACCATCTCTCCCCTTCTCCCTCCCCTAGTCTATTCCTCCTACACCTCAACCCTATTTTAATGATGTCATCATGGGTTAGTTAGGTGGCACAGTGGACAAAGCACCAGCCCTGGACCCAGGAGGCCCCAAGCCCAAATCTGGCCCCAGACATAAGACACCCCAACCCTATTATGTATTATTAAAAGGCAAAGCAACAGATGTAAAGATGCTCATTTGATTACTATATGTATTATGTTGAAGCTGATATTATAAAAGATTTGTGGTAATACCACATCAAGAAAAATTTTCAATATAATTGACAAAGTTTTCATGAAATGATACATTCTGGGAGAACTGAGTTAAATCAATTTAGCTCAGTTGATATCATGACAAAACATAGATACAACTTTAAAATGAGGCCCCTTGTGCAATCTGGATATGATGCATGCTGCATACTCACTTGAACTGAGAAATAGGAGGAGTTAAATATACAGTTTTTCAAATCATGACAAGAGCAATAAACTATAAAAATCAGTACATCATAGGGAAGGTTTTTTCAAAATTGTGTGATGACAGGTAGCAGAGCACATGGCACTTCTATATTACTGCAAAATACACTAGCTTTCTCAGGCCAAAGCACTTCAAAGAGTGTTGGAGTTTAAAAAATAGAAAGAACAAAAATCATCATTTTTCCTAGTGATAATATTAAATATGAGGGAAATTCATTATGTGACAAAAATTACCTCCTGAAACTTGAATATTTAGTAGATACTTCTGAAAAGTTGAGAATTTTAAATAAATCAATGCAAAACCCTCAACTGCATGCCTTGATTAAAATAAAGATTAAATGCCTACGTTTATTTATTGCTACTTTTATGAAAAAGTTCAACATAATATTTTTACATTTCCCAATTTTTAAAATGTCTACTTTGTACCTGAAATAGACGAAAGTCAAGTAATCATTTGATAGGTATATGGAAGCAATTATCATTAAATTATAAAGACCTAGATATTTCACAATACAAATGGACAAAGAACCAAGCTGAGAAGGACATATGATATTGTTAGTTTTGCTCCATCTGAACAAGAACAGTCAATAGACTTGCCTTGTGATAGTATACTAAAGTAACTGTTTGAGCCAGAAAATCTCATGTTTCAGTTATGACTAAATAATGAGTTCTCTGGCTTATCAGAGGTACACGATACATATTTTACTACTGTTCACATCTTATTTGTGCAATATGGGGGTTTCTGCTACAGCCAAAACAAAACAAAACAAAACACCAAGATGGCAATGCTTATCAAGGTTTTGAGGAACTGTGCCCCAAAAGCCTACGTATCACATGAGTAATGATACTATTATGATTATTTTATAAATTACAAATATTAAAATAAATTAATTTATGATACATGTATATTATTTTATTGTTTGAGATTTATGCATTATAAGGTTATACTAAATTCTACATTTTATCTGAAAGAACTATGAGCTAACAATTATTTTTATAGATGGTTTTATGAAAAGTCTGGGTGGAATGACCCTTTGGGTTTTAAAAAAGCAGGGAGTTTCACTACATAGAGTTTGGATATTATTTCCTTAAAATTCCATATAAATGTGACTTATTATCATTAAGAAGGTTTTAGTAAAATCTTTGTCTTCTAATATCATGTGAATAACAACACTGAGGGTTGTTGTTAGGACTATGTGAGAACAATGAATGTGGAAGCACTTTGTATCCACAAAGCACTAAATATGAACTCATTATTACTAATGCCAAAAAAGACAATAATAACATGGTTTTACACTCTCCATGGATACTCATGTATTACTAAAGAACATTAGAAAGGGGGACGTTTCTTCTAAATTACTTTCCTGTTTCATCTATTTATATATTAAAATCAAAACTTGTAAGCTAAACACAATCTAGCTTTCCAAAATGAAAACCCAAGAGTGGACAAAATATTTCCCTTTTGTTTTTTTAGGTTCTAGCAGAGTACCCTGATACATAGTACACGCTTTAAAATGCTTGTTGATTCAATCTTCATTCACACATATCCCATCTTATCAGCTATAGAACAAAAGAATTCCACTCTTCTTACTCGGAGAAAAAAAATCCAATAGGTAGAGAAAGCAGAAATGGAGTTGAGGCAGGAAGAGAATAAGCATTTATTAAGCACTTACTATGTGCCAGCCACTGTGCTAAGCGCTTTGCAAATATTATCTCATTTCATCTTCCCAACAATTCTGTGAGTCAGGTACTATTATTTCTCCCATTTTCCCAGATGAGAAAACAAGTTAAATGACTTACCCAAGGTCACACAGCTAATGAGTATATGATATTTGATTTGAATTCAGGTCTTCTAGTGATTCTATTTACTGAGCCACCTGGCTGTCCTTAACAGTATCAATATCAGACTCTCCTTAGGGCATATTCACAGTTGGGGAAAGGAGAAAGTGGACAACAACATTTACCAGCTCATGAGGATAATTAAGAATTGGCCATAACCTATTTTCATACTGTCAGGGCAGCCAACTGTCTATAGCAAGGGTTCTTAATTTGGGGTCCATGACCTCCCAGTGGGTCCCTGAATAGATTATAGGGCATCAATGAACTTGGATGAGAAAAAATCGCATCTTTATTTTTGCTATCTTTTAACTGAAATTTAATATTTCCTTCAATTATTCTGAGAAGAGGTCCAAAGAGTTCATTAAACTGCCAGTGGGATCCATGACACAAAAAAGTTAAGAACTTCTGATCTATGATAACTGAAGCTCCACTCTAATTTGTTTGGAAAATATTCTCTATGTGGATATAGCACTTAGTCTGATACCTGTGCTATATAAACACTAAATAATTAATAATATTAATAAATTTTAAAAAATATATTGCTAATAGCCAGTGTGTATTTAGTGCTTTAAAGTTTGCAAAGCTTTTTACATGTTATCTGATTCTTACAACAACACTGTTAAGTAGATGTTACTATTATCTCCATTTTATAGATGAAAAAACTAAGGATGAGGGGGCGGCTAGGTGACGCAGTGGATAAAGCACCAGCCCTGGATTCAGGAGTACCTGAGTTCAAATCCGGCCTCAGACACTTGACACTTACTAGCTGTGTGACCTGGGGCAAGTCACTTAACCCCCATTGCCCCGTTAAAAACAAAAAAACAACTAAGGATGAGAGAAGTTAAATGACTTATCCAGGATGACAAAGCTAATATGTGAGGCAGGATTCAATCTAGGGTCCACTGTATCATGTAGCAGTCTAGATTTTTACCACTTTTAGGAACTCACATTCCACTGTTATTTGTCTTCAGGAAGAATGCATAATTGGTTTGCTAATAAAAAGTAGCACTGTTGATCATATTTGGGACATAAACATAATTATTTATTTCAAGACTTCCAGGATCTGTGATCTCATCAAGGAAGGTGCTTCCACTCCTGACTCAAGTCACTACCCCTCACTATTTTAGTGGATTAGATTGTCTTAGAGGTGCACCAGGGCTGAAAAATTCATTGCTCTTCAGCCACACTGTTGGTGAACCTCTCTAAACTTAGCTAGATTGGTCTTTGGGATACATAGAGTGCTTCCACAGGCCCAAACTTGAAGTCTTTTCAACTTGGCATGATTTAACAGAGTTTGTGTCCTACAAGCTTAGCCTTCCAGAACACAGGGTCATTGACATGCCATAATAAGGCACAGAAATAAAAATTTAAAGAAATACGATCATGCCACTGAAAATAAATGGTAGTTTCTTCTACCATATAGAACCAGATTTCTTTATCTCACTACATAACAATAAACTATTTTCATTAGTTAATTTTTGCTTGAATACAAAGACTGATGCTTATACATTTTTTAAAAATTGACCTCATCTTGATATTTTTAATAATTTAGTTAAAAGAATGCTGGGAAATAAAGGCAATTTAAAGCAAAAAAAAAGGTCATTAAAAATCTATTAATTTTTTTTTTAAGTTAGCGAGCTATTTTTTCCCTCAGTTCACTAGGGAAATCCTACCAAGCTTAAAAATCAGCTTTAATACACATGAACTGAAACATAGAATTGAGAATGTTACTGCTTAGGAGTAGAATAGCCAGCATGATTTAATTTCTTATTTGCTATAAAATTGGTAAGGGGAAATCAAACTGCCCAGCATTTCAATGCACATAGCTTGAGCCTGGTGTCCCACATTTTTATAAAGATTACAGTAAATAAACTAGTATATTTCAGAAACTCCCAGAAGATGGAACACTTATTAAAACTACCTCTCCATTAGGGGCCAAGAAAATTTCAAGTTCAAACCCTGACAGGCAGTTTTTCTGAAGGAAGCTGACGAAATTTATCTGGGTCTTTGTTGTTGTTGTTGATGATGATGATGTTGTAGTAAAGAAATTCAGCAAATTTAAATGAGGAAGGATGGAGCAGCTGAAAGAGAATTTCAGTTACACTGACCATATCAACAACTGAAGAGGCGCCAGCAGTAACTGCAAGCATCCCACAGCAGATGGAAGGGTATTCACAGGGACACAAAAGATACAACAATCTATTTTATCAAATAAAATGCAAAAAAAAAAAAAAGGAAAGTTTGGCTTCAGGGTATCTTTCTCATTCAACTTAGACCACTCCCCCTCCTCCTGCCTATTCCACCTGTCCAGATACTGACCTACAATGAATTGAGAAACACTATAAAACTAAATGCAAATAGGCTACTTTTATAACAATACAAACCCATCCCCAGCTAAACACTTAGGTTAAAGAGCACCAGCTGGGATGCTATTATAGTGCAGTTCCCTCACCACAGCCTTTTTCCCCCCCTTCCCTTCCCCTCCTTTAAAAAAAAAAAAACAGAGCCTATAGCTTTTAATGAGAGCTGGAAACCATGGTTTTTTGTTTGTTTTTGTTTTTTTTTACTTCTGCACAGTTAAACTTATTTTATCAGACTGGTTGCTATTAGTATTAAATATTTTTTGAAATTATCACTTAAATAGGTTTCTATACATATAAGACAAAATGTACTTTGAAAGTTACTTCCAACCAAATCCAATTTTTAAAAAGATGGGAAAGAAGATGGAAGTGATAGCAGGTAATGGAAGATTAATGCTAAAGCTTAGTGGGATCCTGTAATATTTACTCATTCGTTTATGGGAAAGTTATAGTCAGAAATGCTAGAGTTTAGAATGAGCAGAGGTAGTGAGGAATGCTAAGGTAATGAGGATGTTGTTTTTTAACTATGTTGCAGAAAAGAAGAGTACCAAAGAAACAACAACAATAATAAAAGATGTACATAAGGATCAACTCTCATTTTGCTACTGTATTCTCTGCCAAGAAAAAGCATCTTTGAACTGGAAAGACCAGAACAAAAATTGCTATTAAACTGAAACCCTAGTTAAGTAGAGAGATAAGAAGAAAGATCCTTGAGTTCTTCGTAAGTTCAGTTCATCAGGCCCTGACAAATTAAATCTTATGATCCTGAAAGAACTGGAAAATATAATTATTGAATCAGTGATCTTTACAAGATCATGGGTGCTGCCATACTGGATAAGGGAAATTTTGAGGGGGTTTATTTTTTACCTATCTATCTATCTATCTATCTATCTATCTATCTATCTATCTATCTATTTATTTATTTTGCAGGGCAATGAGGGTTAAGTGACTTGCCCAGGGTCACACAGCTAGTAAATGTCAAGTGTCTGAGGCTGGATTTGAACTCAGGTCCTCCTGAATCCAGGGCCAGTGTTCCATCCACTGTGCCACCTAGCTGCCCCCTTGGGTTTTATTTTACTTTTACTTTTTTTTTTTTTAAAGCAGGGCAATGAGGGTTAAGTGACTTGCCCAGGGTCACACAGCTAGTATCAAGTGTCTGAGGCTGGATTTGAACTCAGGTCCTCCTGTATCCAGAGCCAGTGCTTTATCCACTGTGCCACCTAGCTGACCCTGGGTTTTATTTTAAAGAAGAGAGTTGAGTCTTCAAATTCTATGCTAGTGAGCTTAATGTCAATTCCTGGCAAAATTCTAGAGCACATTATTAAAGGAATGATTAATTAACATCTAACAAAGGGAACAAGTGATAACAAAGAGCCAACATAGCTTCATCAAGAACTACCTGTGCCATTCTAACCTGATTTTCTTTTTGACAGGATTATTAGACTGGCATATCAGAGGAATATTACAAATATAGGTTACCCAATTTTTAGCTAAACATTTAAAACAGGCTTCCATGCTATCATTATAGATAATAATAGTTAACATTTATATAGTGCTTTAAGGCTTAAAATGTTTTGCATAAATTATTTCATTATAATTCATAATTATTTTATTATGAGAATAACCCTGTAAGGTAGATGCTATTATTGTCATTTTACAGATAAGGAAATTAAAGCTCAGAGAAGGTAACTGATTTGCCAAAGGTTATGCTGCTAGTATAAAGATGGAGATATGTGGGCTATAGGGCAAATAACAATAATACTATTCATGCTAATAATAATAACTAGCATCTATATATCTCTTTAAAGATTACAAAAAGCTTTAAAAAGATATCATTTTATCTTCACAGCAACCCTGGGGAGTAGGGGCTTTTATTATCCTCATTTTAGGACAAGGAAATGAGGCAGGAAGAGGTTAGGTGATTTGTACAGTGTTACACAGATAGTAAATGTCTGAGGCTAGACTTCAACTCAGGTTTTCATGACTTCAAATCCAGTGCTCTATCCACTATGCCACTTAGCTACCTAAGTTTCAGAACTGGTTGAATAATCAGACCCAAAGAATAATCATTAATGATTCTATGTCAATTTGGAAGGAGGGTTCAGGGTGTCCCAGGACTTCTGTGATTGGACTTGTACTATAATGTTGGGGGGGTGGGGGTGGGGGTAGAGAGGGAGATGGGAAGACAAGAGAAAGGCTAATTGATTTTTAAAAAGACATCTCTCAGTGACAACTTGTGTCCTTATACTGCAGTTTTTTCAAACCCACCCCTAAGGGTACTATTTAACTTTTTTATTAATCATTGATTTAAAGACATGCTTATAAAAACTGTGAGATATAACAGTAGATAATAGAGCTAGGCTTCAAAAAAAATCTTCAAAGCTTAGTACTTCATATGAAGTAACTGTGTAATAAGGGTGTGATAATAACTTTAACAGGGGGAATTTTTTAAATCACCTTTACAAGCACAAGATAGGGGATGGCATAGCAAGATAGAAGTTTGTTTGAAAAATATCCTTTAGTGGACTATAAGCTTGAAGATTAAACTGTTAGATGGAAGCCAAAAAATCTTGATAAGTGACAAAAGAATGGATTTAGAGAAACCAGGAAAAACTTGTATGAGTTGATACACAGTGAGGTGACTAGAACTGGAGAACAATTTATACAATTACAATGATGCAAAGGAAAGGAACTTTGAGAGACTAAACAAATTAAGAATGATAAATGCAATGATCAATCATGAATCTAGAAAAGCAATAATGAAACGTTCTTCTCCCCTCATAGCAGAAAGACAGACTGATTAGAAGTACAAAATGAGACATAGTCTTTCAGACTCTTTATCCTAAAGGTGAGTATTTATTGAGGGAGGAAGTGGAGTTGTGGGGAGATTAAGTATATAGTGAGAGTGATGCAAAAAGAAAAAACCATCAATTTTAAAAAAACACAGAAGAAAGTAAAAGGAGGACAAAGAGCAGTGTTGCTACCAATGTGGTAATTTTAATGTACACTTTAATAAGCAAGTTGTACATATTAGATTCAAGGTATGTACTATCCTCTTTTCTACAAAAGTTGATGTTTAAGTTCAGAATAAGGAAAGAAAATTTATTATCTCTTATTAACTTTTAAAAGCTAAATAAATCTTAGGTTACCTAAAGAGAGATACAATGTCTAGGAGCAGGGAAGTGATAATCCTGCTTTACTCTAGTCTAGTCAGACCACCCAGAGACAACTAAGCTAGGTGCACAGTTTATAGAGTGCCAGGGCTAGGATCAGGAGGACTCCTCTTCCAGAGTTCAAATCCTGCCTCAAACACTTATTAGCTGTGTGACCCTGGACAAGTTACTTAAGCCCTGTTTGCGACAGTTTCTCATCTATAAAATGAGCTCAAGAAGGAAATGCAAACCACTCCAGTGTCTTTGCCAATGTAAAGAACTAATTGTTATTTAAGGTTTTAATGACCCCATCTTTTATTTTTTTATTTTTTAGTTTTTTTTTTTAGTGAGGCAATTGGGGTTAAGTGACTTGCCCAGGGTCACACAGCTAGTAAGTGTTAAGTGTCTGAGGCCGGATTTGAACTCAGGTACTCCTGACTCCAGGGCCGGTGTTCTATCCACTGTGCCACCTAGCTGCCCCCGACCCCATCTTTTAAATAGAATTTTTTAAAAACCTGGGTGCACGCACTAGCCTGGGGTTCTGCAAATCGCACGGTGCTCCATCCACTGGTTGTAGCCATCGCCATGGTGCTGGTACCTCACGTCTTCACCACTCACCGACGCTTACATGGGCCTGGCAAAATTATAATGATTGGAAGCCCAGTGAGGGCAGTCATGTGACTGTCACAGCAGCCAGCCAATTGGCTGGGGGCTGTGCGTGGTCAGCCTGGGGTCTGCTGGGAAGAAGGGAGGTTTTTTGCCATTCTAGCTTGAAGCTGGAAGGCAACAGGATGTTGCTGTGTGTTCTCAGCTGATTCCTGGGCGGTGGTGTTGTTCAGGTTGTATAATTTCCCTTTCCCCATTTTATTTCCTTTCCCTTAATCCTACTGATCCCGTTTGTGTTTTTTTAAGTTCGTTCTTGTTAAATAAATCCTGCTCTGTTTAGAGGGAGGCTGTCTGTTTCCTTCCTTGCCCCAATATTGTGGGGAGCCACTTAGCTAACACTCCCCAATTAAAAATTGGTCCCTACAGCAAGAAACCCCAAAATGGGATCACAAAGAGTCAGACAAGACTGAATAAGTCAGACCATATCTGGATTACTGTGTTCAAATGATCATAACATTGATTTAGAGCTCAAAGAGACTTTCGAAATGATCTAGTCTACCAAACCCCCTCATTTTATATATGAAGAAAACATTAAGTAATTTGCTCAGGGTCACACAAGTAGTAAGTGGCAGAACTAAAGATTCAAACCAGGACTCTGATTCAAAATCAAATGCTCTTTCATATTTTAGGAATAACCCTGATAGGCTGGGGGAAATTAATAACCCTGATTAACTGGGGGTAAACTGGAGTCAGGAAGACGAGTTCAAATCTAGTCTCAGACACTTACTAGCTGTCTGACCCTGGGTAAATCATTTGACCTCTACTTGCCTCAGTTTCTTCACCTGTAAAATAAAGAACATAATGCATACCACCTTCCACAATTTTTGTGAAGATCAAATGTAATAATATTTATAAATTGCTTAGCATAGTACCTGGCAGAGAGTGAGCTAAAAGTAGTAACAGTAGTAGCAGCAGTAGTAGTAGGTTCCTCTTCACTAGAAATGATGGATGAACATTTTGGGGGTATATTTTAGTACAGATTATTGTTCTGGGGAGGGGTGGACTAAATGGGCTCTGAAATTCCTTCCAACTCTAAGATTATATGAATTATGGTGTTAAGGGCTAAAATTCTAGCTAGTCTGTCTAAAATATCTAATGAGTGGTCACCAATAAATTATAAGCTTTAGCAAGAGTTAGACTTTTAAGCATTTATTAAGGAGAATAAGAATTTGGTAAAGAGAGAGAAAGGCCTAGATTTCTATCTATTAAAGGGAGAGAGCATTTCTAGCTCCACTCTCCACCAGCGTCCTCAGGAAAGAGACCGAGACTGAGCGCCAGTCTCTTCCTTCCTCCTCCCACTAGCCCGCGTCACTTCCTCATGCCAAAGAAAAGACTCCTGGTCTTGCCCTCAAAGACCTTCGCTTCATGGGTGGAACTCTTCTACAGTAAGTCTCCAGCAGGTGGTGTCATTCCAATCGTTACAATGGTTAGGCATTAATTAGCCCTAGAAAACTATTTACAGTGCTTAGTTAACTTCCTTGTTAGTATAAGGCTTTGGGAAGTATTTGTCCCATAACACCCTGTGAGGTAGGTAGTACAAGTTTTATTATGCCTATTTTAAAAATGAAGAAATTGAGGTTTAGTGAAGTGATTAGCACAAGGGTTAATGAAGATAGGATTAGAACCCAGGTCAGGTTTCTTCATTTTAAGTTCTATCCAATAAGCTATGTGCTTCTCTTTAATCTTTGAACGAAAAACACTCACAGATGTATAAAGAGCCAAAACGTTACAGTAAGATTTTCTCACATGGGATATCATAGAGCAACATTCTGGACTTCTAATCCTCTTGTCTAATCATCAGAAAACACTCTGTACTTAATATAGGATTACTTCATGCCTATCATTGGTCTTTACTTTTATAGGTCTGGCTGGTGAGATTATTGAGCTTAATAGCGATGTTATCTACAAGTTATTACTAGTATTAGTAGGTTATAGTAAAGAAAAGAATGCTATGAAAAGTTGATGAGTGGAATAGATTAGGTACATAAAACTTCGAAGAAATCAAACTTAAGAGCATAGTATTTGATAACTCAAGAACTCCAAATACTGAGTTAAGGATTTACTCTTCAACCAAAACTGCTGGGAAAACTGGAAATTAAGTTGAGACCAATATCTCCCACAATATACTACAATAAGCTCTGAATGATTACATGACAAATACAAAAGGTTATGTTACAAACAAAAGGACAGGGAAGGAGTTACATGTCACAACTATTGATAGGAGAATGTAAGGAATTAATTGTGATTTGGGGTTTCCATGACCACATCTTTGCTTCATTATGGTCAGACTGAAAAGATGTAATCTTGAAAAGCCTAAGAGAAGATGGGTGTGTACTTGAAGAGATTATAGAAAAGAACATTTATTGAGTCAAAGTATCAAACTAAGTATCTAAACCTCCCCTAGTAGTTCCCCTATGCCCACATGGGCCTCACCAAATTATAATGGGGACAGCCCAGGGGGTATGTTGAACCAATTGGAGACACAGCATGGCTAAGAACCTCCCTTTCCTGTGGAAGAGGTAAAAAGGGGGAGAGAAAGGAGCTGTGTGGTTGAGCTTTGGAAAAAACCAGGGAGAGACTGCACAGCTGACTCACTGAAACTACAGACTCCAGGTGGTGGTGAGTTTGTGTTGTGAAAGCAAGGCCAGCTCTTTGAGCTAGCTGAGTTGGAAAGAAGTTTGGGGTTTGAGTCAGTCTTTGCTAGAGACAGGAAGCTTATTTGTTTTCTCTTCCCCTATTCCCTTTCTCGTTGTCCCTGGCTTTATTAACTTCACCTTTGTGTAAATTTTGTTCCCATTAATAAAACTTCGTTTGTTTGTGGAAAAGAGGCTGTTAATCTCCTTTCTTATTAGTCTGGGAGAAATAACTTAAAAAGGCAGTTTGGAAGGGAGGAAACTTTGGACCTAGAGGTCTCTCATTATTTTCTGAACCCCAGTATTATGGCAAGCCACCCAATTAACTCTCCCCATATTAAATTTGGCCATTACAAGAAGAATTCTTGAACAAAGAAGATAACAGAAGATAAAATGGACAATTTAAATTACATAAAATTTAAAAGCTTTACATAATCAATGAAATTAGAATTGGAAGACAATCAACTGGGAAAAATCTTTTCAGCAAATGTAGTTGATAAAGTCTGATATTCAAAACATATAGTGAATTGATAAAAATATGTAAGAATAAGTATTACTCACTCAAAAGATAAATGGTAAGAGGATAAAAATGGGCTGTTCTCAAAAAAGGAGTGGAGATCAAACCATCAATAATTATATGAAAAAAAAATTCAAATCATTAATAATAAAAAATGCAACCCTTTGATCCAGCAATACCACTACTAGGACTGCATCCCAAAGAAAAAAATTTTAAATGAAAAGGACCTATTTGTACAAAAATATTCATAACAGCTCTTTTTGTGGTGGCTAAGAATTGCAAATTGAGGGGCATGCCCCTCTATTAGGGAATGGCTGAATTAGTTGCTATTTATGATTGTGATGGAATATTATTGTACTATAAGAAATGATGAGCAGGCAGATTTCAGAAATACCTAGAAAGACTGATAATGAACCGTGGAAATTTATTTTGATTTGGGGACCCTACCTTTAGGCTGAGATCAGAAAGCCTCAGGCCCTCAGGGTCTCTTCTGTGTGGGAGGTGCTGGTGCCCCTCCCCCTCTGCTTCAGCTGAGCCAAAAAGCCCCGTGGGCTGTACAAGATGCCAGGTCAGACAGCTGGGGGGGAAAAGCCCCCAGCTCCCTCCGACCTGAGCAGAGCTATCCGAAAGATCCCGGATAGCCTGTGCTGAGGCCCGTGAGGCTGGAGTGCACACCCCCCTGCCCCCTCCACCAGCCGCAGCCCTGGCTGGAGGATTAGCTTGGTCCGAGGGGCTGAAGGAAGCCCTGAGATTTGAGTGGAGAGAAGAAAAGGTATATATAGACCTGGCAGTTAAATAGCAAAAGGTTGGTCGGATGAAGGGGGGGGGGTGCGGGGGGACAAGACGAACAGTAACACAGGATTAGGAGCAAGGAGGAATGGATTCTGACAAGAAGAAGGAGGATGGACTAGACAGAGAGACTGGAGGCTGCTGATGAGATTAGAGAGGTTGGAGAAGACTAGAGACAAGGCTGCTGACGAGAAGGCAAAGGTTGGTCAGGAGAGAAGAGGGGACAAGATGAACAGTAACGCAGGACTAGGAGCAAGGAGGAAAGGCCAGCAGACAAGATTAAGGGAGGACGGACAAGAAGAGGTCAAGAGGCAGCTGAAGAGACAGCAAAGGTTGGAGAAGACAGATGGGGCTACAAGGATGCAGGAGAAGATGAGAAGGACTAGGAGCAGAGAAAAGAGAGGCCGAAGGGCAGACTGACGGAACAGACAGACAAGAAGGTCCGTCAGAGAGAAACACAGGGGTTCAGCAGTGGCAGTAAGGAGAGGAAAGTTAGAAGCAGGGGGATTTACAAAGTGAAAGGGGCTCAGAGTTAGAATAAAGGACCTGAATACCCTGAGGGGAGAGGTGGCTAAGGCCCTTATTGTATTAAAAAAAGTTCGAAGCTCAGCAGGTGGGAAAGACACAGTGGAAAGAGACCACGGGAAAACAGTCAGGTTGTACATTTTATTTCCCTGTAGTCTTAATTTTCAATAGTATCTCATAAATAAACTCTGCTTTGATTATTTGGTTAAGAGGCTTCTTAATATTTTGCTTATCAATTTGGGAGTAGAGCAGTGTGGTGGAACTTTATAAACGGCCCACATTAAATTAACAGCAGTCAGATAGCCAAAAATAGTCAACAAGTCCCAGATTAGTCCTCCATAGATCAGTCTCCCCCAAATTAGGCTCAGTAAAAATATTTTCACAGAACTGATGCAGAGCGAAGTAAGCAGAACCAAGAGAACATTGTACACAATAAAAGCAATATTATACAATGAACAAACTGTGAATGACAGCTATTCTCAGCAGTACAATAATCCGAGAAAATCTCAAAGGACTCATGATGAAAAATGCTACCTGCCTCCAGAGAAAGAACTGATGGTGTCTGAATACAGACTGAAGCATATGATCTCTCTCTCCTTCCTTCATTCTTTCCTTTTTTCTTTCTTTTTTTGTTCAAGTTTTCTTCCACAAAACAACTAATATGGAAATATGTTTTACATGATTTTACTTATACAATCTATATCACATTGTTTACTACCTCCAGGAGGGGGAAAGGGAGAGGAGGGTGGGATAGAATTTGGAACTCAAAACTTAAAAAAAATAAATGCTAAAAGTTGTTTTTACATGCAATTGGGGGAAAATAAAATATTATTTAAAATAGTGAGGAAGAGGGGGCAGCTAGGTGGCGCAGTGGATAAAGCACCAGCCCTGGATTCAGGAGTACCTGAGTTCAAATGTGACCTCAGACACTTGACACTTACTAGCTGTGTGACCCTAGGCAAGTCACTTAACCCCCATTGCCCTGCAAAAAAAGATAAAATAAAATAATGAGGAAGGCATATTAAAATTACTCTAAGGTTTTATCTCTAATCATCAGATTGGCAAAATGACAGAAAAGAATAGTGACAATTATTAGAGGGGCTGTAGGGTGACAGCAATACAATGCCTTATTGGTGAAACTCTGAAACAATCCAACCATTCTGGAAAGCAATTTGGTATTATACCCCCAAAGTCAGGAAACTGTGCATACCCTGACCCAGTAATCTCACTATTAAGCATATAACACAAAGAGATCAAAGAAATAAGGAAAGTACTTATATGCACAAAATATTTAGAGCAGCACTTTGTGCTGTATCAAAGAACTCAAAACAAAGTGGGTACCTATCAATTGGAGATTATGGTATTTGAATGTATTAAAATATTACTGTACCATGACAAACAATGAAAGGGATAGATCCAGAGGAACCTAAGAGAAATTCTATGAAATAATGGAGAAGGAAGCAAGTAGAATCAGGAGAACAATTTCTACAATGACCAAAGCATTGTAGAGGAAGGGAACTTTGAAGGACTTCCTGAAGGAATGAAAAAGCAATTAGTAAGCACATATTAAAAACAAAGCACTATGCTAAACACCAAGGACACAAACAGAAGAATACCTGTTGTCAAGTCGTATTCCAATGGAGAAGAGGAAGTTTCAGCTGCAACTCATCTGAAAAAGCCCCTTAGTCCTTAGGGTTCAGCAACAAAAGGAAATGGTAATTCATCTCACTTGATGTCATTTCCACTGACATAATCATATCTACTTCTGATGTTGAACCATTTGACAGTTACAAGGACTTTGGTGGCAAGAACTTTTTTTCCTTTCTTTTTTTTCTCCTCTTCTCTTCTCTTCTCTTCTCTTCTCTTCTCTTCTCTTCTCTTCTCTTCTCTTCTCTTCTCTTCTCTTCTCTTCTCTTCTCTTCTCTTCTCTTCTCTTCTCTTCTCTTCTCTCTCCCCCTCCCTCTCTTTCTGAGTCATCAGTATAAGTGGTTGCTCAAGAGGTAGAAATTCCAGTACTTCCCAGAAGGAGTTGCCAGGCTATGTTTCCACAGAGAATGATAGTTTCCCAGGATGACGGCTGCAAGAGCTAGGCTTGAAGCAAGACCAATTTCAGAGATGTGCCACTCCCAGGGCTCTCAGGCTTATCTACTTATTAGCTGTCAATGGTTGGTGTTTGTAGTGTTACGGTGAACCCCTTCTCCAGTGATTGGTCCTCTCCATGACAGCTGCAAAGCCCAGGCTTAGAGCAAAGTAGTTGGGGGTGGGAAAGTAGCAGAGATCACTATTCCCAAAACTCTTGGGTTTAGGGCCTATGCTATCTCAACATCAAAATCTGAGGGAATTGGGTGGATAAGGTTGTAGCTGAGGCTTGACTAGCCTGGCACATGCTGCCTCCTGTTTATCCCTCAGGATGACTTACTTGCTTCAACCAGACTGCCTGACTTGTGGGTGATAGTTGACAGCTGGTGGGGATAGCTAGGCCCTCCTTCACAAGAGTTACTTTTTCTGGATGATGGAGGAAGAATCTGCACTAGAAGCAGGGCCAGTGGGTCTGAGGTACACTGCTGTTCTAGGGGGCTCTTGGGCCTATCTGCTCATTGTTGGCAATTGGTTAGCAGTTAGTTTTACCTTCAGTACTTTACAATCAACCACTACCACTCTTAAGGGAACTCTGATCATTTCAATGACTAACCACAGTTCCAGAAAAATGATGATGAATCTTGCTTCTCACTTCATGGAAGAAAGATTATGGATTAGAGGTGGAGAAAGAGACATACAGTTTTGGATTTTACTAGTGTTTGTATTGTTTTGCTTCATTATACTTATTTATATGCGGAGAAATTTTTATTTTGGGAGGGAGCAAATAGAAGAAATTATCAATAAAACATTTTTTAAAATAACAGAAAAGAGCAGAAGAAAGTGCAGAAAGGGACACAGGGCAGTGTTGGAACTACAGCTAGGTGGTGAAGTGGATAAAGTAGCGGCCCTGAATTCAAATCAGGCCTCAGACGCTTGATACTTAGTAGCTGTGTGACCCTGGGCAAGTCACTTAACTCTCATCGTCCTGCAAAAAAAGATTTGCAGCGTCACATACAATACTCTTTCTGTTGCTCTTTGAACAAGGAAATGTTCATATTTGTTGATTTTTATCAAGTCCATAATAACAACAAAAAAGTTTTTAATAAAGGAAGTAGTACAGCACTTTAGGCAGAAGTGATTTAATTATCAAACTGCTGCTAAAATGGACATTCCAGGCACCTGTTAAGTTACTAAGCACATATACTGTGGAAATTACTGAGCACTTTTCAGCAATTTTCAAAATGCATTTATGAAAACTAGAAAAATAAAGAAATATCCAAAGGATATAGATAACTATGAGATAAAGATTAACCATTAGGTAGTTATCAGGGAATTACTTTCAAGATCTGGGCTATTGTTTGAATGCCAATTGTTCTCCATATCACTATAGGTTCAAAGCACCATTTTTTCCTTCTTTGCTTATTGAAGGGATAAAGGAATTTCAAATATGAAACCTGGATCCAAGACTAATAGTTCTAACACAGAATTTTTAAAACAGCAATTTTAAAAGGCATCCTTATTTTGTATTGTACCACGTTTTAGTGTAAGCCTGGTTAGCTCAAAAAGTTGGCACAGTACTAAATGAGGACAAAATCACAGGCTCAAACCCTATGTGAAGCAGCTATAATGATAATTTCCAATTATGTACCATTTGAGTATGTACTATGTGATAAGCACTGTGCTATTTAATGGGGATACAAACTTAATGTAAGTAGATACAAAATATATGCAAAGTAACATCAGAGGGGCAGGGAGGGCTCTAATAACTAGAGAGATCAGGAAAAGCCTTACGGAGGAGGCTATCCTTGAATTTACTCTTGGAGGAAGCTAGAGCTACAAAACTGCAGAAGTGAGGTAGGAGTAGATTAGAGACAAGAGATGGAATGTCATATATGAGAAACAGGAAGGTACTTTGGCTGTACAGTAAAGGGGAGAAATGTGTAAATAAACCTGAAAAGACAGGTTGAAGTCTGATTGCAAAGGGCATTAAATGAGAGTTTGATCTTAGAGGTAACAAGAAGCCCCTGGAGCTCACTGAACAGGTAAGTGAAATGATAAAACCTGTGCTTAAGGAATGTCATCTTTAGCAACTGTGTGGTGCATAAAGCTCTTTCCACATACATTTTACCTTCTGGATATCCCTGTGAGGGAGGTACCAATGGGGGGAACATAGCAACGTTTATCGTTTCATGACACAGGTTTCAGCATGATATTTGATGATGTTTCCCATGCAATTATTAGGCATAGAGACAAGGGCTTGATTATGATACAGCTGGATGGATTTACAACTGGCTGAATGACTGAACCCAAAATTAATCATTACTGGGCTAATGTCAAGTTTGAGGGAAGTCTCTAGTGGGATACCTCAGGCATCTCAACTTGGTGCTGTGCTGTTCAACTTTTTTAAAAGTGACTCTTATGAACGCTTTCATGGCATACTGATGACATGCAATGGGGACAAAAGGGCTAACATTCTAGATGGTGGTCAGGATACAAAAAGGTGCCAACAAGTTAGACGAAAATTATGGACTGAATCTATGAGGTAAAATTTAATGTAGTAAATGTAGTGTCATAATTTGACTTCAAACAAACAACAATACAGATACAAAATTGGGTAAGTAATGCTAATCAGCATTTCATATGAAAAAGATGCATGGGGGGTAATGAATTTCAAGTTTAATATGAGTCAATAGTGAGTTATGGCAGCCAAGAACGCTAATACCTTCTTAGGCTGCACTAAAAGAAGCAGAGTATTCAGAATGATACATTATATTCTGCCTTGATCTGACCATATTTGATATATTGTGTTAAATTCTGGGTGCTACATTTTAGAAAAGATATTGATAAGCTGGAGTAAGGCAACTAAGAGGTATAGTAGTGTTGACCTTTGAGTTGGGAAGACCCAAGTATGAATCCTGCCTCAGATACTTCCTACCTGTGTGACTCTGAGTATGTCACTTCTTTTTTTTTAACCTCTCAGCTTCAGTTTTCTCATCTGTAAAATGGGGACAATATCACCTACCTCACAGGGTTGCTATGAGATAAAATGAGATACTTGTCAACATTTAGAATGCTATATAAATGCTAGCTATTAGTGTTATTATTATTGCCATTATTATTTATTTTGTAGATGAGAAAACCAAAACACAAACAGATCAAGTACTTTGCCCAATATCACAAAGTGTTTAAGTCAAGGAACAAAACACTCCAGGCCTATTAGTTTTGCCATTATACCATGCTGTCTGTCTCCTGGGGCCTCAGTACCTCTGGAGTTCTTTCCAGGTCAATATCTATGATCTGTTTCCCATCTATTGTAAAGGGCAACTCATGAAATGGAAGAAAAATAAATGTTTTATTAATGTAATATATTTAGTATAATACTCAGAGACACTTAATTTTTAACAATGCACTTAACTTTTAACCATCATAATAACAGTGATAATAGCTTTATAATTAAAAGGCTTAGATGAATGAAAACATGATTAAAGCCAATTTCCAGAATCTGTCAATTATTCAACTTTTCTTCCTGGGCAAAATAGGATTAAATAGATGTGTTCTGCAACCTGTATCCCACAAAATTTTGTTGTCATTCAGTTATGTCCAACTCTTTGTGACTCCATTTTTCTTGGCAAAGATACTGCAGTTGTTTGCTATTTCCTTTTCTAGTTCATTCTACAGATGAGGAAATGGAAGAAACCAGGTTAAGTGACTTGCCCAGGGTCACACAGCTAGTAACAGTCTGAGATCAAATTTGAATTCAAGTGGGGCAGCTAGGTGGCACAGTGGATAGAGCACCGGCCCTGGAGTCAGGAGTACCTGAGTTCAAATCCAGCCTCAGACACTTAACACTTACTAGCTGTGTGACCCTGGGCAAGTCACTTAACCCCAATTGCCTCACAAAAAAACAAAACAAAAAAACAAACAAACAAAAAAAAAATTTGAATTCAAGTCTCCTGACTCCAGGCCCAGCACTCCATCTACTATAACCACACCTAGCTGCCTTTTCCACAAAATTGACATAATTCTAAAATACATGTCTTCAGATTTGTTTCATGGTGGGGTTTTCAAAGTCAAACAGAAGTATATACTATGCCTAAGTGAACTTCTTAAAAACAACAGTGCTTCTGTAGTTAGCCTGTCAAGGTCCAAAGGAGAGAATGGAAATTGTGTGATTCTGGTTCCAGGCCCTTTACCATTGTACTTTAATTGATATTAGTTTTACCAATAGAAGGTAAGGCATGAACTGTTGTTTACTTTTGTCTTTATATCCCTACTTCCTAGCACAATACTTAGTACATATTAAGTGCTTAATAAATACTTAAGTTGATTATAAAAACAAGTTTTCAGAATCTTAAAAAAAATCACCTGTTTAAACCCAAATTTAAATTTATCGGATGATAAAATGAAGGCAATCAGAATCCCTTTAATTATTAAAAAAAACATGTTATGATACTACAACTAACTAAATACATCTGTACCCAAACATCACAGGAACTGCTCTCCTCAAGGTATAAAATGCCTCTAGAAACAGACCTTTTCCTTTAAAATAAACTGTGAAAACAAAGACAAATTCACAAAGTTTGGTCAATGTTTTCAGTATTTCTTGTGACCTGAAGCAGAAAAAGACAACATTAGAGGGACTTCAGGGTCATGTGAGAAAAAGATGGCAGACTAGATATTTCCTCTGATCCCTACAACCTCTCAAACATCTCCAAAACAGAAATTAGGTGCCAAAGCTAAAGCAACTCTAGTTGTCTCCATGGTCCAGGGCACCCAGGAACTGATGCTTAATGACCCTTAGCTCACTCTGTACTCCTCTTCTACCTCCCACACTACAAGGACACAACACAGAATTATATTGAAACCCATTCCTACAGCCTGATGCTCCCTCCCTGTTTTCAGCACTATGGAGATCCCAGCTCCTGGCTGCTGAATTTTGTTCAGGCCTCAACAGCCAGTTTAGCTGCAGTCCTTGAGAGACAAAAACTTGACAGGGGATGCAAAGTAATGAACTACGAGTGCTGGAAAAAACAGGATCTAGGCCGCAGAAATGAGGAAGAGTGGGAGTGGGACAGGTCACCAAGACAGGACATCAGGCATGTGAGGGACTGTGAAACACTCTACCAAACGGAAAGAGAATAGCACTAAGCTGGGGCTAGTTCTAGCCATCTAGAATATCAGTTGGGGCAGAGACTTAGGCTGGTGAATGGGAACTGCCCTGTGTAGGACGGGCTGAGATACTTTGAGATCCAGTCTCTAAAGAAACTACAATCAGAAGAAGAGGAGTCAGAAAGTGAGAGAAAAGCAATATAAGTGATAAAAAGGAGACTGAAGGTATTGAAAGACCAAAAGATTTCAGAAAGAAGAAATCTCAAAGACCTGGAACATAAACATATAAATCAACAGGAAAAACTGTAACAGAAGGCAACATGGCCTCCAGATGAAGTGTGAGGGCAACCCATCCTGCAAATCCTTAACCATATAGGACAAAAAATGGACATTCAATATTAAATAAGAGTTTGAAATGTTTTTAGAAAGAAAAACAGAACTGTGGAGATTATTTGCTTCTCAAACACCCCAAAACAACAAAAATCCAGGAGGAGTGAATAAAATCAACAGGTAAGACCAGCAACAACAACCGAGTGACAGGGGCAGCTAGGTGGTGCAGTGGATAAAGCACCGGCCCTGTAGTCAGGAGGACCTGAGTTCAAATCCGGCCTCAGACACTTAACACTTACTAGCTGTGTGACCCTGGGCAAGTCACTTAACCCCAATTGCCTCACTAAAAATAAATAAATAAATAAAACAGTGACAGTAGAAAGATTAGTAAGAGATTCCTTTCTAAATGTACACAAGGAGACAGGGGTGAAGGTGTAAACCTGGTAGAGGTAACAGTGATGAGGCAGACAGGGGGCATTATGGACAAAAACCTGGCAACACTGCCTACAGGTGAATACTTCTTTTATGGGAGAGTTTATAGGGGAGTGTCTGAGTAAGAGGGGGAAAGATTGAAAAGGAGAAGAAAGAAGGAGGTCTTACTCTGGTGGTGGGAGGGGTTCCACTGATGAGGAGTGAAGGGAAATGAGAACCTTACATTGGATGAGACCTGAGGGATTTGCTTGAAAAGTTTACTACCCCCTGCGGGGGTAGGGATGGAGTTAGAGCCACTGGGGGTAACTGCACCAAGAAGAGTGGGAGATCATGGACACAGGAATGAGATTTCAAGGCAAATATAGAAAAAATGGTAAATAAGAGAGTCTATAGATCAGTGGTAGGGGAGAGGCAAAGTGTCTTCTCTGACACCTTCAAAAATTGGCTTGGTACTGTGAGTGAGGTACAATGGAAAAGGGGAAATCCAACAAGGCAGTGACAGAAAGTGCCTAGGCAGGGATAGCCTATAATGGATTCCTTGGCAGCTTTGACTATATGAAAAATAAAGAAAAGAGAGAGAGAGAGGAGATTATAGAGGTCTTGAATAATAGAATTAGGATCTAGAGTAAACAGAAAGGAAAATAGATAATGAAGAGAGTAAGAGAAATCCTTTTTGGAGAGATGAAAATAAATCAATGTTAAAAAAAAAAACTAAAAAAAGAACTAGCTGAAGGAGAAGAGAGAATGGGGAATCCATTTGACAGAAGAAAAAAGAGGGGATTTCCACATTTCCACATGTATTTCCACTGTGTGTATGTGTGTGTGTATGTATGTATGTATGTGTGTGTGTGTGTATATAACCAGATAAAAGCAGGAGAGAGGAACCAATAAACAAAACCCTAAAGGAATAACAAAGGAGAGGAAGAAATCTAGGATGAGGGGAAGATATCCATGGGCCCTCTTAAAAAAGACTAAAGTAACTGAAGGAAGATAATGCTGTGTTCACCACAAAAGAGGGGAAAAAATCATTAACTTGAAAAAAATTTTAGAGATTAATGGAGGAAAATATATACTTAACACATAGCTTTAAATGTAAATAGATTAAACAATCAAACAAAAACAAAAAAGAGAAACAGATTTGATAAGAAAACAAAAGCCCACAATCTGTTGCTTCCAAGAAACAGATTTAAAAAACAAAGACATATACAAAATAAAACTGAGGGGATGGGAAAAAAATTTACTATGCATCAAGTAAATTCAAAAAGCAAGAGCTGCCATCCAGCTATCAGAAAAAGCAAAAAACAAATATAAAAAAACCCAAAAAATTGTATTATGCTGAAAGGAATTATAGAAAACAAACCAATACCTGGGTTGTTTTCAACATTCATTTTCACAAGATTTAGAGTTCCAAATTTTTCTCCCTCCCTTTCCTTTCCCCTCCACAAGACAGCAACCAGGTTATATATGTACAATCCACAAGTGTTCTTTTTATCAGTTCTTTCTATGGGGGTAGATAGTAAGTCATTAGCCCCTTGGGATTGTCTTGGATCATTGCATTGCTGAGAGTAGTTAAGTCATTCACAATTGCTCACTGAATAATACTGCTGTCACTATGAACAATGTCCTCCCAGCTCTGCTCACTTCACTATACATCAGTTTCATGAGTCTTTCCAGGTTTTTCTGCCATCATCCTATTTGTCATTTCCTATAGCACAATACCATTCCACCACAATCATATACCACAGCTTCTTCGTCATTCCTCAGTTGATGGACATTCCCTTGACTCTCAATTCTTAGCCACCATAAAGAGTTGCTATAAATATTTTTGTACAATTTTCCCCCTTTTCTCTTTTTCATGATTACTATTGTTAACTGTTTCCCTTCCATCCTATTCCCTTCCCCATGATATTTATTCTATTATCCATCTTCTTTCATACTATCCCTCTTCAAAAGAGATTTGCTTCTGTCTGTCCCCTCCCCCACAAACCATTATCTGTAATAAACTTATATACTCTAAATTCATAAAAGAAGTATTATCTGAGCTTCAAGAAGACATAGAGGGTAACACAATTGGTGACAGGAGATTTCAATATCCTTCTAATCAGTTATGTATATTATCTAACAGAAAAATAAAAGGGCAAATACAGAACTACACAAATTTCTGGAGAAAATAGCATTAAAAGACTTGTGGCATCTTCTAAATGGGACAACAAAAGGATACATACATACACACATATGTCTCTGTACCACATGAAACTTTTACAAAAACTGACCACATTATAGGGCACAGAAATATTGCAAACAATTGTTGTTCTGAGACCACAAACAAAAGATACAGATCCAAATGAAGGTTTCACAATGAAATCTTAAATAATGAGTGGGTCAAAGAACAAATCATAGAAATAACAACTATGTAAAAGAAAACCATAATGATGAAACCATAAACAAAATTTTCTGGGATGCAGATATAGTTCTCCAGGAAAAAAATATCCTTATAATTATATTAACAAAATAGAAAAAGAGAATTAATGAATATCTTTTTTTAAAAATTAGAAAATCAACCAGTAAACCTATAATAAGTACTAAAGAGGAGATATTAGAAATTAGAGAGGAAATAAATGAATTGGAAAAAATAAAAATAGTAAAACTAAAATCTGGTTCTTTGAAAAGACTAATACAATTTATAAACCCTTACCTAATCTGATTAAAAAGAGCAGAAAGTCGAATTAATAAAATACCAAATGAGCAAAGTGAAATCGCAGCAAAACCAAAAGAAATAAAAATAATCAGAACATACTATGCACAGTTACATGCTAATAAAACTGAGAACACAAAAGAAATAGAAGAATATCTTCAAAAATAGAAGCTACCCAAACTATCAGAAGACCTGACAGAGCTCTTAAATAACCTGATCCCAGAAAAGGAACTAGATCTAGCTGTAAAGGAACTACAAAGAAAAAAACTCCTGGTCCTAACTGATTCACAGGAGAATTCCATCAAACTTTTAAATAACAGTACCAATACTTCACAAATAATAAATTGAGAAAGAACTCTACTAGAATCCTTTTATGAAACAAAAATAGTCCTAAAACCTAAACCAAGCAAAGAGGAAACACTGAAAGAAAACAGCCAATTACAGTAATGAACACCTATACAAGAAATCATTCTTCATCATTATGTGGGATTTATAAAAAATAATCAACATTATTAATTATATTAAAAAACTACATGATATGGGGCAGCTAGGTGTAAGGGCCTAAAATTCTAGCTATGATGTCTAAAATCTAATGAGTGGTCACCTTAAATTAGAAGCTTTAGCACCAGTATTTGGGCAGTAAGCATTTATTAAAGCATACTAGGTATTAGAAGAAAAAAGAACACATGGAGTTAAGAAAACGTCTATCTAGCCCAGAGTTCCAGCCTGGTCTGATTCTTCCTCAAGTCCTCTGCCACAAGCCTGCTTCAACCATGAACTGCCCTCAAACTGAGTGTGGAAGCTTTTTATAGGTCTGGAGGAGAGGTGGTCCTTACACACTGCTTCAAGCTGATTGGTTAGCATCATCCAAATCCATTGGTTCTGCGATGAAATAATGGGATTTCACAGATACTCAAAGATCCATCTGGAGATTAATCTAGACTGATTGAATCAAGTGAGAGTGATTGACTGCTGATTAGCCTACTTCAGGTTAATTGGATTGTAATCACAGCTGGCTATCCCTTAAGAGGGATAGAAGCTAGACTGTGAACTCAACTTGAGAACACCTTCAAAACCAATGGATTTGGATGACGCCAACCAATCAGCTTGAAGCAGTGTGTAAGGACTGCCTCTGTTCCAGACCTATAAAAAGCTTCCACAATCAGCTTGCTGGAGAGTTCCTGATTAAAGCAGGCTCCTGGAGGAGGACTTGAGGAAGAACCCCACCAGGCTGGAACTCTATGTGAGATAGGCCTTTTCTTAACTTTCTGAACTCCATTTTAATACCTGTATGCTTTAATAAATGTTTAATGCCCAAAGACTGGTGCTAAAGCTTCTAATTTAAGGCAATCACACAATATAGATTTTAAATATCACAGTTCACTGGACTTGAAGGTGGTCTCTAGTTGAGTTCAAAGTCCTTAGCTTCTAAAAACAATACCGACTTAAGGGCCAGTCAGGTGTGGTTACAATCTCATTAACTTGAAGTAAGCTAATCAGCAAAGTCAATCACTCTCACTTAATTCAATCAGTTTAGATTAATCTCCAAGTGAGTCTTTGAATATCTGCCAAATCCCAATATTTTCTCACATTTTCCCCACCCCCCCACCCCCCTTAAGAAACATTATTTCCTTAATGAAGCAATAACAATACAGATCCTTATGACTAATAATGTAAAGGGAATGAAAAGAGAGAAAAGAAATTTGAACACATTGACAAAGGCTAAAGGGGGTGGACATGACAAAAAGAAAAAACTAGAGTGGACACTCCTCTTTAGTAAGTGGACATTATAAACAGTGTATACAATGTGGAAAAAGAAAACAGGAAAATGTCCATTTAAGTCTTTGGAAGTCTTTTCTCAGATGATTCTTGAGAGGTCCTCTGGGTATAGTCATGGAATGGAAGTCTTTTCAGGTGTTTCAAATGTGTAAATGCTGATGGTCAACCAGGAAAACTTCCTACAAAATTGAGCTTAACACAACTTTAAATAGCTTTGCCAATAATCAAATGAAATAATTAGAGTTCTCAAAAACATGTCTAAGGAAATTCAGAATCTTTTAGAGATTTTACAATTATTTTCCAGTTGTTACACATGAAACATATACTATAAACAAAAATTGAAATATTCTCTAAAAATTAATATTACTACATAGGTGGTGAAGTAGATAAAGCGCCAGCCCTGGATAGAGGAGGACCTGAGTTCAAATCCAACTTCAGACACTTGACACTTACTCGCTGGGTGACCCTGGGCAAGTCACTTAACCCTCATTGTCCCACCAAAACCAAAACAAAACATTACATGATTATCTCAATGAAGAAAAGGTCTTTGACAAAGTACAACATTCGGCTAAAAACATTACAAAGTATAGGCATAGGCAAAGTATAATCCTTTTAAATTTCATAAAAAGCATCTAAAACCAAAAGCAAGTATAATATATAATTGGAATACATTAGAACTTTGTATAATAAAGGTATAAGTGTAGTAAGGATGCCTATTCTTCCCACTATTATTTGATATAGTTCTGGAAATGCTAGCAATAACAATAAGTCAAGAGAAAGGAATTAAAGGAATTAAGATAGGTAAAGAGAAACTAAAATTATCCCTGTTTGCTAATGATATATAATGCTTTACTTGGAATCTCCAGGGATCAGTAAAGATGCTGATTGAGACAATAGCCCCAGCAAAGCAACAGGCTACAAAATAAAATCTCAAAAATGAACAGCATTTCTATATAATGTTGTTGTTTGTCCTTCATTCTCAGAGGACCATGAGAATGGCAGGTGATGTCATGTCTTGCAGTGAATTGGATTTAAGTGAGGCAGGGCTATGCAAAGTTACCAACTTCACTCTCTCCTCTGGGTCCAGTGGCAAGATATAGATAAGGATGACTGGAGATGGTCCCAGAAACAGGATGTCAAAGGTGCACTATTAATTAGTCCCACATAAAAACTAAAGTGACTGAGGTTTTCCAAGTAAGTAAAGAGTATGATTGCAATCTAACAAGGCCCACAGCAAGAAGAGTCCCATTGATGACTGCACATGTTGGCTATTTCTGCAAAGTTCTGTGGAGCCCTGGACAAGTCACTGCCGCAATTCATAAATACAGCACATGTTTTCTGAAGGGCATTCATGTACTTTCACTAAGGAAAGCCAAGCCAGCTGGGGAGGCACTGTGGCAGAAACTGGGATTAGACAGTATATGGGGACTGTGAAGACACACATAGGTTAGTTTCCCGATACCTGTTATGTGCTTCTCTTTGACCTTCCTGACAGTACCAGGGAACAAACCTTTGTCAGTCTCCTCTTACCTGGGTCATAAAACAAGAATAACAAAACAAAAGAAGCAATAACAGGAATATCTCATTCCAAATAACAACAAATGCATAAAATATCTGCAGATAGCATTAGAGATACTTGGGGACATATCTTAAGTAAACCCTAGTGAGTTGGGCACTTAAGCATTAGGTAAATAGTACACCCTTCCAAAAAAAAGAGCATTATCTCAACATATTTTAAAGTTCACAGGTGAAGAAGTTATAGCATATATACTATACCACTTGGAATAAATATTGGTGAAGTTGAATTCACTGAATCTTAGGGTTAGAACAGCCTTTCTTAATAGCAGGCTACTTAGTCAAGGACCTAGGGTACTTGAGTTTGTTTTTAAAAATATTTGATAACTATATTTTGATATGACTGGTTTCCTTTGTAATCCTATGTAGTTTATTTTAGGTGTTTTTAAAAAATCATTCTCTGGGTGCAAATCGAACCATACTATTTCTATTGTTTTTGTTGTTGTTGTTTTTCTTTTTTGAGGTTTTTCCTTTTTGCTCTGATTCTTCTCTCATTACATGACTAATGCAGAAATATGTTTAATGTGATTGTACATATATAACCTATACAAGATTACTTGCTGTCTTGGGGAGGTGGGAGGGAAGGGAGGGATGGAGAAAAATTTGAAACTAGAAATCTTATAAAAACAAATGTTGAAAATTATCTCTAAATGTAACTGGGAAGTAATAAAATATTTATATGAAAAAAATCATTCTAAAGAGAGGTCCACAGACTTTACCAGACTGCCAAAGTGTCCATGACACACAAAAAGTTAAGAACCTCTGATAAACTCCAATCTATATCCAAACAGGAATCAGCTCCATAATATCCCTGTCAATTGGTTGTTCATGCTTGGCTTGAGGATTTCCAGTGAGTGGGTTCTCCATTTCCCTCCCACTCCTGATTTGAACAGTTCTAAGTGTTAAGTTTTCTTTAGATAAAAATTACTTATTACTAACTGCAACTTCTACCCACTATACCTAATTCTGCCCTCTGGGGCCAACTCTAATTCAATGACCTTCAATAACGGCTGTTAGGAACATCAGAAAAAAACAACACAGATTTAGAGATGGAAGGAAACTTAAGAGGTCATCTAGTACAACCTTCTCATTTTTACAGGTCAGGGCATCAAGGTCCAGAGAAGTTCAGTGACTCATAAGGTCACACAGGTAGCATGTAACAGAGGAAAGATTTGAATCCAGATCATGAATTCAGATCCAGTATTCTTTCCACTTTACTATGCTGTCTCTCCAAACCTGGATAATTCTCATGGGGAAATAGGTGGTGGGGGTCCTTAGGTATTCCTTGCTAAAGAATTACACCCTCACACACAATCCAGTTAGAATTAAAATGGTCTTTTATTTGATCACTAGAGAAAGCGAGGAAGACTTCACCTCAAGGGAAGAAGATTCCTTAGAGACATCTTTCTCCTGGAAGAGAAGAAAGGCCAAAGCTTTTATAGAGGATAGATGACAATGGAAAGTTCCTTTTAGGGTAGGGTGGGGAAAGATTACTGAGAGTCAGGGGATTTTTTTTTTTGGAAGGATAGTCCTGACCTTTGGAGTTATCCCAGTCACCCAGTTCAGGTAGTAGCCACACCTAACTGCTATAGAATTGTTATCTCCCCTTACTTCTTGGGCGTGTCCAGCCTGCAATCTAGTTGGCTAGTTCAAACTTGATATCGTCTGTCCAGTCCTAAGCCCCATGTCAATAACTAACAATAAGATCAACAAGCTTTGGACCCTCTTGTAATGCAGAGGCTACTTCTCCCAAATTTCATGTTCATAGTAAGGATTGAGCCTCCTCTCTGGCTGAGATTCTTGGCTGATCTCTGTTTTTACCTTCTTCCCAAAAAGCTGTGAGCCCCATTAAATAACAAGCCCTCAATATCTTCAGATATTGAACAGGTAGGAAGCATCCTGATAGAATAAAAACAGGTCTGGAGTGATAGTCAAGTCAACCAGGTTTTAGTACCCACTTGACTGCTTTGAAAAAATCATTTCTCCTCTCTAGGTCCATGATCTCTTTGATAAAATGGTAAGGGGGGGGGGGCAGCTAGGTGGTGCAGTGGATAGAGCAGCAGCCCTGGAGTCAGGAGGACCTGAGTTCAAACCTGGCCTCCGACACTTGACACTAGCTGTGTGACCCTGGGCAAGTCACTTAACCCCCATAGTACCACAAAAACAACAACAACAACAAAAACAAAAAATGGTATGGACTAATTGACCTTTAAGTTTCTGATCAGCTCTAGGGTTCTGTTCCAGAGTATTTTCAATAGGTTAAGAGAACACCAATTGTAGAAGTAGCAGCAGCTGACACTTATATAGCGCTTTAAGGTTTGCAAAACACTTTACTTGTATTATCTTATTTGACTGTCATAACAACCCTGTGAGGGAGGTACTTTTATTATCTCCATTTTACAGATGAGGAAACTGAAGCTAAGAGAAGTTAGGTGCCTTGTCCAAGGTCACACAACTGGCGGCAGGATTTAAACTCCATCTTCCTAACTTCAAGTCAAGCACTCTTAACAACTACATCACCACAATATATGTATATTTTGTGAAGCTTTAGAAGGTACTGATAACATTCCATAAATATCCTTTGCTAACTAATAATAAAGCAATACTTTATAGAAGATAAGCCAATTGGGCTCCTGTGACTACTGACTCTTGGGCCACTTCACTTTCTGCATTTCTAACTCCCTAAATAGCTATTATTTCAAGGATTTTCAATATTCCTTAAATCTTTTTCTCTGTCTCTCCTACTCAGAAGCCAAGCAGGGAATATGTCTATATGAACTAAATAAAAGGATTAACTTGGTTCATATATACATTTTGTTTTATTAAACGTTCATAGGGACGTGAAGCAGCATCCAAGTAGCAGTGAAAAGTGTGATAGGGCTAACTTAGCATCTGCTTATAATGTCCATAACATCAATCATCTTCATTGCCCTTTTTTTCTTTGCTCCCCATTCCTTGCATTTATCTTTTTCTTAGTAGGCTCCTTTTTCCTCCTTCATTCATTTAATTATTTGCCCAGTACTATGTAGATACTGTATAAAATACAAAAAAATAAATACATACTTCCTACCATTTGGAGCTCACAATGTAGTTGGTAAATAATTCAACAAATTCATGTAATATTTTTATAGAATAAGACAGTTTTTAAAAAGTTTTAAAAGTTAAACAATTAAATACAATTCAAGATATGCCACACTGTAGGGTGATTGAATATTAAATCAATCAACCAACTGTAACGATTGGAATAACGCCACCTGCTGGATACTTACTTAGAAGAGTTCTGCCCATGAAGCGAAGGTCTTTGAGGGCAAGACCAAGAGCCTTTTCTTTGGCGGGAGGAAGTGACGCGGACTAGTGGGAGGAGGAAGGAAGAGACTGGCGCTGACTCTGGGGCTCTTTCCTCTGGACTCTGGTGGAGAAGGGAGCTAAAAATGTGCTCTCCCTTTAATAGATAGAAATCTAGGCCTTTCTCTCTCTCTTTACCAAATTCTTATTCTCCTTAATAAATGCTTAAAAGTCTAACTCTTGCTAAAGCTTATAATTTATTGGCGACCACTCATTAGATATTTTAGACAGTTTAGCTAGAATTTTACCCCTTAACACAGCCAACAAGCAAATATCAAGTTACCACTATGTGGCAGGCATAGTGTTAGCAGGAGGGATATAAAAACAAATAGAACAGTTCCTTCCCCACCCCCGGAGCTCGAATTCTATTGGGGGGGGGGAATAAAAATAAGTACACATCTAAGTAAGTAAATATAAAATACACTGAAGGGCCTAATGTAGGAGATGGAATGCAAAATGAACATTGAAGGGATGATAGACAATCAAAGAGGCAGAGATGAGAAAGGAGTGCATTCTAAGCCTGGGGCACTTTGCACAAAGTAGGAACAGCAAGTATGCCAGCTTGGCTGGAACAGAAGGTGTATGAGGAGGAATAGGGTGTACCAGCCTGGAAAGACAGGTTAGACCTATATTGTGAAGGGCTTTAAATGCCAGAGGAGTTTGTGCTTGATCTAGAGATAATAGGGAGCCCCTGGAGCTTCCTGAGGAAGACAGTAAGACTCACTTAGGCATCTGAGTGGACTGGACCATGGATTGGGGAGAAAAGAGACTGTTGACTGACAAACCAATTAGAAGGCTATTGCTATAGTATAGGAAAGAGGCAAAAAGGGCCTAAATTGACTCTGTGAGTCAAGAGGAAAAAAGCCAATACAAGAGATGTAGAATCAACAACACATTTGACAATGATTACATCTGGACTATAAGAAAAGAATCAAGAATCAAGAATGACTTCAAAGAACACTGGACACAGTAACAATAATCAACTGTGAAAGAGTTATATATAAATATAATGATCCATCCACAACAATTCAAAGGATCATCATGAAAAATGCTATCCACACCTCCAGAAAAAGAATGCTGAACTATTTAAGTGCTAATTTAAACATATTTTTTCACTTTATTTTTCTTGCTCCCCCCAACATAGCTAATATGGAAATATGCTTTGCATGACTTCATATGTAGAACAGTTATGGTATTTCTTGTCTTCTCAATGGGTGGGAGAGGGGGTGAAGAAAGAGAATTTGGAACTGAAAAAAAATTTTTTAATCACTTCAAGGTTGTGAATGTGCGTGAGTTTCAAAAGGATAATGGTGCTCTCAAGAGAAGTAGGGAAGGTGAGAAGCAAGGATAAAGACAATGAGTTCTGTTTTAGATACGTTGATTTTGAGATTTCTAAGGACCATCTAGGTAAAAATGTCAGGAATGCAGTTGGAGAACAGAACTGGGGCTCAGGACAAAATTGAGGGCTAAATATATGGATCTGGAAGGGATCTGCATACAGATTATCATAGTTGAACACACAGAAGGTGATGAGATCACTGAGAGAGGGTGGCTAGTAACAGAGTTTTAGGTTAAAGCTACTTAGGAGGTGGGACATGGATAATGTCCTAGAGTGAGACAAAAGAGACTGAGAAGCAGCATCCAGAAAGGTAAGAGAACTAAGGGATAGAGAAGTGACATGAAAACACAGAGACAAAAGAATGATTAACAAATATCAAATTGCTGGAAAGAGGCCAAGAAGGATGAAAAATGAGAAAAGGGTTGGGCATTTAAGAGATCATTGGTAACCTTGGGGAAATCACAGAATCTGAAAGTAGGAAGGAATCTCAGAGGCCATCTACTTCAAATCATACCAGAAAGAAATCTCTACGATAAAATGACAAGATACCATCCAGCCTCCACTTAAAGTCCTCCAGTGAGGGGAAAACCACAACTTCTTGCAGGATTCTACTTTTGGAGAATTCTAATTGTTCGACTTTTTTTCCAGAATTTTTTTTTTTTGCATCTTCTACTCTGGATCTATCTACCTTCTGAGGCCAAATAAAACAAGTATAGCTCCTCTTCCATATTTTAGCCCTTTAAATACTTGAAGACAGCTATTATGTTCTGAGTCTTCCCCAAGATAAATATTTCCAGTTCCTTCAACCAATCTTCATTTGATATGAACTCAAGGCCCTTCAGCATCCTAGCTGCCTTCACCTGGACATTTTCCAGCTTATCAACATCCTTCTGAACCTGTGACACCGAGAACTGAACACAATACTCCAGATGTAGAATGGTTAGTGCAGAATAAGATGAACTACCACTTCTTTATTCTTAACCATTAATTATTATTTTTTTTTTTGGTGAGGCAATTGGGGTTAAGTGACTTGCCCAGGGTCACACAGCTAGTAAGTGTCAAGTGTCTGAGGCCGGATCCTAACTCAGGTCCTCCTGACTCCAGGGCTGGTGCTCTATCCACTTCGACACCCAGCTGCCCCACCATTAATTTTTTTGTTGCCACAATACGCTGCTAAGTAATATTGGCTTTATAGTTTGTTGTCTAACCATGCCTCTTCCAACATCCCATTCTTATGAAACTGATTTTCAAATATAAGTGTAAGGCTACATTTAACCCTATAGAATTTTATCTAATTAGATTTAGCTCAAAGCTCTGCCTGATGTTGACCATTGTTCAAATATGTTAGCTATCCTTCCCAGCTTTGGGCCATTTACAAATCTGATGAGCATACCATCTATGCCTTTATATAAATCAATGATAAGAATATTAAATAGGACAGGGTTGAGAACAGATCTCTGGGGACCTCCTGCCACACTGACCATTAACCACTATTATTTGAGTCCAGGAATTCATAGTTCTGAATCAATCTAACTTTATCATCTTCTAGCCCACTACATCTTCCAATCTTCTTCATTTTCAGATAAGTGATAAGTATGAACACCAGACTGCCAGGGTTTTAAACGTTAGTGAGGGGAAAGTAAGCAAAGATTAAGTAAATCTCTGTTTCTCTACTCCTACTTCCCTTTCTCGTACATACTTATTCCTCTCTCCCACCTCATCTCATTCATCTCCCTCTCTTTCCTGCATTTTTTCCCAGTTTCCTCTTCTCCTTCCCCATTAATTTTTCTCCCTTGATCCTCCCACCCAGAATTCAAGTCACACCAATCCTGCTACTGCCTCCTTCAAACCTTCTGCTTACCAGAGGCAAAAAAAAAAAAAAGAGAGAGAGAGAGAAGCAAGGAGGAAAAAGAAGAGTATCACATAAGAATGACAAGAGTGAGATTCTGATATGGCTACAATGATAATGTGGAATCCTTGTCATTTTCACAAAAACAATTCAATTTCACAAATATTTATTAAGCACCAACTATGTGGGAGACCCTATGCTAGGCCATGGGAACAAAAGACAAAAACAGTTCCTGCTTTAAGAAACTTATATTCTATATGGGGGAGAGGGAGAAGTGACATAATAGATTAACTAAAGGTAATTTAAGGAATGAGAAAGCACTAATAACGGGAAAAAGAAGGAGAGAATCTTAAGGATTAAGATTAATTAATTAATTAAGAATTAATCTTAAGAGGTGGTGATACCAAAGTTAAGTGAGATAAAGGAAGAGTCTGAGATTTGAGATAAGTTTAAAAAAAAAAAAGCATTCCAAGAATGGGGGAAGGTTTATGGGAATGCACTGCAGTTGGTGGGCAAGGGCCGAAAGAGATCTAGGAATATCTACCTGTCTGTTCTGGCTGGAATGTAAAGATTGTGAAAGGCATTAATGTGAAGTAAAGTTGGGAAAGGCAGGTTGAAACCAGATGATGGAGGAATTTAAAAACCAGACACTGGCATTTGTTTTTGGTTTTTTGGTTTTTGGGGGTTTTTTGTGAGGCAGTTGGGGTTAAGTGACTTGCCCAAGGTCACACAGCTAGTAAGTGTTAAGTGTCTGAGGCCGGATTTGAACTCAGGTACTCCTGACTCCAGGGCCAGTGCTCTATCCACTGCACCACCTAGCTGCCCCCGGCATTTGTTTTTTATCCTAAAGTCAGTACCAAGCCACTGAAAGTTTTTAAGCAAAATAACATAATTAGACTTGTATCTTAGGAAACTTATTTTGAAAGCTTTGCAGAGGATGGTTTCACTGAAATACTCAACTTATTGAAACTCTCTCTGGAAATTTTATTTTCAATCTGCCAGACAAGTAACAGTAAGTACTATCTATTTAATATGATATTCATTTTTCCCCCTTCCTCTTCCACAGCATTTGGATACACATTACAAATGAAGCATGCATTGCAAATTGAGTTAGCCACTACTGCTCCAGGCCAAATGTTCTACAGAGAATAGAGCATGTTTTGTTTTCCAAAGTACTCAAAGGTGACAGGAATAAACCCAATCAAAATAAATATTGGAAAAACCCTTGGCTATAGTACACAGCAGACCTTTTGTTAGCTTAGTCTACCTTCATCTTAAAAAGTACTATTGGGCAGCTAGGTGGTGCAGTGGATAAAGCACTGGCCTTGGATTCAGGAGGACCTGAGTTCAAATTCCACCTCAGACACTTGACACCTATTAACTGTGTGACCCTAGGCAAGTCACTTAACCCTTATCACCCTGCAAAAAAAAAAAAAGGAAAGAAAGAAAAAAGTACTATTTCCACTAAACTAGAAAAGCAATGAAAAGCCAAAAAAAAAATCAGAATAGAGCTCTAGAAAAACCATTAAGTGTTCCAATAAATCATCCATAAAAGAGTAAAATGGAAAGAGCATTGGCTTTGGAGTCAGAAGACCTGTATTCAAATCCTGCCTCTGTCATTTACCACCATGGTTATCTTTGGGCAAATTACTTAAACTTCTCTCAGGGTCTCAATTTGCTCATTTGTAAACTGAGAGGGTTGGACTAAAAGGTAATCTTAAGGTCCCTCCTGACAATAAATCTCTCAGTCTATGAGTCATGATTGGAAAAAAGTATCTTTGCACTGTCTATACTCAGTTCCAAATTTTTCTAAGTCACAGTTCTTTCTGGATAAGCTCTTATTTTACTGAGCATATAAAATTATGTAAACAAAAGTAAAAATGCAAAGAAAAAGGACAAAGTGTTCAATCCACATGAGTTCTCAAACAACCTGAAATCTATTCAATTTCATGCTCTGAATTTCGTATATTAACGAGAAAATTCAAAAGAAATACAAATCAAACATGATAGGTACTCTGTCATGATCATCCTCTCTCTCTCTCCAGAAAAGTGAGATTCTGTAAAACACAGCTTATAAACGTAGAAACTAGCATATTGTTTTTGTTTTGTTTTTGCAGGGCAATGAGGGCTAAGTGACTTGCCCAGGGTCACACAGCTAGTAAGTGTCAAGTGTCTCAGGTCAAATTTGAACTCAGGTCCTCCTGAATCCAAGATCTGTGCTTTATCCACTTCGCCACCTAGCTGCTCCCTAGCATATTGTTTTTAACAATGAAGAACCAGGGCATAATGGGAAAAGTGCTTCACTTGGAACATGGCAAAGGGGATAATTTGCTATTCTTGAAGTCAGTAAGATCTGATTCAAATCCCACCTCAAGATACATATTTGTTTCCTGAGTCTGGTTAAATCATTTAACCTCTTTTGGCCTTGGTTCTTCATCTATAAAATGAGATCCTGTCCAGCTCAAAGTCTATGATCCAATGATCCCTGAGGTTGAATTCTGGCTCTGCTCCTTATTAACAAGGCCTGATACTTTCTCTTTCTGGGCCTCAGTTTCCTCATCTGTAACATGAGGGGTTTGAATCAATTATCTTTAAGGTGCCCCTCCAGCTCCAGCAATTCAAGTGCCAAATAAAACAGCAGAGCCAACCCCTACCAGAAAGGCCATTAAAGGCTTGCTAGGACAAGCCTATTATGCAACATTTTAACTTATTTATTTATACTTTTGTATCAGCTACAAAATCCAATTCCCTATATTATTATTATTAGACCTTTTCCACCCTCAGGGTGTTAACTAAACAAAAGAAAAAGATCTCTGTCTACAACATTCTCATCTTCATCACAATAAATTATGTACTATAAAGACCCAATAAATTATGCACTATAAAGACCCTCGAGGGGACAAAACATATATAATGATCATTTGCAAGAAAAAACTACAAAAGTTCTTTTTTTGATTAAAAAACACAGTACTTGCTTAGCAGACAATAAAGGGAAAAGGAAAAAAGAAAGCACCAATTTGTTAAGTCTCTTGACTATAGAGGTATATAATTAGAGGTAAGTTCAACACTCACAAAACAACACTGGCCAAACCTCACTTAAGTTGAAGAAAGAGTTCCTTCTTCAGATGAATTTAAATACAGTTTTAAAACAACAGTGACTTTTACTGAAGCTTTTGCAACATGCTTCCCCTTGTTTAAACAACAACAACAACATAATCTGTCAGTTTGAGCTAGTTTTGAAAGCCAGATTTGTAAAATGGTAAAGGAAAAGAGCAGAAAGTAAAGGGGAGTACAACATAGAGATGCAAAAGGCCTTCAAAATGTTAAAATGCAAACCTGTGAAATAATCAACACAAAAGATCTGTGGAAAGGCATGAATACTTTCACAAGAGATAGCTGGACCCTCCCAAAGAAAGGTTTTAAAGCTCTCTCATCATCTTTTTAGTATATATAAATCAACTCCCTGTCATACTTCCCCCAACACCCAAATCTGGGTATTTGGGTTTACAAACTGAGGTCTGTGGATTTTATTTCGTGTCAAGAAATCTATCAAATGGCTATATTTTCAATATAGAGCTCTGGAGTGGTTGAGAAGAGAAGGAATTTCAGAGCAGAGAGATAAGCAGTTGTTGACAAGGGTCATGGACCCACAAGTAAAGACCGTGGTAAGAAGTACCAGGTTGGAAGGTGCTAAAAAAACTTCCAATGAAGTGGCTGGGAATGCTATGGTACAAAAAGTCTGGAAATGTCTGTGATAAGGGAAGGATCCTGAATACGGCAGATCACCTGGAATGGGAAATAAGGATTTGGCAACCTGTGGCTCAATGAAAAGACTCAAGTACTTGGGGGGGGGGGGGGTCGGGGGTCCCAGATGCCACAAGCTAGAGATATTAGGTTGGGAGAGAGGACAGAGTAATTGCTATGATGAGTGTATGCAAGAGGACCTCTCAAAATGATCTTAGATTCTAGTGGTACAATGCAGAGTTTAGGACCAACTCAGACCGCACAGATCACAGCCAGAAGGGTCCTAGTAGTCAAATTGAGGCATTGTAGAAGATAGGGGGCGGGGAGCGGGAAGGAGTGACGTGAAAGATCTCTGTGGAAGGTTGAAGCTTCATCCAAGGACGTTTTCTAGGTTTCTCTCCAGACAGTCCCAATACAATGACGAAGAAGGGGAGTTTGGGGCAGGGAAGGATGAGGGGAACCACCTGGGGCTTGGTTAGGCTTCTTGAACCTGGCAGGTATTTGGAGGTGTCTTCAGGGTCCCTAGGTGATGTCTGGGGATGGGGTGATGGGGTGTCCGTATGTGAGGTTTTTATGCTGGGAGGGGGACGGTGGGGTGGGAAGGTCGGAGTCTGCGATGCCTGGCTCGCATCTGGGAAGCTTTGCCTCGGTCTCAAGCGAGGTTCCGACTCGGGGTCGTGCATGTGACGTAGGGGGTGGGGGTGGGGGTCGGTCTGAGAGGGGAAAGGGGGAGGGAGAGAGCAGAGGGAGTGCTGCGTCCGGCCCCGCCGCGCCTGCGCGCCCCGCTCACCTCGAACGTCGCGCGCCAGGGCCCGCCAGACGGGCGCGTAGTGGATGCAGTGGCCGCACCACGAAGAGTAAAACTGCACCAGCCACGCGGCCGAGCTGTTGCCCGTGGCCGCGCGCACGCTCCCGGCGTCCAGCGCCCACACGGCGTCCGTGCCATCGACGCTGTACAGCCGGGCCCCGGCAGCTCTGACCCCGGACCCCACCGAGGCGAGTAGCAGCATCCAGATTAGCGGCGGTCGCGACCACCTGCGGGGCCCTCCGCCCGAGCCCCAGCTCCAGCGCCCCGCCGCCGCCGCCATCTTGGACGCGCCCGTGGGGGGGGCATTGACCTTTCACCCTGGCAACCGCCGTCACGTGTGCCGCCGGCCGCCTTGGCTACGGAACTCTCTTAGCAACGCCTGGACCCTCGCCTCTCCAGTCCTGGGCACAATCGCTGTCTTTCCCGGCTCGGTCCTGGAGTGAGCCCCGCTTGTGTCGCGATACCGCCAAGTCCAGACCGGGGCGGGGGGAAGGAAAAGGAGGAGGAGAAGGAGGAGATTGTACCTTCGCGACTAGGGGCCCAGTTTTGTTTTCTGTTTTTCCTCATTCCCCACCCTGTCCCCCTTCTCTCTCCTCCTGTCCGAAACACTTTCCAAAACTGGGGCACCGCAACATGTTGCGATAGGTCTCCAGTCCTTTCTATGATATTGGGGGGGGGGAGCGCTGTCAGATGACCCTATAGTAGTCGTTAATTGCTTTCATTATCCCATGGTCTCTTCCCTCGAAAGCTGGTGAACTCAGAGCTCAGTCCAGATTAACAGGCATTTTAGGGAAGTCATTTCCCTTTTCTACGCCTCAGTTTCCCCATTTGTCACTTAAGAGATTGGGACCAGAGGATTTCTAAGGTCTCTTCGCGTCTTATAACCTATGTTCTGCTCCCTGCCTAGAGTGACCCTTGGATGCCTCAGGACATACTGGCCACGAGGCAAAATGGTTGAACTGGACTCATTTGAGTGTGACTCCAGCCTACCTCGTGGTCCCCTTTTTGTTGTCTAGTGTAATTTAGGCGAAAGCCCTGTGGACCCAAGAGGGCAGGAGATTTGGTTTTTAGCCCAATGGGCCCTGGTTTTTGTGATTAAGCTTTGCGGCCTTGAAACATAGCACTTTACCTATCTGGAGTTCCATTGTCCCCATCTTTATGATGAGGGTGTTGGACTGGATGACTTCTTTGGTCCCTTCCAGCATTGGTGTACTCTGGTGTACTCATGCTGTTACATTGTGACATTCTTTGGAGCTGTGGAGTTCTTTCACAAACACTGAATAGTCCCAGGTAGCTTTTTAGTTTTTCTCTCTTCCCTCTGAAATCAGTTGCTATTGTATCCTCTTGGTTTTAAATTTATTAAGTTAAAGTTATCTGAGGATTGCTCTACTTCTAGAGGTCTTTGAGCAGGTGGGCGGACTATGTGACACCAGTTGCTGAGGAAGGCATTTTGTCCTGGGTTGACTGTTTTGGTGGCTAAGAGTTGCCAGATCTCTATATAAATGGAGCAACTACAGTATTTTTATTTTTTATTTTTGGTGAGGCAATTAGGGTTAAGTGACTTGCCCAAGGGCCACACAGCTAGTAAGTGTTAAGTTTCTAAGGCCAGATTTGAACTCAGGTACTCCTGAATCCAGTTGCGCCATCTAGCTGCCCTGCACTAAAGTATTTTTAAAACATTGGTTCAGTTGTCAGCCTTATTCCTAGGAGTAAAGGAGTAGCTTTGACTCCTAGGAGTTTGAAGACCCATGTTCAATTCCCATCTCTGCCTCAGTTTATTATGCAACCTTGCTCAAATAGTCACCCTCCATGGGCCTTTTTCTCATCTATACAATAAATAGAACTAGCCAATCTAGAATGACCCATTTTCACATTCTAGGAGTATGCATTATCTTGAGAGTATGGACTGTGCTTTCTCTTGCCCTACTTTACAGTACCTAGAACAGACCTCAACAGGAAAAAAAAAAAAAACCCAAACAAACAAAAAAACTGATAAGGAGAATGGTATAGATTTAAAAATCACCCTGCCTTTTTAGGGAAGGCCTCTCTGTTTGTTTTTTGTAACGCTAACATATATCAATGTTTGTAAAGAAAAAGGGAAACCTAAGTCCAACCAGAGTCACTGCTCAAGGGTACAAGTAACTCAGCTTCTAAAGATCATGCTCTATTTCTTATTCCGTGGGAATTTCATAAGAACCAAATATGATTAGGTTTTCCGAGCTATAAATCTCTGCTGTATATATACACCCACTTACCCCAGGATTTGAAACAAAGATGTGAAAAAAACCTGGCCATCTACATGTGTTCAGTATTCCTGCCTGCCCAACATAATCACTGAGCCTTAAACTGGGGAAGAAGGTTGTCTGACATCTTTTGTGTGGGAGAGAAAACTCCAGTTTAATGAATGCTTTTGTGATTCAAATTAATTTTAAGCCAGGCCCTTCCTAACTAGCATTGGTGGCCTTCATTTATATTTTATGAGCCTGCCTATTCTAGCTGCTGGAGCTAAAGGAATCAAAAGAAACCGTAAAGTTAGTTTGATGCTTTGGGATTTAAAGCCTCCGGTGGGGAAGGCATTTTCATGGGCATTTTATGCAGGAGAGGCACTGCTAAATGTGCAATGCTGAAAGAGACAGATTACAGGAAAATTAAATGTAGGCTTTAACTGAGAAATAATCATTTTCTATGAAAGATAATGACTTCTCTTGAGGCCAGTATCAAGATTTATTGGCCCAAGAGGTTAATATTGATCAAAGCCAAGGCAAGCAAAATATTAGACCTTGAAGTAGAGTAATCTTGATATTGAAGTCTTGCCACTGACTGAACAGGTCAATATATCTGGATGCCAAAGCCCAAAGCTTTGTACACATAATGCTGGATGAGATTAAATATGTCTAACACCTTCCTGGGATATACTTTCTCTTCTCTGGCCCAAGTCATTTTCTGGCTGTCCTTCCTCTACATATGAGAGGGTTTCGGCATGGGTTTTTATTATTTGAAAAGTGGTAGTTCCTTCCCCATGACAGAGTCATTCAAGGGCAATACTGGAAAGACATCAAATCCTCCATATAGATGCCCCTGAGCAGCTTGGTCACATAGGTAAATAATGTTTATGAGAAGCACCTCACTCCAGTTGTATATCTGCACTATCAATCCTTATCATTCAATGCCAAACCAATAGCCATAAGACTGGAAACTATTGAACTTGAGAGGGATCTGTGGAGTTTCAATATTGGAGATTTATTGCTGTGCCAAACTTGTATGTGCAAAATACATAATTCTGCCCACATGGACTCATAAATCCAAAGGAGTCAGCAATAAATAGAAAAATAAAAAATTACAGACTAATTTGTTCAGAAAACTAGAAACAAATCAATATGAAAGCTATAGCTCAAAGTACCTATATTTTCAAATTTTACAGATAGATGAACACATTTTTCAGTAAATTTAAAATTTGAGCTTTAAATTTTATTTTAAATATGCATAAAATTCACATTCATTATTTTATCTGGTACTACTTAAATAAAATTTCCTGAACCATTAATACATTAATTTTATAAAGAGTCTCAATCACGTGCCATACTTACATAATATGAAATTGCCATTGTATGACCTTTTACAAGTCACTTTGAAACCCTGGGCCTCCACTTATCCCCAGCTGTAAAAATGAGGGGATTGGAGAAGATGAACTCTTAAGTATCTAACAGTTCTGACATTCTATGATTATAAGGCTTCTTGAGTCTATCATTCCCCCAAATTTTAAATTTCTAATTGAATTAGAAAAACCACCATAATGAAACTTAATATCCCAAAATGCCATAATCTTACTACAAATTAATATAAGCACACCAAAATCAGACTTCGAGAAGTTAAATTAAGAGAAAAGTTACCATTCACATTACAAAATGATTCTTCACTTTACAAGGAAATAACAACTAGCTCTTATGGCATATGATATATAAATATTAGATTCACACACCACTTTTCAGAGACATATCCTTTATCAGTCAGAGCAAAGTATACCAGGCTTGTGTGTTCATTACTGTCTAAATGAGCTCCTATAATTTTTTTAAACCCACTGAGTCATAAGCATACACTATCAATAAGTCATTTCCCCATGTTTCAGACCACAAATACTAAGATTTGTAAAGAGACAAGCAGCCATGTGAATTTTAGATGGAATTTTTTTCATTTGTTTGTTTTGACCTCTGGCATTAGTATCCACTTCTTAAAGATACATGTTCTTGATTCAGTCTTTTGTACCTTTAACTAGCTCATCCTATAACTTCCCACCATAACCAAGTAGTCATCTTCAAAAATTGAGAATAGCACTTTAGATTATATTGCTGTTTCTCATTTCCATATCTGACAACTGATGATATGTGTCTAGGTGTGGCTAAGAGAGCAATATATGACTACTACTTCCTGTTCCCACTGTGACTGCCCATAGTAGAGCTGCTCCAGAGAGCTTATATTTGAAACTATACATACATAGATACAATCTGAAGGCCATGTTTATGTGTCTGTCTCTGAGAACCTGCCACCCAAGCCTTCATTCCCCCTCACTCTTTTCTACACATTACATCTCTGGGCAATATTGGAAAACACTTCTACTACCACACATTCTTTGAGTATTTCTTTTGTCCTTCTTGTTTATGATCGCCCCCAAACAAGAAGTAACTAACTCCCTGAAACAATGTTCTGGGTCTAGTGTTACTTAGTTCTCATAGTTAATCACCTCATGGATCTTTCTTCAGGAAATCCTCTTTATTATTGAATAAACAGCCATTTCCTAGCATCTCTGCCTAAATATTTATACCAAGGAAAGAAATAATTGTTGCAAAGAGGGGGAAAAAATCCCAAGGACATTTTATATGTACAAATATAGGTCTTTGCATAAATAGCGGTTGCTGTAAGAAATACCTATAATAAATCTCTCACAGTCTTTTTTTTTTTTAATTTCTTTGTCAATTCACTAGAAGGCTAATAATATTCCACAACCCGGAAATGGTATTGTTATTTTTAAGAAGAGAGACTGAGTCACATAAGAGAGGCAAGGCCATGAAGAAAAAATCAAGATAAAACCCATTCTTATCAGCAAACTGAGAACTCTTTCATGAATCATCCACCTGGTGGGTAACCTGTCTCTGTAGACTGGCCTGGGAATTCCTATTTCTGCCAACCAGGAGATCTTAGAATGGTCTAATATGTGATAAAACTTTGGTATTCATGAGGAAAAAATGCCTATAGCCCTCAACACCATTGGAAAATTCTGATTCAGTGCTCATCCTGAATTTACCCACAATATTAATATGTGAACTGGGATTTCATCTTACAAGTTCTAGTCTGAACTACCTGTCAAATTCAGACAAGGATCCGTTTCATATCATGTAAACTATGTTAATAAAGCCTAGAAATATGATCTTGCTTCTCATTAAAGCATTCCACCTTTTAGAACCATTTTAGATCTCCAACCCTTGTCATCAAAAGCATAACACTAATACTTTTAAATTAACTATCAGGCCTACAGAGAAATGTCTTTTTCTATGACTATTTCCAGATTAGTATTTGACTTATTCAGTAGCTCCCCTCCCCAACACACACACACTCAAAAAAAAAAAAAAAACCCAGGAGGATTTCTTTTTTCTTTTAGTGCTATTATTGTTCTTTGGATTTTACTCTGATTTGCTCATAAAATACTATGGGGGAAAATAGCATTTTGTATTACCAGTTCTTATTGGTGATTAGTCTGTGAAACTTAGGAATATGGCATGATTCCTATAAGCAAGTAACTAGAAATGAATGAAGAAAATAGGAATACAAAGGAAATTGATTGAATTCAACCAAAATCTTGTTAAAGCTACAGTAATATATGATCCTTAATATCACACAAGTAGCTAGGGGTCTCCATCTTTCAGCTGTGGGTTTGCCTATTCAACCTCTGTGGTTACTTTTGTTTCATTCTGAATTTCAAAGGACTACAAAGTTATATTTTTCTTCTTTCCTAGTTATATTTCTTTCTTCCCCACCATAATTAATTCCTAGTTACCTTGTTCACTATAGAACAGGTTTTTAACCTGGGATCCTCCAACCCCCAAGGGGTCCATGCATAGATTTCAAGGGAACACTGTGAACTTGAATGGAAAAAAATTACATCTTTATTTTCACTACTAACTGAAATTTAGCATTTCCTTCAATAATTTAAAAACATTCTGAAAAGGGGGTCCATGAGCTTCACTAGACTTCCAAAAGGGTCCATGACACACACAAGAAGGCTAAGAACCCCTGTTCTGAAAGCTATACCTTTATTCAAACTACTTAGAAATTGCCTTAAATTGACACGTGTCATTCCTCAATATAATCATGTAGTTTTTCTCTGGCTTTTATATATCTTATTAAAAAATCAAATTCCTGATATCTGCCTAATCTTTGGACCAGAATGTTATCTGTGGCCCTCAAACATATTTGCATATTTCCATTCTTCTTAGCACTCCTCACCAATTTAGTTATATTATTTTTCTGTCCTGTCAGAATCTTGAAACTTAAACTTGTGATAAAAAGTTACAAGTAGAATTTTTTAAAAAATCATTATGACCTCTTAAAGGAATTCACACCATGATTCTTCCCCTACCCACCTCCACCAAACACCCATTTGGTTCTTCCTCCATTGTCAAAATTCCATTTTTCCCTTTTCTATGTCACTGGCATATATGTGGTCTGTAGAAGCAGTGTCTTCTGTTATTGGAGAGGGCATTGTCTGCAATTTCATTTTCATAATGAGCTTCCCTTATCAGTAGGAGTTACACAGCGGCTCATAGACAGGGAGACATTCTGCTGTCTGGCAAGCTCTGCAAACACAGCTAAAGCATCCCACAGGATTTTTTTGGTCAGTTCAGTGGATACAGAATCTACAATTCCATATGTTTTTTGCTTGGGATCAAGTTGGGAGTCCATAACACTATTTTTTAAGTTGATTTCTTTCTCTTCCATTGGATGTACATCTTTAAGTAACTTCTCAGTCTCCTTTATAGGTGCCATATGCAACTGTTGGGGATTTAAGCACCCTGAGAAATCTTTATTAAAAAGTCTTTCAGAATCAGACTGAGCATGGATAAAGCAGGACTCCATTTCTGTAGGTTGAGACATCAGGGTTTCAGGATGGGTGGCTACTGGTGTCATTGAGCTATCTCTTTTGTTAAACTTGGCTTCTGGCTTTCTCTCTAAAAACCGATATTCGACCCTGAGCTCATCATTGTATTTGCCACTCCTTAAGGATGAATGAACTGAATCTTGGTCATTATGGTCACTTGACTTTTCTCTACAGTCTGCCAAAAGGCATGCTGTTTGATCTGCTCTAAATAACTCATCATAATCCATGTCATACTCTGAATATTTTACTCTTTCCAAGTCCTCTTTGTAATCATCCTTTGCTTTATTATGTGCCATACCAGTCCAGTCCTTTCCTTCAGAATGGCTTGTCTCTTTGAATTTCAGAGTTTCTGGTTGTGTGTGTGTCACCTGTTCTTTGTTCCCTGTATCATCTAATGCCAGCGTATTCTTCCCATCTTCTTTGGATTGTTTTAAGACTGATGCTGGACTTTTACTGGCACTTCTGGACAAAGTTGGACTGGACCAGCAGTTCACTTTTTGTTTCCCTTTGACATCCTGCTGTGGTTCAAGACTCAACAGTTCTTCTTTCCTTTCCAAACTGCTTTCTCTCTTTTCATCCCATCCCAGTGAGTATTCATCCAGAACTGAGTAGGAATTCCCTAAATCCAGAGGTATTGGAGAAAATTCCTCTGGCAAAATCTCATCAGATAAAGAAGATAACTCACCAGTTTGAATAGATGAATCTTCATCTTGTGCATTTTTTGAACCTTCTGGAAATACCACATCTTCTGGCAGAGAAGGGAAATCCTCTGAACTGAAGTCAATATCATTACCATTTGCCCAAAGCACAAGATCAGGAGGAGGAGAAGGGAAATCTTCACTGGGAAAAGAGGAACCCTTCTGTGTTGGGGATGGGAGGCCAGCACTTCCATAGGAAAGCACTTCATCAACAGGGGATAGTATTTCAGACAAGATGCCACCATGGAGAGTAGGAAGACTGTCTCCTTTGGTCTGTATGGAGCCATCAAACCTCACAGCTAGATAGTACTCAGCCTTGGGAGCCATCCTATTGGGTGACCCAGAAGGATATGTCACCAACTTGTGGCCCCCTGAGGTCTTCTGATGCATATCAGATTCATCTGCCTTGTGCTCATACCCTGATTGAACAATTTTCCCATCATGAAAGATACTGGGGCCAGGCACATTATTGAAGTCAGCTGACAATTGCTGAAGGGCAAATTTACTATCTTTGTCAGAAATAGACCATTCTTCTGGATTTTGTTCACATGCAGGTTTAGCTTTTTGGACTGACAAGTTTTGTTTTCCCTGAGACATTTCAAAAGGCAGTGAAAGTGGTTGGCAATTTGCTTTCAAGTTTGGGGATGAAAATGGCATGAAGTAGATTTCTGGGAGAGAAAATTCAGTTTCTTTTTTGCTTGTCTCATCAAACAAAACATCTTTGACTCCAAAGTCTTTCTGATCTTTTCCTTTGCCAAAGGAAAATACACGACTTTGCTGTTTCAAATTTTCATCTGTCTCTGAAATGTCATCCAAGGATGAAGAACAACAGAACATGGGTTCAACACAAACTTCATGCTCTGAACAAGTCTTTTCTTTATCTTCTTTTGGTGCCACATAGGTATCCACTGAAAGCATATCACTCAATTTTAGAGAGGGTGTGTCTTGAGACAGTGGTAACTCAGTCCATGAAATACTTAGCTTTTGTTTCCTGCTGCCAGCCAAACTCGCAATAATTTCAGAAGGCAAGACATTAGTTGAAATATTGTTATTCCCTTGTGTCTTCTGTAAGTCTTGGCAGTTTTCAAAAGGGAAACCATTATCAGGCTGTCTCTCATCACTATTAACTGCCAAAATCAATCCATCTCCTTTACTTGGGGTTACTGATGGATTAGGCAAAGGACTAGAAAGCTGATCCAATGGTTGTTGGTCAGTGAACTCCTGCCATTCATTGACATCTGTGTTTTGTGCATCCTCAATTTCTGAGTCACTTCCCGAAATCAAACTGTCTGAAACATTAACTAGAAAGGCAGTCACTTTCTGAAATTCAGAAGAGGATAGATATGACTGATGACTCTTTAAGTCTGGAGGTGAGTTGCATGGTGATATTATTTTGTCTGAAGAGAGAGATTCTGAACAAGGACTGAGAACAGATCCTGATTCTAAGGAGTCAAAAGGATTGGTATCACATTTGAGTAAGTGGTTTTCATCATATTGAGTATATTTGGATTTCTTCTCTTCGTCTTTTTTGCATTCTGGAATATAAATAAAAATGGAATCGATTTCAAGAGTTAGGTTTAGGAAGCATTTTAAGAAATAGGATGATTCATATATAATCTTAGAGTACAAATAGTGCTCAGAAGTTTCTAGTCCAACCTCCTACTCCAGTATAAAAATCCTGTCTACAATATCCTTGATGGCTTGGGGTGGGGAAGAGGGAGACACAAAGGAGCCAAAGGGAGTTCTAGTGCCTAAGTCTATGGAAGTGATACTAAAATAAAAGGTTCAAAAATGGAAAACTTAGTTGACCAATGAGTCTGAGTGATTTCTTCCTTGAAATAATTTTTTAAGTGAATAAATATTTAGATGTTCTTTATAAACACAACTGTAGGTTATGAGGTCTGGAAAGGATCTTAGAGATCATTTATCCAGCTCCCTCATTTTATAGAACCGCAAGTGATATCCAAGTGTATGAAGTGATTTGCCTAAGGTCACAAAGTAAATGAATGGCAGAGCAAAGACTGAAAACTAGGACATGGTATCTAAATAAAATATTAGAAAATTTGATTTTAGAATTAAGTGAATGGTGGTATTTATTTTAAGGGTAGAGGTAATCCAAAATTGAAAGCTATTTTAATCTATCTTGTAATACACTGTGATTTAGGATAGAGGGGAGCAAAAAGTTTTAGATTAAAATTAAAATTAGGGGCAGCTAGGTGGCGCAGTGGATAGAGCACCAGCCCTGGCACCAGGAGTACCTGAGTTCAAATGTGGCGTCAGACACTTAACACTTACTAGCTGTGTGACCCTGGACAAGTCACTTAACCCTCATTGCCCGACAAAAACAAGCAAGAGAGGAGAAATAAGCTTGCTTAGCTCTTGGGAAAGATGGACCTGAAACGTTTTCCATGTATGTGAGTATTAATACAACATAGGAAATCAGGGTTTTTCTAACTGACATGGGACTAAAGCCAAACTCTGCTGATTTGGCTAGGTGGTACTGTAAATAGAATGCTGGGCCTAGAGTTAGGAAGATCTGAGTTCAAATGTAGCTTCAAACACTAGTTGTGTGACTCTGGACAAGTCACTTAACCCCAATTGTCTCACTTAAAAAAGTTTTTTTACGGCCTCAGACACTTAACACTTACTAGCTGTGTGACCCTGGGCAAGTCACTTAACCCCAACTGCCTCACTAAAAAAAAAATTTTTTTTAATTAAAATTAGGGGCGGCTAGGTGGCACAGTGGATAAAGCACCGGCCCTGGATTCAGGAGTTCCTGAGTTCAAATTCGGCCTCAGACACTTGAAACTTACTAGCTGTGTGACCCTGGGCAAGTCACTTAACCCCATTGCCCCGTTAAAAAAAAATTAAAATTAGTCTGCATTTCCTGAACCCATATTCACTGGGCAGTGGAGGAAGGTAGCAGAACAACTATGTTAGATGGGAAAATGGAACAATTTGCCTCATGAGGTAGTGAGCTCCCTGTCACTTCAGTTTAAATATTGATCAAGATAACTTGTTGGCATTCTCATAGAGGGAATTCACATATTCTACAGATGATGGGACTAGATGATCTCTAACATTTGCTCTGGCTCTAGGATGAAGGCTCAGGATATGAATTATATAATTAGCATAAATCTAAGGTTTGTGTGCATGTAATACAACTGTCTGCTACAAAAATAGAACCTGCCTTACCTTGAATGGAAGAGCTGTGGCATATCTGGACAGTGTCCAATGGAACTTCTCTAGACTTATCCTTTGTCCTATGAAGACATGTACAGATAATTCACAGAGCTGGTCAAAGTGCTCAGAAAAAATTAGGTACCAAAAGCAGCATAGTGTACTGGCAAGAGGATTACTTTTAGAGTCAGAGCATCTGGTTTTGAATCATAGTTCTGCTATATATGCTCCCTGGATGACCCAAGACAAGTAACAACCTACCTCGCTGAGCCTCAGTTTACTCATCTATAAAATGAAAAGGGTTGTATTAAACAATTTCTAACGTTTCTTTTAGTTCTAAAGCTATGATCCTTATGTCCCAAGAAGGTCTGCTTTTTTCAGGGAAATGAAAAACATTCCAAAAAAATATTGTAATCGCCCTTAAGTCTCTGTTATCCATAAGTCTCCACATAGATATTTCTTCATAGAATGGGCCAAACAACTTCACAAAGCTTCATATATTCGCTTGCATAAGGCCATTTTCAGCAGGATAGATACTTTGGGTTGTTTATACTAGATGCCTAGAGCTACATTTGTGATTGGGTCAGAGGTCAGTCCACAATAAGTTTTTCCCCTCTGTTAGGGCTTCAGAACAGGCAGCTGCTTCAATGGTGTGTTTGGAGAGGCAATGAAAACTGTCCATGAACTGAAATTCTCACCATTAAAGTCATTAGTGAATCAGACAACAGAGTTATGAGCATTGTATATAGAAAATCCTGGTGAAAATGCATATGCATTACCTGAGAATAGCCCTCTCCCACTGGCACATTCATAGACCTCTGTGGACCAGATACCTTTCTTTGTATCCCCAGTGATTAACACAGTTCCTGGCACATAGTAAGTACTTTAAAATGTTTGTTGACTAAGTGAACTAACTTCTGTATTTTCTCCCCACAAGTAATGAGATATAGTGTTGGTCAAATTCAGTATTGCATTACCTGTATGGAATAAGGCTCAGGTTACCAGAAGGCCAAAGAGTCAAGGACATCTGGAAGAGGCAGGGGAGGGAGCTGATAATAAATTCCACAAATTTTCCTGGAGCTCAACTTGTGTGTCAGGATCAAACCCATTCCATGGGACCTTACTGAGGCCATCATCTAACTACTGTACTGAAGTTCCTGTCATACACAATAGTTTTATGTAAAGAAGAGACAAGTACCTTTGTTGCCTTCTTTTCTCTTTTTGTGGTTCAACTATTGGACACTTAATGACATCTGAGTCTAGTCTTGAGCACTCCTGATTTTTTCTATTGTAAATAACCTGCCAAAAACATGTTTAAGAAATAATGAGTCAGTCCATTTTGATGATTTGGGACAAAATTTTTTGGGGAAAAAAAAGGAAGCTACAAACAGGTCCAGGACCATCCTTGCAAATGGCTGCTGTGAGAATCTTTTTTTGGATGCTCCTTTTGGGCATTTAGTACCATTATTAATCCCACTTGGTTTGCAACTGGCAGAGCAAATTAGTCCAGCATTGCATGTCCTTACACACAAAAGGCCAACTTGTGTTCCCACCCTAAGTAATGAGTGATGAGATAACTCAGTAACCCCTGGTGTGCAGAACCCCTCAAACTGTTCACTTACATTGTCCTCCTGCTGAGAGGACTGGCCTTCTTCCTGGCCAGTCAAACTTCTTTCCAATTTTGAACAATTTAGTTCATTTTTTTGTGCCTGTACATATGTCTTGTCTCTTGCTAATGAGGCTTTTGTAGCTTCACCTGTGAGACAAAAAATATTAGCCCCAAACAGCAGCATCAAGTATGATCTTCTGTTTGGGAATGAATGTCTGACACTTCTTAAATGAAGGATGTTCTAAATGACATTCTGGGTCAGCTTACTTTGAGGTCTTTTTTCCACCACATTAGGCTTGAATTCAGTCTTTGAATTACATTCCTCTGTCCTTGTAGTTGGCTTCTACAAATTATAAAAGGTTGAAATAAGTACGGAGAGGACAAGAGGAAAGAAATAATAAGAAGCACATGAAACAAAAAAAATACTAATATTTGCAAACTAAACAGATTATTATAAGCAAATAACTGGCTTCCAGAAGGTTTGTCATACAGCAAAGACCTGATACGGATCTTGTTTGATTTCCAAAGAGCTTTCTTGCTGTTGACGTTGCCAAATAGTACAGTATTGTTCAGCAGGCTCTGAAAGACAGAGTTTCCTAGTGTTAGCAAGTTGTGTAACATAGCAAGGGGCAGGACCTGGTCTCAACAGAACTGAAGTTGGAAAAGGTTGTTTTCTCTATTATACACACACACACACACACACACCTTCGATCTTCATATTTCTACATTTAGCACTCCCTCTTTCCAAGCACTCAGACTTCAGGTCCACAACCTAGAACCTATTATTTCCCCCTCCATAGCTTTTAAAACTGACTAGTTTTAAATCCCTACTCCTTTCTCTGATAGGATAAGAGGTCAAAGAGCTAGAAGAGACCTTGAAGGCCATGTAGTTCAACCTTCTCATTTTACACATGAGAAACTGAGGCCCAAGAAAGGTAAGTTACTCACCCAAGGTGATTCAGGTAGCAAGGATCAGAAGCAGAATTTGAATCCATGACCTCTGACTCCAGATCCAATGTTGTTTTTTTCCTACTCCTTTAAAACCCTTCTCTCTGCTAGCTAATCTAATAAATTAATTTATACTTAGATGTCAATGGCCAATAATGGTATAATTCCTTCCCCTTCTCGCTTGATAGATTTGTATTTAAACAGAGATGTCTAGTGCCTTAACTTATGATTGGTGTGATTAATAATGGGAATTCAGGTACCGTGATAGATTGGTTTTGTTGGAGGCCTTTCATCCCTCCAACGTTTTCTTCCCCCTCGCCCCGCCCATACAGACATACATATATACACACATACACACAATATACTATAGAGAGAGATGGTTCTTCTTCCTATGCAGCTATCCAGAAAATTCAGCATATCTCTAAAAGTTTATTTGTATAAGAATATAACTAAGAAACTTAGGCTGGGAGCAAGGGTATCATTGTCAACAGTTTCCCTATCAGTTGAATAAGTATTTGGTGCCTATTTTTAAAATACTACTACCATAACAGGACCACCAAACTACTAACTTTTGAAAAACAGGAACTGGGAGAATCAATTACAATTCAAGCCTGAGTTAGTACATTTCCATCTCAGCAGCCTAGGTATTTTGATATCCAATACCAAGGATGTATAAGAAACCAATTCATAAAACCTAGGATGTAACATCTTAACATGTATCAGGAAATAGTATGGCACCTGAATGACAAGAAGGTAGATCCGGCAATAAGCAAGTGAAATGTTTATTACTGCATATGAGGTGAGGGGAGAGAACCAATTTCTCTTCTTATTACCTTCTATCTGACTTTTTAAGCATTCATGAAAAGAATAGTGTCAGAAAAGGACTAAATTTTGAAGGTGATTAGTTATTCTTGAATTAATCTTATACCCCAAGGATCTATTTGATGATGTAAAGATTTTGCATGGCACCCAGTATATCTCAACCATAATAGGTATTGATACAATTATACCAATGTTCACATTCTTGATAAATGCAAACGTATTTGTTGGTACCAGGGAGAGAGGGTGAAAGATTGTGGATGACTCATTGTAGCCAATTTCCCACTGTTGATGCATGCGATCCACAGAATCATCTTCAGATAGTATCATTTGTGGTTTGCTTTTAAAAGATCATTTGAATTGCTACTGTAAAAGGATAATGTTTTGGACTTAATACCTGTTAAGCAAAATGTATTTTTCCTTAATGATACTGACATTACTGCATGCCTTTCCTTTTCGCTCGTAGAAGCATCATCAGCTGCAAAATCAACAATACCTTTATTTTCCTGGTCGTCATTCTCCACGAACTGGCCCAGAGTTTGCTCCCTGTGGTCAGGCATGTTACTGACCATTGATCTGTCCTTTCCCCCCTTCAGCCACTGTGGCTGTAGGCATGAGTCCTCATCAGGTAGCCCCCGGAGCTCCCTCTCAGCAAGAAGGCTGCAAGGCAGTTCAAAAGAGCAGTTAATGTTTTCTGACCCAGATCATGCTCCTCTCATGGGAACCACCATCCTGATAGGACTCTGTGTCCCCAGGGCTCTGCTGCATTGTCATTCTGTAGGAGGGGAGGGGGATTCTTCTTGCTCTTAGGTTATATAGTCATCATTCCTGCATGGACTGGGCAAGTCTGAATTATGTCTCACTCACAGATTGCATCCTTAATCAAAGCTGTGTGCTTTTTGTTACAATGAATGAGTGGGGATAGATGATTCAGTGGTGCCTATCCACAAGTGCTTGAGACAACATAGTCAGTGACCCACTCACAATGATCACTGGAGCATCACTGTCTTGCTTTCAATAAATGCCTGAAATAGATTTCCTAACCTCCACCCCCAAATGATTGCAAATTCCACCCATTCAGACTCTGCCTTTCTAGTCAGTCAGATGGGGTGGGGGGAGTTAGAACACCTCCAGGTTTCCTGTTAGGCTGGTTTCTGGAGCATGTATTTCCAAGCCAACATGTTATTACAAAGCCTGAGATTTAACTTGAAAGTGTCCTCACATTTCTCTATGTACCTTCTCAATAATTTTTTTTCAATCTCCCCCCCCCCAAATTGGAAGTCACTACAAATAAACCCCATTATGACTTCTGGGGTCTTATCCAAGTGTGACATTAGACTCTTTACACACAAGTTCAGTTCTATAATCCAATGTCATCAAAATGCCTGTCTTTAACTGGCTCTGGTATTCTCAGCAACCTGGGAAGATGCTTTTACAAAAAGCAGAAGAGTCAACTTCAAATTGTAAAAGAAATATTGAGCGTCATGAATGCATATAAGGGACAGCCAAGATAAGAATAGAGAGGCAACTACAAAGCATGACATTTAAGGAATATTTGAAGAAATGGAAAAGTTAAACCTGGAGAAATAAAGACTCATTGAGAGCATAATTCTCTTTACATAGCTGAAGGCCTGTCATTTGGAAGAGCTACTAAATTTGTTCTATATAGCTCCAAAGTAAAGAGCTAGTCAGGCCCCAAGAATGAAAGTTACAAAGAAGGAGTTTAGTTCAGCATAAGAAGTTCTTATCTATGAGAACTGTCCAACAATTGAATGGACTACCTTATGAATTATTACTCAATGGAGGTCTTCAAATGGACTAGACTAACCACTTACTGGGAATGCTAAAGAACAGATTTCAGCACTATGTGAAACGCTGTATTGGATAATTTCTAAAGTCCCCTACAATTCTAAGATCTGATTGTCTTCTTTTAGGCCAAGTGTTCTTAACCAGAGGTCTCAACTTTTTTAAAAAATTGGTTTCCTGGGCGGCTAGGTGGCGCAGTGGATAAAGCACCGGCCCTGGATTCAGGAGTTCCTGAGTTCAAATCCAGCCTCAGACACTTGACACTTACTGGCTGTGTGACCCTGGACAAGTCACTTAACCCCCATTGCTCCGCAAAAAAAAAAAAATTGGTTTCCTTTACAATCTTATTTTATTTTATGCATCTAAAGCCATTATCCCGAGAAGTAGTCCATAGGCTTCACCAGACTACATAAAGTAGTCTGACACAAAATTGGTTAACAGCTGCAGTTTAAGGCCCTTTCACTTTCCCAGATGTTGGTGGGTCTTTCTGCTGCATCTATCAAAGTACAAAATTGCTATAGGAGGTATACTTTATGACTTGAACTGCTTTCACCTATGAGCTAGGGAAGAGACACACATGGCCAAATCTTTCCAATAGCCACCTCTCCCAGACCACTAGGAAGAGAGTTAGTTTTGCTACTTTCAAAGTAAGGTACAACAAAATCTTAAAGCTTTAGTTAAAATATTTTTACAAAGGGTTCAGGATTTTTAGTTGGTAAGCCTATATCAACTCCAATCCTAGAGTATTTGCCTGTGTAGGGATAGGGAAAGAGGTAGCTGCTAAACTTCTTCATTTTCCACCCCAACATCCTATCATCACCTGTCCAGGTGCTTTGCTTCCAAGCATCCTGGGAGAAAAAAATGCTTGTTAATTATTTGGGAGAGTCCTAATCAATTAAGCCTAGTTCCTATAGGCATTATCATTGTCATCAATGTAAAATATTTATTGTTATAATGCAAAGAACAGTATAAATTTTCCCATATTGATCAGGAAAAAAAGAATGACAGCTTTCAGCCATACTTTTCCTTTCTCCATATAGGAAACCCATGGCTCTTCTTCAGTAATAACAACACCTTATATCCAGATAGTAAGTACTTCTGACACCCTGAGGGCTTTTGTTTAAATTATTTCACTTTACTTAACCAGTAAATAATTATTGAGTGCTTACTATGTGCATGGAACTTAATTCTCATAATAGTCTTGTGAGATAGGATAGGTATATTATAATCACATTACAGATCAAAGGATAAGCAAAGTGAAACGAGATATCTTAAAGTAGGTTGGCCAATTAGTGGCAGAACTGGGAGCAGAATACCAGTTTCAGGAAATTAAGGTCTCTTCTATATACAGGACACTGTACTACACTGAACTATACCTTCACCTACATACTACACTGATACACTATACACCATGTACTATACTGATCTTAGCCCTCACCCTTACCTTTGCACTCACTCTGGATCTGTACAGGGTATAGGTAAATATAGAGAGTTTAATGGCCACTGGTTTAATATTTCTTTATCTCATATTTTGTGCTTCCCAAAGACAGCATGGACTCTCTCTACTTAATTCTTTATGCACTGTGTTGAAATTAGTGCTGCAGATAATGCCACATGGAATAAAGCTTTGGATAAAGGTTTTTGATATCAAGAGTTGTAGTATGTGGGCTTAGGGTGGATTGGGCATGACCATATAACTGGACCAATCAACTAAAATGACCCAGATTTATCTGTTTCCCCTGAGAGGGAAGTTGAAGGCTCTTTTCTTTCCTTTTCCAGTCCATGGGGCTACATTAGGAGAAATAGGTTGAAAAATAAGGGGGAAAGTCTCTGTTGATTTATTTAATGCTGATCTGGATACAGTTTTCTTTTAAGATATACTCAAACCCTCCCCCCCCTTCTCACTTCATGAACCCTCTCCACTTTTCCCCAAAGCTGACATTCAGCTCCCAAGACTCAAGAAGCACTCTCCATCCTGGAAAGATTCTGCTAACTACTTGGGCTAATGGTCACTGTGTCACCATAAGCAACCTTCTCAGTAATGAGCAGGAAAAGTGCAGCCAAGAAACCTTTTTAAAGATGCCCGTGACTTGTAATCAATAGGAACATGAATTATAGATCAGTTTCAAGCTGAGATTTATTTGAAAACTGCACCCACAGGGAAGCAAAGTACAGTACTGACGCATTGGCTGTTGGAATAGGGAATTACTTCCTTTTACTCAGAGAGATTTTTTAAATAGTCCCTGACCTTTCCCTAAAATAAATAGTACTTCAAATATTCCAAAACCTGTAAGTGGCTACTGTGTATCACTGAATCTGTTTTGGCAGACCACTACTCGGTGTGAGGCTCCCTTTTTCAAAATATCTTTCCTTCAAATGTCACATCTCCATCATCATTCACATTATCTACTGCATTGATTGAGCATTAATATTTGAAGGGTAGGGAAATAGGTCATGATTTATTGGTGCAACAATGTTTATAGATTATAAAGTCATTTTAGGTAGCCAGCCACTGAAAGGAAGTTTTCTAAATGGAGATGTATTTTCCTAGAGGTCAGTGATCCACTTTAATTAAACCAATTTTCATTTCAAAGGGAAAATTAGGATTTACACAGTGTTTTTCAAGAAATTCCTTGATGAATAGTGAGGCCAATACCTTTCTGTGTCAAATAGCTCACTCTCAATTAACAGTCATTCAGTGGGGTCACCTGGACTGATTCAGCACAAATTTCAAGTATTTCTTTCCTATAGGGATCTCAAGGAATGTATAATGTTACACAATGCTGTGTGCCTATCCTCTTTTTATATTCAAGGAAATAAATAATAAAATTATTGGGACTTCACAGAAATATAATTCTGGCTCAAGTATTTGTCTGCTCATTCAGCCAAACCATACTGCAGCTTCCTAAATCTTAATGGCAAGACAGTTGGGGTGGGGAAAAGGGGTGTAGTGTCAGAGTTAAGATTTCAAAAGGGGCAGCTAGGTGGTGCAGTGCATAGAGCACCAGCCCTGGAGTCAGGAGTACCTGAGTTCAAATCTAACCTCAGACACTTAACATTTACTAGCTGTGTGACCCTCGGCAAGTCACTTAACCCCAATTGCCTCACTAAAAAAAAAAAAAAAAAAGATTTCAAAAGCCCATGTATGGCCTCATAAAGAAGATGGAAACTAATGGGACTTCACATTCATATATAAGAAGTCCAATTTGTTCTTCCAGATCATACTGAAATTGCATCCCTAAGTCAAGTTGTTAAGTCCCCAGAAGAGAGGAAGCCCAATGGACAAGTCATCCCTATAGAGCACAGCACAGCACCACATGCAGACAGGTGCATCAAAAATGATTTTTAATGTTAAGGTTCAGGTTACCTAACCACCCCCCCCAAAAAAACCAAATCACACTCACTGTGTGTTCTCACAGCATTTCAGATTTTCCCCAGGGTCAGGCAAGATTGAAGCTGATCTTCCTATGTGAGATGATCTTGAAGACAACAAACCCTCTGGACTCCTGGCCAGCCTCTCGGGTCTGAAGGCTCTCTCAGCTTCGGACTTCTGGCCTTCTTTAGCTTCTGACCAGGGACTGGAAAACTACAAAAAACAGTCCAGATTACAACCTTTCAAACCTTGCCAGTGAAAAGAGGCAGAATTCACTATTAGGAGTTTTTTGTTTGTTTGTTTGGTTTTTTTGTGAGGCAATTGGGGTTAAGTGACTTGCCCAGGGTCACACAGCTAGTAAGTGTTAAGTGTCTAAGGCCGAATTTGAACTCAGGTCCTCCTGACTTCAGGGCCGGTGCTCTATCCACTGTGCCACCTAGCTGCCCCGGGTTTTTTTTTTTTAATGTACATAATTGGCAAAGAGGTTATATGCTTGCCCAGAGGAAAGGGTAAAAGAACTGAAGGACAGTTGGGAAGTCAACAGCAAAGAAAGTACATTTATGTCTATGTAAATGGGTTTTGCTGGAGCAGATTAGGCTCACAATGCTAAATTAGCATGGATTATTTCCTAGAGCAACATGTAAATTCCCTCTCGTAGGAGAGGATGTTTTCTTGTGAAGTCAAGAATACCTTCCACTATAAGAATACCTCTGGGGGCAGCTAGGTGGCGCAGTGGATAAAGCACTGGCCCCAGATTCAGGAGGACCTGAGTTCAAATCCAGCCTTGACATTTACTAACTGTGTGACCATGGGCAAGTCACCTAACCCCCATTGCCCCGCAAAAAAAAAAAAAAAGAATACCTCTGGCCTTAACTTTACCAACTTCATTTCCTTCAGTTCCCCACAGAAATGTTGATTCAGAATCTTAGAATCATAAAATATTCCTCAGGTGAAAGACAGAATGTCTTGTATATTCCAAAACATTCATCACAGCATTTTTTCTGACTAGAAACAGTCAGTGCCTAATGAGTGGGGAATGACTAAACAAACTGTGGAACACAAATTTAATGAACTACTTACTGCACCCCATATGATGAATATGAAGAAATCAGAGAAATATGGAAAAACTTATGTGAACTAAAGGAAAACACAGTAAGCACCACCAGGAAAACAATATACACAATTACTGCAACAATGTAAACAGAAAGTGTAAAATAAAATGAACACTTGCTGAAGGGTAGCTTCAGAGAAGAAAAATGTACCTCTCACTATTCATTGCAAAGCTGGGGAATTAGGCTATTGAATATCGCATAAATTGTGAGATGCCACTGACTTGTTGGCCAGTTTTGTCAATTTTCCCCCTCCTTTCTCCTTTTTAGACCCTTTTACAAGTGATAGCTCTCTTGTTAGTAGAAGGGGAAGGAATATATTTAGAAACAAATTAAAATAGAAATCATCAATTTAAAAAGAAAAAGATTTGAAGGGGCAGCTAGATGGCATAGTGGATAGAGCACCGGCCTTGGAGTCAGGAGTACCTGAGTTCAAATCCAGCCTCAGACACTTAATACTTAACTAGCTGTGTGACCCTGGGCAAGTCACTTAACCCCAATTGCCTCACTAAAAAAAAAGAAAAAAGAAAAATTTGAACAATCCCAAAGCATTAGAACCAGAGGATTAAAAGTCATTGCAGGGGCAGCTAGATGGCGCAGTGGATAGAGCACCGGCCTAGAAGTCAGGAGTACCTGAGTTCAAATCCGGCCTCAGACACTTAACACTTACTAGCTGTGTGACCCTGGGCAAGTCACTTAACTCCGATTGCCTCACCAAAAAAAAAAAAAAAAGTCATTGCAACCACAATTTCAGAGAACCTATAATGAAGCATGCTACCTACTTTCCAACAGAGAATTGACAGACTCAAGAGGACCAGTTAATACATATTTTTTGGACATAGCCAAATGCAAGAATTTGTTTTGCTTGACTATGCATGTTTGTTACAAGGCTTTTCTTTTTCTTTTTCTTAATGGGTATGTAGAAGGGAGAGTAAATAGATTTTTGCTAAAATTTCAACTTTTAAAAATAAATGAATATGATATAAAAAAAACAAATGGCATCAATAAAACAATGAAAAAAGATTAGAAGTCATCTAATTGGTCCAACCCACTCATTTTATGGAAGAGGAAAATGAGGCCCAGGGAAGAGAAGTAACATTTCTAATGTCACTCAGATAGCCAGTGACAGAGGTAGGACTAAATCCCAGGTCTCTTGACTTTTCATGCAATGCTCTCTCCCACATTATACTCTATACATGTGTTATCCTTTGCAGACTAAAATGATGCTACTAATCCACCAAGAGTAAGTACTATGTTGTTATTTGTCTTTATATTCCTAGTGCCTAGAATAGTACTTTCTAGCTAATTGTTTTAGGTGCTTAATAAATTTCTGTCGAAAAATCTTGAGTAGAGGGCCATAAGAAGCTTGAGAGGTCTGTCTCTTTAAAGGCAAGCTTCATTTACCCACTCACATTTTCTAACCTAGTTCCCTTCCCACCTTGTGTCCAGAAGCAAGTATTGGGAAGCCAGGGTTAGGGATCCTGACCATGACTGTGAGATAGAATCAAGCTGATACACTCAGAGATGGACCATAGGATCCACTTTCCTTAATGGACATTTGATCATCCAACCACAAACATAATTCAATGTACATAAAACAATATGGCACAGGGCAGCTAGGTGGCACAGTGGATAAGGTACCGGCCCTGGATTCAGGAGTACCTGAGTTCAAATCCGGCCTCAGACACTTGACACTTAACTAGCTGTGTGACCCTGGGCAAGTCACTTAACCCCCATTGCCCTGCAAAAAAACCCAAAAAACAAAACAAAAACAAACAAAACAATATGGCACTCTAGAACATAGATTTGGAAAATACTACATCCAGGCTTGGAGGCTAAGTATCTCAGATAAAAGCAGTGATTCAATATCATATTCTCCATTTCTCTATCTGTGGTAACATTTCTGCACTAAAGAAAAATTATTTCCTAGAAGGTATAGAATGGTAAAAAAAAAAAAAACCCAGAATGATGGCATTTAACATTTTCCACTGTTTCAACAAGTTTTATGTGGGGTTTTTTTGGTTACATTTACCTTTATGAATAGGAGCTAGTACTAAAGTCCTGCTCTAATATCTCATTGTGTCATAGAAGTGGCCCAGAGTTTACAAAGGCTATGCTAGTGAGGTGTAAGCTTCAGCAAGTCCTGTCAAGCCAGAAAGACTTTGAGTAAAGGTCTAATGAGCACAATGTGTCTGTCATCTGAGGACCAAGTTTGGAGAGGCTTAGCACAAGAAGGGTACCCACTAGGTTATTATTATTAGGCCACAACAGTTCATGAAGTCCATCTCAAATAAGGCATTGAGGAAGGCAGCTCCATTAGTGGCAGTAATGGAGTGCCCCAAACTGATCCATAGGGGCTGATCTTTTGAAATACCAGAGTACAAATAGGGAATTCAGGCCTTTTTCATTTCCATATAGAGATATCAGGACAAAAAACATAGTCAACAGCTCACTGTGGTTATTTTTAGAGATAATCAGTTTACCTGGTGTCTGCTAGCTAGGCCATGAAATTCCTGTTGAAGATGACCTGTTGACTGATGTATTGTTAGGATGTCCTTTTGTTGTGTCAATAGAAGTTTTCTCTCCTGATGAGCCACTTCATAAATCTTTTGTAGGTGTTTAAGTTCCACCTGAATATGATAAAGAAGGATAAAACAGGCATTAATAAAAGAGCCAAGATGAGAAGCATTTGTGCATCTTGGAAAGGTGTGAAAATCATATATATTGACATCTGGAAATTGTGCCCCTTATATTACTGTCTATCAAAGGCTTATAATAGTTGATAAGAGACTGAACCTGTGATTTCATTTATATAGGCAGCTCCCTATACAGGTCAGTATTGTCTCTTTCAATTCAGGTTAGCACTGTCTCTGACTTATCTTCTTATAGAGTCGTCTGAGACACTGAAAGCTAAAATGATTTGTTTAGCGCCACAAAGGCAGTGTGCAGCAGATAGGACTTGAACCAAGTCTTCCTGGCTTTGGGGCCAGTTCTCTATCCATTAATTGCCCTATGCTACTTCCATGTTACACATGACCTTCACAAAATAACTAGTAGAGAGTGGGAATTTTCTGTAATTAACATGTACATTTTTTTTAAAAGACCAAGTTCAAAAATGTTTCTCTCATTGCACTTCTGTCCATGTGTTATGCCCAAGGCAACGTTCAATCTTCCCTACCATTATTAGTCCTAGCTCTGGTAATACCAAAATAGCATTAAATGCAGGTTTTAAGCGGGGGAGAGAAGGGCCATAGGGTGGAGAGTGGGAAGAGGAATACCCTAACATATAATACAATAAATACTATGAAAGATAACCTCAGGGTCTGTCTCTGATGGAAGCTCTAAGGGGGCAAAATTGGGGAAGGTTAGATTTGTCTGGTTAGAATGAGTTCTCTAATGTTAGTTTATGCTAAAGTAGGAATACATTTTATTCTCAATTTACCCACTAAGTCCCCGCCTTCTCCAAGATTCTTGGATTTGGTTGCAAGTCTGTGTTCACACCATGACATTAAAGATTTGATCCTATTTCTTTTTCTGCCAATAAACTCTGTGAAAGCAGTGACCATATCTTAATTATTCTGGTATTTCTCCAAGTCCCTAACACACATGGTAGGTGTTTACTGAATTGTTATTGAATAAATAATGAATTCATACACCTCTCCAGATTGTAGAATACTAATCATTTTCATTTTTCCCTAACCCAGAACTCCCTCTACTGATAAAATCACAGGTCCTATCAAAAAACTAGACCAAAAAAATCTTATATTTTAAGCTTCCCTCATACCTATGATCATTTTAGTTATTCTTTGAAACATCTCCATCTCTATACAGCAGGGGCATGAACCACATTTGCAATGTTATCCCAGTAGTGCTATGCCATAAGTTGGTGGAAAACTATGATTTTACTTTCCTTCTACCAATAGTATTTATATATCATTTTTTTGAGAATGTAATACTCATATTTTTCACCTTACTTTGTGATCTGGGGAACAGATCCAAACACAGAATACCAAACAAATAAATTACTTCTCTGCAAGCAAGGAAGAGGACCCATCATAAAGTTTAATTAATGTTTGCAGAACATTTAGACTCCCTAGGTAAAAGTCCATGAACAAGTATCAGTTATTATCAGCAAGACCGGTCCTGCCCAGGGGAAGGAACACATTCTTTTTTTCAAGTCACTAAGATGCCATAGCGCAAAAATCCCTCACCAGACATTAAAAAAGGACCCTAGTGACCTAATAACCACCTTGTCCAAAGAAAGCTTCCAATTGTCTTCTCCCACCCAATCCCACCAGTCCTATATATCTCCTCCTATATTCCCATATTGAAATAAGTATCATAGGGAAAATGGCCATATTTAGCACTTTGAGCCACCTCTTCACTTTGATGAGATAGACGTGGTGCTAGACAAAAGAGCTAAAAGCCCCACCATTCTTCCATGCAGTTATCTCTGTCTGCACCTGAAATTCCCACTATTAGAGTCATAATAGAGTAGATAACATCGACAAGGCTGTCATTTCCAGTAGGCTCCAGCAATTCAATTGACTGTCTTCAGAGTGACATTGGTGCAAATTAGTAGATCAGATTAGCTAGTTGTCACCTGGGCCCCAAGAAATACAAGAAGAACATGGCAAGGAACAGATCTGAGGCTAGGAACCAGAGAAAAGGGCAATCTGAGGTTGCTGAGCCAAGAAAGTAGGGAGAGATCCTTAGCTTAGCAGGTATACAGGGTGGGCACCAAAGAGACAGGAACCGACTTCTGAAAGAAGAGAAGGCAAGCAATTTAAACAGAAGACTTTTGGCCAATTCTTTAATGATTTATGCAATTAAGATTCTTAAGAGAATTCTTATAAAGGTTGTGGCAGTGGGAGTATAACCAAAGCTGTCTGCAAATGGCAGACATTATTTTACAACTGATATGGGCTTCAACTCTAACATCCATAGAATTTAGTTTACCTTTTCTGTAGCTTGCCAATGATCACAGAATCTGAAATAAGAATTTGCAGTCATCCAACTGGATAATACCATTGTCTTAAATTTTCATAAGACCATAGATTCAGAACTAGAAGGGACCTTGAGTGTGATTTAGTCCAACCCTTTCAATTCTGCAAATGAGGAAACTGAAATTCAAAGAGGTTAAATGACTTACCCAAAGTCATACAGTTATATAAGTGGCAGATTCCAGATCCACATTTATGCCCTAACTTCAAATTTAATACTCTTTCCACTGAACTATGTTGCATACTTTATTTTTTGTCTTTAAATGCTACCTGTTGCCATATTCTACCATGCTGACATGTAAGAGGCTTAATGCAAACAAAAAGGTTTAGATGTTCCAGCTTTGCACTGAAACCTTACAGCCAACCCCTGATGTCCTCTGAGGAAGCAGTATTATCATCTTGCCAATGGCCTACCTGTTCTTGCTTCAGATCCATTAGGATTCGGTGCTGTTCCTCTGTCATTAAGCTGTGATCTCTTTTGTTCCCCAAATATCTGTAAATAGTGAGAATAGCAAAAATTATCACAGCATTCTAAAACTGTCATTCTAAAAAGCACTAGTGGGTCAAATCTCAATTATTTGTGTTAATAGCAAGAGGACACAGATAATCCAAAAATTGTTGATATTTGCCTTTAGAATTCATCATCTCTTTTTTTCCCAGTGGTTTTGCACATTCCTAATTCAGTGGGACAGTACCCACATGACAGACTCAGGGAAGCAGTCAAAAAATTTTCTGGGAATAATTTGGAAAGGACAACTTGAAAATGACCAACCACAGTTATTTTAGTTAACTCTAGTCTAGTTGCCTTAGATTAGACCACACATATAAAGATAATAAACTGACTGGGTTCTATCTTTGTTTAGGCTAGTTACCTTCACAAAGAGAAAAAACTCTGTTCCCTAGCCCAAAACTGAGCTCTAACCCTGAATTTACCACTAGGTTGAGTCAGGGGAAAGCTTAATAGTTCAATCACATCCTTCCCTCAAATGACTTGATAATCCAGCCATTGATAATATATCTGGAATAATTCCTCAAACATCACATTCCTCAGGATACTCCCCCAACCCTAATTCCAAATGTCCCACTCCATACCTGCCCATCCCTTTCACTGTACTCTTTGGGAGGCCTATACCATAGAGTTAACAAACTTGCTTTCATTTTAAATCTTTCCTTTTTCTCATTCCTTTCATCTTCTGGCTCCCACTGAGACTTGGCTACCTCCCTATGACATGGAATCCTTGACCACTCAGGAACAGTTGAACTTTTACTCATACCTCTTGATTCCTTGGTTGTGGTTGGGGGATTCATAATTCTTGCTCCCCGTTGTCACTTCCAGACCCTCTTCTTTGAAGTTCATTCAATCAAAATTTACTATCTACCAATTAAGATTCTGGTTACTATTATCTACCAAACACCAGGATCCTCTCCCTACCATCCTGAATAAGCTCAGTGCCTGGCTATCATAGTCTCTCAGGCACCTCCCTCTCTCTTCCTCTTCTTCTTCTTCTTCTTCTTCTTCTTCTTCTTCTTCTTCTTCTTCTTCTTCTTCTTCTTCTTCTTCTTCTTCTTCTTCTCCTTCTCCTCCTCCTCCTCCTCCTCCTCCTCCTCCTCCTCCTCCTTCTCCTCTCTCTCTCTCTCTCTCTCTCTCTCTCTCTCTCTCTCTCTCTCTCTCTCTCCTTCACCCCAATTCCTGATGCCAGGGTGTTCAACATATTCTTTCTTCAAAACCCTTCAAACACCCTAAACTGTCTAGTTCCTCAATCTACTCATTTCCCATGACCTACTCCTCCACTCTACCTCCCCTTCCATACAGAGATCATCACACCCTTGATCTTGCCATATTTTATCATTCTAACCTTTTCCTCTGCTTTACAACCCCTAGATCTATTTTTCATCTTCACCAAGGCCTCCAATCCTTCCACCCCTTAGTTCTTTCCTAGGCCATCACTCTTGCAGTGGCTACACTCTCTTCTCTTCCCTATTGAACCCTTGAAGAACTAGTTCAACTCTATCCTATCCTCCTCTACATTGAGTCCCCCTTACCCTTCTGTTACTTATTGTGACTTGCCAAGCTCTGGCCTTGGAATGCTCATGCCATCCACTAACATTGCTCCTATTCATGTGCCACTGAACAGAGCTGGAAAAAAGTATGACTCTGGGCTGACTACATCTGATACAAATTCATGGTACATTATTTCATCTGAACCTTCATGGCAGCAAGGCAATCTTTTTATACCTCCATAATCAATGTATTATCCCCGCTCACCACAGTAACTGTTCCAAACCTTTTTAACCCTCTGCAGGTCTTCCATGCACTTTTCCCCCATCCCTCAACAAAGTAGCTTCCCTCATATGGCACTGAAAAAATTGGAGTTATTCAATTGAGTTCCTTCTTCTCCCTTCCTCTTTTTCTCATCTTGCATCATTCAGATGTCTCTTCCCACTATCTCCTCCTTCACCCCTGTTTCAAACAAAAGGTGGTCCTGTTCTCTTTTCTTTGGCAAGGTAAATTCCTCTACATGTCCCCTAGATCCAATTCCATCTTCTCTTCTCTGGCAGAGTACCCCCTCTATAATATTATAGTCTCTCACTAATTTTTAATTCAATTTTATTTTATTTTCAGCTCTGCAGTCATTCCTTCCTACTTCTCCTCCCCATCTTTGAGAAAGCAAGAAAACCAAAAATCATTACAAACACATAGCCAAACAAAACAAATTCCTGCATTGGCCATATAAAAATATGTATGCTTCAATCTGCATTCTGAGTGCATCAGCATCACCTCTCTGTCTGGCAGTGGATAGCATGCTTTAAATCAAGAGTCCTCTTGAATTGCAGTTGGGTCACTCAATAATCTTCAATTTATTCCCTGTCTGCCAGCTACCTTCCTTCATACCTAAAAACATGTCCTACCTTAAAAACAAACAAAAACCCTTCACTTTGCCTGGAAAGACTTATATGAACTGATGTATAGTGAAGTGAGCAGAACCAAGAGAACACTGTACACAGTGACAGCAATATTGTTTGATGAAGAACTGTGGATGACATAACTATTCTCAACAATATAATGATCCAAGACAATCCCAATTGATGAAACATACCATCTATTTCCAAAGAAAGAATTGAAATTGAACACAGACTGAAGCATGATATTTTTCACTTTATTTCTTTCATTTTTTTTTCTTTTATTAGTTTTCTTTTACAAAATTACTAATATGGTAATGTTTTACATAATTACACATGTATAACCTATACCTGATTGCTTACTGCCTCAGAAAGGGGAGAGGGGAGGGAGGAAAGGAGGGATAGAATTTGGAACTCAAAATTTTAAATAAAATGTTTATTATTTTTTTAAAAGTTCACTTGATCCAACTACCCCCACTAGCTATTTATCCTGTTTCTCCCCTCCTTTTCTTGGCTAAAGTCCTTTAGAAAGCAAAGCCATCTACAAGTAAGACCTCCACTTACTCTCTTCTTACTCTTCTAATCCCTATGTAGCCTAGCTTCCACCATCAACATTCAAATGAAATTACTCTTTCTAAAGTTACTAATGATCACTTCTCAACTCTAATTCTCATTCCTTATACTATTTTAATTCCTTATACCTTCATGACTTCTCTTTTGACACTTTTGTGTCAAACCTTTGACACTGTTGATCACCCTCTTCTCTTGGATACACTCTGCCCCTCCAGGTTTTCATAACAATGATCTTTCCTGGTTCTCCTCCTACCCATATGACCACTACTTCCCAGTCTCCTTTGCTGGATCTTCATTAAGATTACACCCTAGGGGCAGCTAGATGGCGCAGTGGATAAAGCGCTGGCCCTGGATTCAGGAGTACCTGAGTTCAAATCTGGCTTCAGACACTTGACACTAGCTGTGTGACCCTGAGCAAGTCACTTAACCCCCATTGCCCCGCAAAAACACCAACAACAGAAAAAAAAAAGATTACACCCTAACTGTGTCCCCCAATGTCTGTCCTTAGCTCTCTCCTCTTTTTCCTCTATATTATCTCCCTTGAGCTGCCATAGATTCAGTCATAAACTCCAAGCAGATGATCCTCAGTTCAATTTCTCCAGCCCTAATTTCTCTCCTGACTTCTAGTCTACCATCACCAACTGCCTGTTAGACATCCCAAACTGGATTTCTCATAGATATCGTAAACTCAACATATTCAAGACTAAATTAAGTATCTTTCTGCCAAAACCCTCCCCTCTTCCAAACTTTGCTATCGTTGTTGATGGCATCACCATCTTCCCAGTCACCTAGGCTTGAAACCAGGTATCATCCTCAACTCTTAATTTTCATTGACACTACATATGCAATTTGCTGCCAAGGCCTGTCAAGTTTACCTTTGTAACATCTCTCATATATGTCTCCTTCTCTCTATTCACATAGTTCCTCCCCCCAATAACTTCCCCCATTCCATCAATTCCAGTGGCATCCTACTACCTCCAGAATATAATACAAAATACTCAGTTTGTCTTTTAAAGGCCTTCCCTTCCTACCTTTCCAGTCTCCTTACACTTCACTTCCTTCTACATACTCTATGATCCAGTGACACTGGCCTTCTAGGTGTTCCTCAGACACAACACTCCAGCTCCACATTTTTTCCTGCACTCACTATCTCCCCAACTTGAAATGCTCTCCCCCACCCCTTATCTCTGCCTCTTGGCATCTTTTAAGATGCAGCTCAAATAACTTTCTATAAGAAGCCTTTCCTGGTTTCTCTCATCCCTCACTCTTAGTGCCTTTCTTCTGAAATTATCTCCCATTTATACTGTATATATCTTACACATAGATAATTCTATATTATCTCCCCCACAATAAAGTGAACTACTTGAGGGTAGGGCTTTCTTTGTATTACCAGCACTTAACCTTAAGCCTGGCACATAGTAAGGACTTCATAAATGTTTGTTGATTGAGTGACTGACCAACGCCCTTTCCTTCCACAGGATTAACTCCCCGGAACTCTGGTCACTGATTAGGCTAAATACACACACACACACATAATCTCCACCCAGCCATCTCACAAATACTCTGGGTCATGAGGCATACTAGGCAAGAAGCAATAAATGAGTTCAGCTCAATACAGATGGAAAGACAATGAAGCATGTTCTCAGATTTAAGTAAAAATTTGCTCACGCTTTCTGTTGTTCTAGCCATGACAATTCAGCTGTAACTTTCTCCTCCAGGGCTTTCTCCCGGAGCTTAAGGAGGGCTATCTGGTACTGAGCTCTTAGTTCTTCTTCCCTTAAGTACTGATCAGTCATCCTCAGGCTCAAGCGGTCAAAGAGGCTAGACTGATTAATTTCGTTCCTCTAGAAGCAATGGAAGAAGAGATTTATGTTATTTTCCAAGTGACCTAAAGAAGTGTCTCAGAGCTACCCTCAGAAATAAGTCTCCTCCCACTTTGAGATGTGAAATCTGCTTCTAGAAGGTCCAACAAAGTCCCAAGTATTTCCTCTACTCTCTGTCCTGAAGTTATCCCATCATCAGAATTACTAATGTAATAATTGCAAATTGCTACACCACCAAGGTAGAGTCATGATTTCCAGAAAACCTCTATCAAAATGTCCATGTTATCTGAGAGTAGAAAACCCATCCCTCTGCCCCTAGACAAGTTAGTTTACTTTCTCCTTGAAAGACACAGGAGGCTTCATTCCTGAAATGAGAGAATCAGATAGAGGATAGACAATAAGCCTTGGAAGCCTTAGGTAGGATACCATAAGGGTTAATTCAGGGTTTGGGGAATCCTAAGGGTAGCCCCTGAGAAGAGGTTCAAGTAGAACACACAGAGGACTGGAACAATGGATGTGAAGTAATACCTACAAGAGAAATACAATCATTGGAATCTGGTCCTGAGGCTACCCTCATACCTGGCTGCTATCCATGAGGTCTTCTCTAGAAAACACCTTGCCACTTGGGTAATCAGCAGCTGATGGGGACCATGTAGTGGAGTAGGGTAATGAGGTACTGTCTTGCTTCCCTCTTCCCCTTTCAGTGTCTAAGGACATAAAACATTCAATCAAACCAGTATCAATAAGTATTCTACCAGAAATTGGAGGGGGCGGGCAGGGGAAGCTTCGTTTCATTTGGAACTTTTATAGAATAGAAGGCATAAAAGTTAAGATTAAATTTGGGCAATTTAGCTTGGTGCTTCTCTCTCACATAGAGCATTAGTGTTCCCCCAAGACAGCCAATGTTTCCATCATGCCAAAAAGTCTAGAGAAATGGAATAATGCCACTAGAAATTCAGATTACATAAAAACTTCACTTTTGGTACTGTGAATACAAGAAGATTTGTATTTTTGTGAAATATTTCTGACACTAGGATTAGTCTAATTATAGTGGACCTCAGGAAATGTTTGCCAAAGTGACATGAAAGAGGAAAGGTTGGGGAATAGGAGCAAATCTGAATAAGTATGAGGATTGAACTGATTACAGATTTAAATGGCTACTACACTAATGATCTCTATCCTTTGATCCCATCTTCACTTGAGACTCAACAGACAATGGCCATTACAGCACGAGAGTTGGGCTAAACACAAAGAAATAATTATCAATTATGATCACATCTCTATTCTTGGAGTCATTAAAAATAGGATAAACTAAATGTCTTTAAGGCTTTAAGTGTTAACCTCTTTAGACATAGGGTTCTAGCCTACATGAACTTTTTTTTTTTTTTTTGGTAAGGCAATTGGGGTTAAGTGAGTTGCCCAAGGTCACACAGCTAGTAAGTGTCAAGTGTCTGAGACCGGATTTGAACTCAGGTCCTCCTGAATCCAGGGCCAGTGCTTTATCCACTGCGCCACCTAGCTGCCCCCTACATGAACTTTTACAATGTTTAGGTTCTTATTTAAAACAGATGAAAGAAGCCGATTCTGTACATTTGCTGTAAGGTAGCTATTCCTAATGTTTATTTCCCCCTCCCTTCCCATGTTATAATACAAAATAGTTTCTTCCAGTCTGGTTATATATTCTGTGAAAATGGAGATCAACTTAGTAGCTCTCCTTTCAATGCCTACAATTGGCACAGTAAGCAATGGACACAAAGATCAACATGGTAGTCTCAAAAGATCTTACCTGTGCCACCCAATAAATTTCTCCTTGGCTCATTTTCCCAGGTGGGAACTGTTGGACTATTGGCTCTGCTGGAATATGCTCTAGGGACACAGAAATAGTAACAAAAAGCACACAAGTAATTTCATGAAATCCTGTCACAGCACACATGTGATGTGCACATACCATTTATGCTTTGGAGAGTGACATCCTCTGCTTAAGTAGTCAGGAATAGGCTCATGCCCTAGAAGAGGGACTGCTTCAGCTGTGAGTCTCCTGCTGAAGGGCCAGCTTAGCTGAATCTCACATAGTACAGGCTATGGCCAGTCCTACATGCAGGCAGAATAAGGTGGAGGCCAACACAATGCTATGAGATATTTCATTGCTTCAGTCAAATCACTTTGACTTTGGCTTTGGAAGTGGTGAGTTAATCCTCTGTGCATGCATCATACCTGCCCATAGGTGACGGCCTAATTAGATAGGCTATGGATTCTGGAGCTCCATGAATCTTCGGCATCTTCCATTTTTCTGCTTTATTGTCCAGTTCAATTCTAAGGATGTGGCTGTCATGCAAAGCCTGCTGAAATAATAATAACAACAAAACAGCAATAATGATACACTTTAAAATTTATGAGTTATTTTCCCAGCACAAATGTTTGACAAAGGAAATGAAAATGTTATTATTATTCCCCTTTTACAGTTGAGAACAATAAGAGCTCAGAAGGGTTAAGCCAGTTGTCCAGGGTCACAGAGCTAAGTGTCAGAGGCAGGGTTTAGATTTAGGCCTTTCTAAATTCATTACTCTTTCCAAATATAGGCATTTACAACAGTCAGGAAAAGGATATTTTATGAGTTGCTTCATGTAGCTGGTCCCAGGCCTTTGACAGCACTTATGGAAATAATGTGTCTGGAGGGAGTGAGATTGAGACTACAACTAAGGTGATCCCAGTTTATTCAACTTAATCATTTTTTTCTTTCTAATTTTTCCCCAAAACTATTATTTCCATTGCTATTTTCCCAATAAAATTCTCATAGAACTCTCTCTTATCAATAAAGGTCCTGATAAGCATGACAAGCCAATATATCGACCATGTATCTGGCTATATATGCCTCATTATGGGTCCATAGTCCACCAAATCTCTACTCATCATCAGTCTTCTGAAGTCAAGATTGGTCATTGGATTGATTTAAACTTTTATTTGAGTCATGGCCTTCCATCAAATATATATCCAAAGGAGGTTTCATTTGTTTGCTGTCTACAACAAACAACAATTAGTAAATTTGTTATATTTTAGTTAAAGTTATCTATTTTCCAGAGATTTATTTCAAATAGATATATAAATATACATACAAATATATAATGAACTAGAAAATTATTAGGAAGCATAAACATTTCTATATACAATGGACAGAAGGAAATGATTACATGTGATACCACAAATCTATTATGTAAAACTGTTTACACACACACACACACACACACACACACACTATATTGAGTTGGAGGCAAGATGGCAGAGTGAGAAGAAGCCTACTTTGCAACTATAGCTTCTCCACAATGATCTAGAAAACATAGTAGTCTGGATTATGATTGAGAAAGTCAAGAAAAAAATCACAATGAGTTACTTTCCAGCCCAAAATAACTTAGGGAGACAGAGATCTGCAGACACTGGGGATGGGAAGTAGCCTGGGGCATACATAGCATAGAGCATTCCAGTGCCCAGAGACAGAAAGAGGGTTGATGCAGAGCATCAAGGCAAAAAATATCAGGGTAGAAAGGGATCCTAGGACACCCCTGAACTAGCACTGGGTGCAGGAACGGGTGCTATCTGGCAGCTTTGTTGCTTACTACCAGTTCCAGGTAACAGACCCAGAGCAGAGGTCAGGAACATGGGCTCTAGCTAGGTAGTGAACAAGAAACAAATTCTGAAAAGGTAGCCATGTGGTTCTGATCACAAGAGCAGAGTGGTGCCTCATTTCTACCTTTTAGCCTAGTGCGCAAGCCTGCAATGGACTAATCAGAGCAGAAGTCTCAGACAAAAAGGGAACTAGCGATTCATTCACTATGAACCTGCAGAGCCTCTCCAAGTGTTAACAATGACTGAGTCCAGCAGCAGTCTATTGAAATTCTCAACCACATACAAGCCAACAGATCCAAACCTGGGTCAGGGACTTGCAGATCTCAGTCCAGGAGGGCAGTAAACAGACCTCTTCCTGGATCATACCACTTTGGGAACACTAAAAGCTCACAGGCCCCCACACCAAGCTGTGAAAGTAGCAAAAGGATCTAAAATGACAGAAACTCAGTTCAATCCTCCCCACCCTGAAATATGCAGAGCCCAGCACTAACAATGTCCAAAGACAAGAAGAAGGCTGGAAGAATGAGCAAACAAAAAAAGAATCCCAATGTAAAGAACTACTGTGGTTGACAAGGAAGCTTAAGATACAAACACTTCCGTGAGAATGACTCAAAAGTATCTACAAGCAAAGACTCAAAGAAAAGTGCAGCTTGGAAATCTCTCCTGCCTCACAGATAGTTTTAGGTAAAGAAATCAAGCAAGGACTTTAGTGCACATGAGGCCCAACAGAAAAACAAAAACAAAAAAGCCTTCTGGACAAAGGCTAGAAAGTCAGAAAAGCAAGACAACCTTGACAGTTATATGTTGAATTTATTATATTCCTGAAGGGCAAGCTAGATGTAATAGAGATTAGAGGTTTTATGTACATTTATATTTCTGTTCTACTTTGCATATGGACATGTTTGTTTTATCTAGTATTTATTAAGGTTTTTTTTTTAAGTAAATAGAAGAAAGAAATAGTCTTCTGGGAGCAAGAAGCAAAATATAAGAAATAAAGGTAATTACAAAAACAAACAAGAAAATGAGGAGCAGAGAAGGCAGCACAGAGGGGAGATATTTGGGATTAAACTAAAAAATCGCTGAAACTATTATCTCAGGTTCACAACATTGGTGTGGTACTCAGCTCCTCACTTGCACTCACCCCACATAGCCAACCTGTTGTCAAGTCCTGTCATTTCCACCTTCATGACATCTCCTGAACATCCCCCCTTCTCTCCATTCACACAATGGCCATCCTGGTGAAGGACCTTATCACCTCATGGGAGCCTGGGCTATTACAATAGTTAGCTGGTTCTGGTTGTTGTTCTTCCTGCCTCAGGTGTCTCACTTCAGTCCTTCCTGGTGGCATCTGGCACTTGTGCCAAAGTAATCTTCCTAAAATTCACCATCCCCCTACTCCATCAACTCCAATGGTTCCCCATTACCTCTAGGACCAAAGAGGGAATCCTGTTTGGCTGTTAAAGCCCTTCATAACCTGGCCCCTTCCTATTTTTCCAATCTTCTTACACTTTCCCTATCTCCATGTTCTCCACCATCCACAGCAGCATTGGCCTTCTTGATATCTATCATATCCAACACTCTCTTCTAACCACATATCATTTCACTGGGTATCCTGAATACATGGCAAGCTATCCTCCCTTTTCTCTGCCTCTTGGCATTGCTGGCTTTCTTGAAGACTCAAGTGAAATCCTACCTTCTCCAAGAGGTCTTTCCCAGTTTCTTACCTATACCTCCTCAAGGCTAGTGCCTTCCCTCTGAGATTATTTCCTATTTACCCATTTGACCCATTTCCCATATGTCTTTTGTGTACATAATAATTTGCATGTTGTCTCCTCTATTAGAATATGAGCTTCTTGGGAGCAGGGACCATCTATTCCCCAAACAACCCTGGGAGAGCTAAGGAATTATTACGACCCCCTTATTACAGTTGGTGAAATGGAGCTAAACAGAGGTTGTAAATGTCTGAGGCTACATTTGAACTCAGGTCTTCCTAACTCTAGGCCCAGCACTCTGTCTACCGTACCAGGTGGCTGCCTCTAATTTTGGGGTTGGAAATATGAAGGACAGACCAAAATACATACTGAAGGGGCATAAGAAGCAAAACAGGGAAGAGAGAAAAGGAAGAACTAGTACACGCACACATATTTAAATACTCTCATATTAGTAGGTTCTGAAATGTTCTGTTTACCAATGAATCAGATCTGATTAAAAGGAGGTAAAAAACCAAATAGTCATTAGACTAAAGAGGCAGAGATGAAAAATTTGGTTTTTAAACATGATTGCTTGTTGCATCAAATGCCAACAATTCCTTTCTGAAGATATGGAAACTGTATAGCTTTTGATCAAGTTGTGGGCAACTTGATTAGTATGATTGTTTCTGTTCTGCTGTCTTTATGGCTGATCTTTGGAGATACCCTGAAGGCTGACTTCCATTAGGAGTTCCCACAGGAAAAGGGCCAATTCTTTGTGCTTCTCTAATCTAGTGTGTCATGCCCAATTCGATGCTGAATAAGTGCTTAATGGTATTTGCATGTAGTGCTCCTGAACATATGTTTCTTTGAATTACCTGTATCAGATCTTAGATTATCCAACTTAATCTACAGTTTCCCATCAAGAACATATCTCTTAAATTGTACACAGAGATGACAATGTTGTATGAAGAACTGTGAATGACTTGACATTGTTCTCAACAATACAATGATCCAAGACAATCCCAAAGGACTATTGGTGAAATATACTATCTACCTCCAAAGAAAGAACTAACATTGATGGAACAGACTGAAGCTTGCTATTTTTTTGTTTGTTTTTTTTTGTTTGTTTTTGTAGGGCAATGAGGGTTAAGTGACTTGCCCAGGGTCACACAGCTAGTTAAGTGTCAAGTGTCTGAGGCTGGATTTGAACTCAGGTCCCCCTGAATCCAAGGCCAGTGCTTTATCCACTGCGCCACCTAGCTGCCCTGAAGCATGCTATTTTTCACTTTCTTTCATTTTTTTCTTTTAATCAAGTTTGCTTGTACAAAATGACAAACATGTTAATGTCTTACATAATCATACATATATAACCTATATCTGATTGTTTCCCATCTCAGGGAGGGGGGAGAGGAGGAAGAGAAAGAGGAATAAAAATTGGAACCCCAAACTATAAATAAGTTTATTATTTTTTTAAAAAGAACATATATCGGGGCAGCTAGGTGGCGCAGTGGATAGAGCACCGGCCCTGGATTCAGGAGGACCTGAATTCAAATCCAGCCTCAGACACTTGACACTTAACTAGTTGTGTGACCCTGGGCAAGTCACTTAACCCCAATTGCCTCAAAAATAAAATAAAAACATAAAAAAAATAAAAATTAAAAAAAGAACACATATCTCGTATTCATAGTATGGATGAATTCAACATATTTATGGCAACTCTTTTTGTGGTGGTGAAAAACTGGAAACTGAGGGAATTCCAATCAATTAGAGAATGGATGAACAAGTCATGGTATACAAATGTGATGAAATGCTATTGTGCTCTATGAAATGATAAGGGGAATAGTTTCAGAGAAACCTGATAAAACTTTTATGAACTGATGATATAGAGTGAAGTGAACAAAATCAGGAGAACAATTTCTATAATAACAATATTATAAAGATATCTTTGAAAGACCTGGGAACTCTGATCAATACAATGACCAACTGTCTTTCCAGAGGAATCATGATGAAGTGTGCCCATGTCCCAGTAGAAAGATGATGAACTCAAGAGTAAAGACTGAAACATTATTTTGAACATGGCCAATGCTAGAATTTGTTTTGTTTGATTATGCATATTTGGGACAGGGACTTTTTTCCCTCCTTGCCTTCTCAATGGGGGCAAGGGGAGAAGTGGGAGTGACAAAAGGCAGAGCTTTGTTTGAAAACAAAAAAATCTAATTTAAAAAAAGAAGAGAAAAAAAAGAACACGTCTATTTTAGGTCTCACTTATCTGATGTCCACAGTATAAGAGAATAATGAGAATGCCTATTGTCTAGACTATGACATTCATTTGGATGGACAAACCATGCAGGGACAGAAGGTTACAAATAGACAAACATAAATGGACAACAAGCTGGCCCTAGAATTTAAAAGGAAGGGGAATACAAGTTATATTGATTTTGGGGAAAATGATATGGTGCTTTTAATGATGCCAGCCTTTTCTATGAACCAAAGGCCTATCTTTTAAACAACAGTATTATTTTGGTTGTTGCTCAACCACTGTGAGTCATGAAATACCACAATCTCTGAAGAATTAAAGTTGGGGAATTTAGAAACAAAAAATAAAAACAAAATGAATGCCTATATATGGGGAAATGGCTGGATCAACTGGAGCATATGAATATAGCAGAACAGCACTGCACTATAAGAAATGGCAAATATAAGGAATTCAGAGAAATGGGAAAACGTTAGTATGAACCGATGCAAAGCAAAGAAAGAAGAGCCATGGTGTGTGTATATATATTACATATATATAGTATACATAATATATAAATATACACACACACATAGTGTGCATATATAGTATATAGAATAGTACATATAATGAATACAACAACATGAATGAAAACACCAAAGTCAGGGAACTCAGATGGAATGTGGTGACTCAAGTTGCTCCCAGAGAACAGATCGTGATGCATACTTCCCTCCTTTCAGTAGAGAGATGAAGAACCCTCCTCCCCCCCCTCTCTCTCACACACACATATGCATGTATATGTAGATATGAAAAACTATGTTACATTTTTTTTAAAAGAGAAATAAAATTGAGGATCCCTCAAGGAACAACGGAAGGGTGGATGGAAGGTGTGAGTAGGCTACATGTTACCAATGAAGACTTGCACAGGAAAAGTGGCCTTGACAGATGTTATCAGAAAGGTGTATTGCTGGAAAGATATTGTGCTAAAGAGTGAGGATTGTTTCATGTAGAAAGAGTGAGGCATACCAATGGATAAGCTGCATGTTCCTTTGCATCCATGCAACCTCAAGAGAGCTCTGAGAATTGCTGCAGAATTTTGAGTGGGTAGACACCTGTGAAGGACTTATGGAAGGACAGATAAGAGTTATATCAGATGAGAAGACACAGGTGGGTTACTATATCCATTATTGGAGAGAATACCTACTTTGATGAGATCAAAGATCCACTGAAGCATTTATTTTTATTTCCAAAGCTTTATTTTAAAGCAAGAACTTACCTGCAGTCACTAATAAATGAAAGCACATTTGCATATTTTCAGTATGTTTGAATCTCATAAGTCTTGAATATCATGAAAGCAGGCTTATAAAATATTTCACAGACATATTGAAAAAGGTGATTTAAAGCAAAACTAACCTGGAGAGTAGACATGCAAACAGAAGCAAGAGTTTTGTCTCTTTCCACAAAGGATTGTATGGAACAGGAATGCTTTGCCCACTCTAGGGCTTACCTTTAAATGATTCCTAAAGACCAATTCATCCAAAGATTTCTGAGTTTCTTCAGCTTCCAGTTCTGCTTTCTGCTTCAGAATTTCTAACTCCCTCTCCTGTTTTATCTGATGCAACTATATAAGGAAGAAGAGCACAACAGTCCTGAGACATCTCTCTTAATGAAACATTACTGAACTCTAACCCAATAGACCATGGGGATTCTGGGATGCAGATGTCAATTGCTTTAACTTCCCAGTCTTGCAGATTTTCAGATCTGGAATTGAGGGATACTTTTCAGAGGGGAAAATAGCCTTCCAGCTCAAGTTTTCTTTCATTGGTCCAGAAGGAACCTATATACCCAGTATCCAAGCACAATACCCAACATATAGGAGTCACTTAATAAATGCTTGTTCATTGATTGACTGAAATAAAACAATTGTTCCTCTGCCCAGAAAGGCATTTCATCTACCACCCTGGCCCTTGAAGATAACTACATCCTGTTTAAATAAAAGTATAGCTTCTTACATTCCATCTCTTCCCTTTTGAAAAACTACCTTTACATTTCCCAACCTTTCCCAGCAATATCTACGCCTAAATAATGCAATTTCCAAATTTTCTCAGTGATATTTTTACCCTATTAAACTGGAATGTATGATGAATAAAATAATTATGAGAGACAAAATTCTGGATAAATTATAATCAATTTTATCAATCACAATTGGTAAAAGATGGACAAAAATGGCTCCTTAACCTCTGGTAGTTCAGAGACTACATGGCTACTTCTTCAAGTTTTTATGCCTTTTGGACAAGAGGTGGTCTATTAAATAGCAATTAAATCTAAATGGTTAACATAATTGAAGGTGCATTACATTAAGATGAAGGACGGGGAATCCATCGGCTTTGAAAAATGTCTTTATATAAGGTAATCAAAATTTTTAAATGTACGCTCCACCCAAGCTGAGCAGGAGTACACTAGCTTCCACCTGGGTGAGGTCTGGCGCAGGACAGTAAGTCCAAATCTGTTCAGTAACAAAGGTGAAGACTAAACACAGCATTAGTTAAAAAAAAAAGTGGTGGGGGGAGAGCTGAATCTCCCCATGATATTGGTTATTGATCATTATTTCTCACAAATGTATCCAGAGGGGCAGCTAGGTGGTGTAGTGGATAGAGCACCAGCCCTGAATTCAGGAGGACCTGAGACACTTACACTTACTAGCATGTGACCCTGGGCAAGTCACTTAACCCCAATTGCCCTGCAAAACAAAAACAAATGTATCCAGAGAGGGGAACTGAATGGGAGACTGCAGACCAGGAGAACATGAGATTTGGCCGGAACAGGATAGCTGTTTTCAAGTCTTTGAAAAAATACTTAGGGAAGGGGAATTTATCTTGTTCTAATCAGGCCCAGAAGGCAAAATAGGACCATCAGTAGAAGTAGCAGAGAGAGATAAGAAAACTTCCTTGTAGTTGTCCCAAAGTCCAGTGGGTTGTCTACAGGTTTCCAAGCAGAGGAGATTTCTGTTCAGATATGTGTTAGACTAGTATCATAGATTTTAGAGATGGAAGGAACCTCAGAAGTCATCTAGTACAGCTCCTTCCTTTTACAAGTGAAGAAACTGAGTCTCAGAGGTTGACTTGTCAGAGCAAGGATTTAAACCCAGACCTCCTGATTTCCAGCCCAACATCTTTCTATTATATCACCTGAGATTCTGTGATGTATTAAATAATGCTTTCCAGTGTTTCCAAGTTTTTTGTTTGTTTTCAAGTTTCTTCCATTTCACATGAAACATGAGAAAAACAGCTTCCTACTTACCTCACAAGGTCAAAATGGTCAAAAGGTATTTTAATTTCCTCATAACTTAAGGCTTTAATGTTTTGGAACGTTAAAGGCCAAGGACAGAGATAATAAGGGAGAAGCTTTAGAAAGAGGCAAGAAACCAGAAACACAATTTTAATTTATAAAAATGATTTTTACCTTAAAAATAACATTTACAGCCTCACATTAGCATATAGCTAACTAAGGAAATGTGGAAAAATTCCTAGGAAACTAAATCATACCTTCAATTTCTGAAGAAAGCTCAGAGATTTCTGTTGCACAGTGCTTAGATAGCCAATGCAGATGTCTTTGAAATAGTTGTTGCCATTTTCATATCCCTCTGAAAAATAATGGAAACCAGAGAGATGAACAAGTAGTACCTATAAAAATCAACTAATGGGGGCAGCTAGGTGGCACAATGGATAAAGCACCGGCTCTGGATTCAGGAGGACCTGAATTCAAATCTGGCCTCAGACACTTGACACTTAGGAGCTGTGTGACCCTGGGCAAGTCACTTAACCCTCATTGCCCTGCAAAAAAATAAAAATAAAAACAAAAAACAACTAATAAACACTGCCCTCATTTATAGGGGGACTTTTATACATTTTGATCCAATCAATCAACCATCCTTTCTAATTACTCATGTGACAGACACCATGCTGGATGTTGAGGAGACAAAGACAAGAATTCCAACAGTCCTTTCCCTTGAGAAAACTTACATTCTATTCAAGGGAGACAATATTTTTATATATAGATAACACCCCAGATACAAAATAGATACGAGATGATTTTGGAGGTGAGAACACTAGCATCTGAGGAGATTTATAAAGACTTCATCATATAGAAGGTGGTATTTGAGCTGAGTCTTGAAATATGCTGTTTACATTCCTACATGGGAAGATACTTCTAACTTATAAGAACTTTCTCAGTACTAAGGCAACTGAATGCAATATATTTAGACAGAGGGCACAGGTGTGAATTGAATATGAAGGGATGATATCTGTAAAGCAAAAAAAAAAAAAAAAAAGAAATATACTATGGATTCCAAGAGGTGGATGTGAGGAGGGAATGCATTTGAAGCACTTGGAGCAACCAGGACAAAGGCTTGGATGTATAAGGTAGACTGCCACATGTAAAGAACAGAAAAAAGGCAATTTGGCCACACTGCAGTGTGGGAAGCAGAGAAATGTATAATAGGCTAGAAAAGTAGGCTGGTGACCAGATGGTGAAGGACTTTATATAACAGAGGAATTTATATTTCATACTAGAAAAAATTGGGAGCTGCTGGGGTATATTAAGTTAGAGAATAATATGGTCACACCTATGCTTTAGGAAAATCACTCTGGAAGATGAAGTGACAAGAAACTTAAAGTAGAGAGACAAATTAGAAGCCTAGTGCAATAGTTCAAGTGAGAGGTGATGAGGGTTTAATCTTGGGTTGGCAGCTATATGGATGAAGAGAAGAATATGGATAAAAGAGAAGAATATGGATGCAAGAGATATGAGAAAGGTATAAACAACAGTTCTTTTGCAGCTGTGATTTTTTTGGGGGAGGCAATGAGAGGCTTAAGTGACTTGCCCAGGGTCACACAGCTAGTAAGTGTCAAGTGTTTGAGGCTGGATTTGAAAGCAGGTCCTCCTGAATCCAGGGCCAGTGCTTTATCCACTGTGCCACCTAGCTGCCCCCACCTTCAGTCACTTTTAAGGGAAAAGGTCAACCTTAGTTTACTTCACCAATTCTTAACTCCTTTCTATTGAATGCTGCTTACATAAAAGACTATCACATATAGTAAAAAGCAAGTAAACCCATTTAACTAAGCAAAACAGCAAACAGAAATTGGAGATGTTCTACAGATTAGAATATACCAGAAAATACATAAAAATGAATGAGCTCTTCAGCTGGGAGTAAGATAACATCTCAGTTCAAGCCAAGAGGGAGGACCCATTCTTACCCAAATTGGTTCATTCTAATAATGTCTGAGGAGGCAAGCTAGAAACCAGGGGCATGTTGAGCTAGTTTCTGCTGCTTGCATGCTGCTTCTCTAGACTTGTCTCTTCCCAAGAATGTTAGGGACCAGTTCAGTGTGTTCCTTATAACAAGTACATAGTGTCATGTTCAACATCCTCTTCATCACATCTCCCTTTATATACAGCATGGAACACAGGGCTCTCCCACCCTACTTGGGTGGGAATCAGGTTACATG